>NW_021703780.1:2687285-2769739 GCF_005190385.1 Monodon monoceros | reverse complement strand
ACCATCATCACCATCACCACCATCACCATCATCACCATCACCATCACCACCACCATCACCATCACCATCACCACCACCACCACCATCACCATCACCACCATCACCACCACCACCATCACCACCACCACCACCACCACCACCACCACTATCACCACCACCATCACCACCATCATCACCATCACCATCACCACCATCATCACCATCACCACCATCACCACCACCATCACAGCATCCGTGTTGCATCCTCTCATTATTAGGATGAGTAGGTGGGAGAATTTTAGCTAACTCAGAATTTCCTGGTTGTAGACAAACTTTCCAGCTCTCCAAGAATCCCCAGCACTCTCCTAAAACCTTTTAGGAAAGTGAGGACTTTAGGGATTGTTTTTCTACAGGCATACTAGAGCACAGAGGAGAAACCTATGGCAGAATGGGATACAGGGCAGCCAGAGGGAGGTGCTAAAAGGGCGAGGGGCAGAAGGGGGTGGGTGGGGCTGGGCAGCACCCTGGGAGCAGTGGAAAGCCTGTGCCAACAGCGGGGAGCCAAGCCTTCTTTCTTCTCTTATTTAATGAGCCTTTCCTTTCGCTCTCTCTCCCATTATGAAGTCCCTAGAATTGGACGGTGCATAGTTACAACCAGGGAAGGACCAATAACTCCGACCAGCTCTAATTTCGTAAAGTGCATCTTCTTGTGTGGCTCAGTCATTTTCTCATTTCCCTGTTTGCACAGCGTGACAGTGAGATAAAATATATATTCTGTATAACATACCATCTACTGCAAGTCATCAGGGATTGCAGAGCTAAATAAATGTAACTTCCTTAAATAGGTTTCCATGGGCCGCTGCTCCTCTAACTTGGCTTCCCTTACTCTCCTGATTTATGTCTTTTGCCTCTCCCATTCACAGGCCAGAAGGAAGTGATATATAAAATGACACAGCCAGAGGTTTAAAATCATTAGCAAGGCCCGTGGCTATGAGCTGGTTTGATAATGCATGTTTTCACGGAGCATTTTCATTGAGTGTGGGTATTCTACACATATCCCTAAAGGGCTTTGACTGGCAACTGAAATGAGGACCTGACCTGTCATAAGTCAAACAACTCCATATGTGGCTTCATAATGTTGATTGAGGACTTGCAACGGGCAATTTTAGCCGTGGCTTGTATGTAAAGATCATAATAAAAGCGACAGCTGGATGAATCATTAAGGGTCAGGCATCCCTTTCAGAAAGCTCCTTGGAAGGAAAGGGGCCCAAAATATTGAATGCTTGTCCCTATGTAGGGGAGATTATAGGTGACTTAAGAATGGTCTCCTTTATATATTTTTTGTGTTTTGCAAAACTTATTCAATGAATATGCTTTAATTTCATAATTAGAAAAAAAATGTAACTTTTGAAAGTGCCCTCAGAGCTGTTTCTTTACATTCTGCGAGCAAATATTTTATGTCACGGTGCTCTTTGGAAATCGGACAGCTTTATACATGATCAATCAGTTATTTAAGCATGAGGCCAAATCTTCTTGTATAGCACCCACTTTTCCATAAGTCGCCTTTTCTTATAGACTTCTGTTTTAGAGATATTTTAGAAAAAAGGCTTCCAAAGACATTATGCCCGACCAAATGGACTATTGATTATTGGCAAGGTGACACTAGGTCATTTCATGAAGTGTTTCTGAGTTTCTGATCTCATTCTAACCTCTTCTCTACCTAGACGGGCAGGCGAGGGGCAGCCATGATCCCACCTAAAGGATGGGACATGAATCCTGGGGATTTGGCAACTTGGCTAACCTCCCCCTTCCCCCCAGCACTTAGGGAAGAGTTGGGGTTAATTAGAGCTTGAAAGTTTTAGGCAATTCTTTGAAATTTTTATTTCTCTTTTATGGATGACCTTGACTTTAGAACAAATCCCTTATTTTTCCCAGACCTCGGTTTTTCTATCTTAACAAAGGTAGGTACACTTGTAAGACATTCTGTAAACACTGAGCTGTAGTGCTACCTACCTTTCTCCTCGTCACCCTGAGACTGTCCGGTTGGCGGGGCAAAGTCTTTCCAGACTCAAACTCCAAGGGAACACCTAGTCAAGGGTTTTAGGCACTGAGACCAAACTCAGCAAAACTCTGGAATTGCTGAGAATGGAGAGTGAACGGGGGTGAGGGAGCCCCTCCTTTCACATATGACTTTCCCACAGACTGAGCGCGAAGGGAAAGTCCGGAGGTTAGAGCCGTTCTCGTTACAGTGCATGTTCAGTGTGGCTGGTGGGATGAATCAGGCCATTTCTCCTGGAACTCATAAATCCTCAGGAAAAATATTCCTCCAAGAAGGGGAAATTCATACTTAATAATTTTAGGGGGCAGATGTCAAGGCTGAGACAGCCCCCACCAGTCCGTTTGGAAAGTCCTGAGGCAGGAGGCCTTGGCCTGAACTCAGGCGTGATCGTCGGCGGCAGAGCTGGGGGAGGGATGGGCAGGGCCAGGCGAGCTAGGCAGGGGACCTACAGCCTTGTCCACCACATAATTAAAGGAGAAAATACCCACGCAGACAAGCCAGCCCCAGAGGGAAAGGCCTGATATGTTTTTCCCGAGCATCGTTGTATTTTTAGTTGTGGTTCAGGGACAATTTGAGTGAAGGATGGTTGTTTTCATTGCTAATGTGTCTCTTTCTCCTGGCAGCCTGAGAACATCCTGTGTGTGAATCGGGATACTAAACAAATAAAAATTATTGACTTTGGATTGGCCAGAAGGTATGTCAGTTTGGACATAGGTGTATGAACTGAGTTAGGGAGCACGGTGGTGCTCGTTCTTTGCAAAGAAAAATCTGATGTACCCCTTGGTTTCATATCCCCGTTTAGAATTAACCAAAGTTATGTTTCAGCTTTACCTCGCTGGCTTCGGAATTTGAACATTTAGGAGTTTCCACAGCACACGCAGGAAAAATATGGGATATTAAAACCTAATACAGTGCGGTTATGAAGCTTGAAGACATTAATTCAGGATTTGTAAGAGTTTGCCTTAGTCTTTTATATTTGTTCCATGTGTAAAGAGAATATTTACTTAAAAAAATTAATAGTGTGACCAAGATTGCAAAGGGTTCTGGCTCCGATAAGCCTCTTAAGGGAGCAAAGACTCTGCATGGACCTCAGCGCATTAGTGAAAATATTAAATGGTCGTAAATTACCGCATCTTCTTTATTCATTAAAACAGGCTCGTTCAAGCCATCAACACGTCACAGTCTGTATCACTGCTCCTTTTGTCGTGTTCCATAATTTGTGCTCGAAATTACTCCAAGTGGCTTTT
The DNA here is from genome assembly GCF_005190385.1 of Monodon monoceros. NCBI lineage: Eukaryota > Metazoa > Chordata > Mammalia > Artiodactyla > Monodontidae > Monodon > Monodon monoceros. Next base: position 2,766,454 of record NW_021703780.1, on the reverse strand, counting down.
CTCACAATTATTTCAGATTATTAAGGCTTCCTAGTGGGAAGCTTCTTTACAAGTTGTGGACACTGTCTCTTCAGTATGTGATGTCCTTTATCGTCTCTTTATTTTAAATTTGCTGTGTGGCTGCAGTTCTTCTGCTCGTAGGCTGCATCCTTTCCACTTCCGTGCTTTTTGACTTTTGATTGATCCTCTCCATTCCTCTGCACTGTCTCCTAAATTTCAGATACAAACCCAGAGAGAAGCTGAAGGTGAACTTCGGAACGCCAGAATTCCTCGCCCCTGAAGTTGTGAACTATGATTTTGTTTCCTTTTCCACGGATATGTGGAGCGTGGGAGTCATCACTTACATGCTGTAAGTGGGTGGACCCGCAGCCCCTCTGACGCTTGTTCTCAATCGCTCCACATATTCTATTTGCTATTTTGAATAAAAATCCTAATTTAGGTCTTTCGAAAATAAAGAACTCTGTTCCATAGTCAGATACTTCCTAGGTTCTGTTGACTCCCGTGGGTGAAAGGAATAAACTCTTTCCCTGTACATCCCCTGAAAAAGTAAAAGGATGTCTTCTTCATTAATCACCCTAACCCTAGGACAACACCTAGTGCCTCCAAAGAAACTAGAAGAACACAACCGCCCCCAAACTTGTGTCCTGATCCCTGAAATGACTGAGTAGCTTTACTCTTCAGAAGTGATATTCCTGGCGGTTGCCGTCTGCGGATGTGACAGCACTTTGCTAGCTGTAAAGTGCTTTAAAAAGGCAGTTTTACTCTTCTCTGAGATTCATATCTGAGGGTAGCTGCCGCCTTCATTGTGACCTTGTTTAAGTTAGGAGTTGGGTGGGAGACATAGCATTTTCTTGATTGCAAAAACATATTATAAAATTATGCTTAATTCTTGGTGATTTGCCTTCTTTCAGTTTTAAAGGACAGAAACAAGAAGGCCACTTGTCTGTACAGGGTTTGAAGGTGTTTAAAGACTACTCAACCCGACTCCGTGTCTTACAGACTCAGCGGTTTGTCCCCTTTCCTGGGAGATAACGACGCCGAGACCCTGAACAACATCCTGGCCTGCAGGTGGGATCTGGAGGATGAAGAATTTCAGGACATCTCAGAGGAGGCCCGGGGGTTCATCTCCAAGCTTCTGATCAAGGAGAAGAGGTGATCACATCCACTCTGTGCTCAGGAAGAAGTAGGGGTAACAGAGAGGCATGCTCCACCAGGGTTGTGAGAACTCATGTCAGAGAACTACCACCCCCTCGGTGACACCTGTGTTGCACCTGCAGAGTCGTAGTTAGAATGAGTTTGATGCCCTTGACCCAGTTTCCTGAGATCTGGGACTGCCGTGGTCACGAGGCTTGAACGGGGCTGCAAAAACCCATCCTTCTGCCTTTTCCAACAAGGCAGTTAGGGTCTCTTGCTGGGCCTCTGTGCACTCACCCTCCAAATGAAGGGTTCGGGACAAGTTATTCCCATGATCCCTTTCACATCTACGAGGCATATGTGGCTCCATGTAGGTGAACACTTGACGATCATTTCATTTGAGAGTCCGCTATGGACCAGACTGTGCCAACTGCTTTACAGACATTATCTCTTTAACCCCACACAGCCCCATGGGTGGAAATTATCAATAATATTCTATGCATGAGACTCCAAGATCATACGGCTAGTTAAGTGGCAGAACCAATGATCAACACAAGGCCGTGCACTTAACTGTTATGTATTACATGGACTTTTATTTTTCTGCCCTGCTAAAATCACAGAATTCAAACTTCAGTGGATGAAGAGTAGTGATACTGAAATATAGGGGCTTGCATTTTAGAACCATGGGGGTGATGGGGGTCAGGGAACGGCAGGGGTAACGGGTCTGGTGCAGAGCCTGACATACTCCTTCATGCGGCACTTCACTGACTATCTCCAAGCTGCCAGGAAATATGTCTGGGGGCTTTGAGAACAGATGTATAAAGCCCAGTCCCTGCCTTTAATTAAGTCACGAGCTAATAGAAGACACGGGTATATTTTAAAAGAGGCAGTGAAATGTGGTTAACATTTATTAAAGATGGAGTATATTGACACGGGCCAGAACTGAGCCTGAAGGGTGAGGAGGGCTTAGCCCGGCTGGAGTGTCAATCGGAGAGCTCTTTAGAGCCAAGAAAGATAAGGAGAGACAGCATCACTGTCTGTATATTGTACCAGCATCGCCAATGATGTAACCAGCATCGCCGTCTGTACATTGCTGAATGCCAGCAGAGAACAGATGCAAAATGTCATCTCCGTCAAATCTTTGGAGGCTGAGAAATCCACACTTACTGAGAGCCTATGTTACACACGTGCCCTTATGTGTCAGCTGGTTTAATCCTCCAGCTGATCCTGTGGCATGTGGATGCTGTCACAGTTACTTTACAGATGAGGGAGCTGAGGCTCAGAGCAGGGAAGCAGCCGCCCAGCTGGCTCAGGGGCTCCAGCACCCTTGCTCTGCCCACCCTCAGTCTGAGGGCTTCGTTCTTTACCTAAAGAGCAACAAGTGCATGTTTGGGCAGAAAAACAACCGGCTAAGCATTCAAGTCAGTGCATGAATGAAACCAAGGCCAATGGCAACCATTACTATCACAGAATAAATTTCTGGGCTACAGAAGTAAACTTGAAATTGTATTAAATATTTAATTATTAGTACAATGTTATAGTTAACTTTTTAATAGTCAGCTCTTGAAAGTTTGACACTGGAGTGCAGGGATAATTTTTTAGCGCTGTCAGCTGTTGGAATGCTTCTGAGGTCCAACATGGAAAATTTATGGTAGTCAACAGACTAACTCTTCCAACTGAAGTTGATGGAGGTCCAGAGTTGTTTTTTTAAATTATATCTATTCATTTAGGGTCCTACTGGTGATGTTGTCACCAAGTTATCCTTCATTGACTAAAGTAAAGGCTTCTCTCCTCTTCTTCTTTTTAATTGAAGTGTAGTTAATTTATAATGCTGTGTTAGTTTCAAGTATACAGCAAAGTGATTCAGTTATACATATATATTCCTTTTCAGATTCTTTTCCATTACATCCTCTTCTTATACTTAAATGTCTGGTGTCTAATGAAGCAATTTTATTGAAGCAATTCTATAGACTGAACTTCATGACGGCTTGAAACTACTTTCTTGATACTGTTTCAGAAGCAGACTTCAGATTATTGCGCTCACTCATAATTTTTAAGTTTCAAAGGTTATTTTGTTTAATGTGATAAACATTAGTACACAAGACAGGTTTACAAAGCTTAAAATTATGATATATAATCTTTATGATTCTTCCTCATATATTTTTTAATTGTATAAACCTTTGTTGGCTCAAGACTTTCTAATATACTCTCTCTCAATACTTACATTGACGTTCCATCTACTTCTCCATTTATTTGACTCTCAAAACTTAATTCAAACATTAGCAATACATATTATTCAGAAGTTTTGACACATAAATTGCTTTTGCAATCATCAAGAATCATGGTAGAATTTTGTCTTATATTAATAAATATATGTTGATTCTTCAACTGACTGATAGAAGTTCAATTTATGAAGCTTAGACATTCCATCAAGAATGGTTACTTCTATCTGAAGATAAATGTTCAGTTATTAACAAGAATTCTGAATTATCTGCCTTGCTTTGTCCTGGACATTCGGCCATCTGGTCTCCCAAAGGCAGTGGTCAGAGCCGAGGTCTCTTTTGCCGTGTTTGGAGCCTGGAACCAGGCCAGCCCTAGACTATCATGTGAGAGAGAGATACATTTCTATCTCGTTCAGAGCCTTGGGGGGAAGGGGAGGATCCAAACGCAGGGGATACAATAACCCCCTGCGTTTCCCTTTAGTTGGAGAATAAGCGCAAGTGAAGCTCTCAAGCACCCTTGGCTGTCGGATCACAAGCTCCACTCCAGGCTCAGCGCACAGGTAACCGTGGCTCCTGGCTTTCCCTCTTTTCTAGTCGGCTTCAACTAGAGGCACCTTAGCCTTGAGTAAAGTTCTTTCTAATTAATCTCTCTTGGGCTTCAAATCTTGTGCTAAAGTGTTAAATTGCTTAAAATGTGTTTATTGAGCAATTTATGTTTTTAATGAATGCTAATTACATTGTTTAGTAGAGCATTATTTTCAGCAGAACTATTTGTTACATTTATTATTTAATTACTGTATCCATTACACAGTGAATTGTGTCACTGTAACTGTGCCCATGCACACATATAGCCTAGGGTCTATAAACACGTAAAGCTTTGGAGAACACGTGTTAATGTACATTCAAGGTAAATATTCTCCTTCAAACACAACTCAGAATTCCAACTTCTGTGCTTACCTGGTTTAGTCTGCTTTGGGTGGCAAAAACCTGCAATATTCAGCTTGGTCAAGAGATTAGTACAAGTACGTGTGAAGGAGACTCTTACCAAAGACTAAATGAAGGTGCCTGGGGTGTACGTTCAGAGTAACTGAGCGGTGCCCTGTGGGCACTTCTTGAATGGAGTCCCCATTGGCTCTCTTTGCCTTAATTACTGTTTACACCCCAAATTCCTCGTCTGCCTCTTCCTTTCCTAAGCTTCAGATCCGAACAGCCACCTGTGCGCTGGGCATTTCCACGCGGATGTTCTCAGCTCTAAACGGAACTCACCCCGCCCCGCCCCGCCCCGCCCTCACCTCATTCTCAACCATCCTCCCAGAGCGGCACCTCCCCCGAATGGCCTCAACTGGACCCCAGAGCATCTCTTTGCTTCCTTCCTCTCCCTCAATCCCCTCATCTCATCTGTAGTTTATCTCCAAGTTTGTATACGTGATTTCCCCCAATTATTTCTGGAATCTGTACAATCCTCTCCGTCTTAGTGGTTATCTTGCCCGGGACGCCTGTCACCTGAATTACTGTCACAGCCCCCTTCAGACCATCTCCATCCAAATTCTGTGGAATACACCAATAACACAGAAGCAGATGTGTAACGTTTAAGTAACTTTGCTGAATACTCAGGGTGGTCAACGGGGCAAGAACACAGGCCGTCAGGCCTCTCTGGGGATGCGGGCCTGGCGTGAGTAGCAGCTGGGACGGCTGCTGTCGTGTCCTGGTGCCGGATGTGCCTGATACACTCTCCTTTCCTCCACCTTTGCTCCTGCACCTCCTGGGGCTTTGGAATGGAGCTTTTCCACTGACCAAAACCCTGGGATGACTATGCTCCAAGTACTCATTTTTTCCACATCCAGTTTTTATTGCAATTAACTTCACTTCTAAATTCAGCATCAGTAGTAAGTTTTATTTGTGTCTGAATATACCTTTCCTTGATAATTGGTACTGATGTCAAGTAAAAATAGGCTTATTCCCTAGCAGGTGCCTCACCCAGACCGCATGACCTGCTTATTAGGGTTACCAACCTATTCTGGGCCAATTTTCCACCGATGTATTTTTATCCAAGCTTATTGGTGTCCAAATACACTTTGACGTGGTCGACAATATGGAAACCACAGCAGATAATTAATGACATTATACAGTTTAAAAGTGTTTAAAAATATTTTTTAAACCATATAATGACAACAACAAGAAAAATCCCCTTTCTGTTACTCTATCCGACTGCCGGTACCTAAGGTGAACAGACATTTCAAGAGCAGTGAGGATTTCTGAAAAATTCCATTGTATAAATCCAGTTAGTTTCCATGAAAGTTATAATTATACAGAACTGTGCCAGGCACTGTTCTAACTGCTTTATGAAAATTAGCTCATTTGGTGCCCAGGCCAAGCCTCCGAAACGGGCGCTGTTATCATCCCCGTTGTGTGGACGGGGCCGCTGAGGACAGGGTTAGGGGCTCGTCCAGCATCCCGTGCAGGCAGCAGGCTCGCGAGTCGGACAAGGGTCCCCACTCTGCCATCCTGCTGTGGGGCCTCTGGAAGCATCCTTGTAGGACGTCGTTGCTGTTCCTGAAGGCCAACATTCAAGCTCAATGTAGTTTATTTTCCAGTGAAATATTGAGACCAATTTTTCTTCCCAGAAGACTCATCTCTGGAATAATCTTGGCTCTATGTTCTATAGAATCAGAATTCAACTCTATGTTGAAAATTTAACGCTTACCCAAACTATTTAAATCTAAATCCTATTTTTAAAAGTTTTCTTAATAAACGTTTATCCCTTTTAAGTATTTCGTGCTTAAAAGCACTTGCTGTTTCTGAACTTCTGCACGTGACTGTGGTCAGTGAATTTAGGAAGGATTTTCCTTCTTAGACGCTGAGGCCCTGGAGTTCTCTGCCTTCTCTGTTACGCTTACAAGGCTGAGGTTCCCACCTTTGCTCTGTGTCACCATCCACACGTAACCCATCTTCCATCAGAAACAGCTCTCTACCTGGGACGGAGCAGAGCCTCACTGCAAATCTGTGAGAACTTAGCAAGCACCTCCTGTATTCCATGCTTTGCGGGCAGAGGAAGGAAAACTGAACAAAGGCGACGTGATTCTTTCCTCCCAGAGCTAATGACCTTCCACCTTTCCCTTCCACGCCCCCGTGCACCTGCCTCAGCTCTCGCCCTTCTTCCCATTCAGTGAGCTAATAAGATAACGTTGGAGCTGATATTCAGCCTCCGCCCACTCTCTTCTCTAATTCACCAAATCATCATTTCATTAATCACAGCTCTGATTATACGATTCCCTGATCAGAAACTCTTCCAGTCTTTCCCCTCGTGCACCATGAACACACACACCCAGCGGTTCGGGCCCCAGTGAATCCCGAGGTCGGGCTCCCAGCCCTACCCCCACGGCTCCTTCCGGATCAGCCCGAATCCCAGCCAGTGTCTGAGGCCCACTTTCACTGCCACCTCCTCCAGGACGGCCTTCTCAAGCCCCAAACTGGGGACGCTCTCTCCGTCCTCTCGAGGCTCTGCCCTGGCACTTAAATCTTGTCAGCTGGATTTGAGAACATCTGGAAAAAGCAGTGTCTGTGTCTGACTCATCCTTTGGTCAGTCTCTCTTGACTTTTGTGCTTTGTCGAAGTGAGCATTTGTCGACATGAGTTTTGACAAAACACACACGTGTAAAAGTCAAGTGTCATGAGGTACAAAGCTCTTTGTCTGTGACTCTGAGAGGAAGGGTGGTTATGACAGAGCTTTAGGGGAGAGTGGGGACGCCCTCGAGCTGGACTCTGGGGCCGGTTGGTGCGTCTGTAAGAGGCCGTCAGCCGTTCAGCCTCCAGGGACATCTCTGCAAGCAAGGGCAGGACATACCCGGTGACAAGTCACTGCCTCTTCAAGTGTTGTCAGATCTCAAGTCAGGAGCTGATGAAAGGTTCTAATCCTTCTCGAAACTCACTTCTTGGTTTCCCTAGAAGAGGAAGAATTGCTGCTCTGACGCCCAGGACCTGGTGGCCAAATAGTCCCTGGAGGGCGCCCTCTTGAAAGGTTGGTCTCGGGCCTTTTCCTGAAGAGGCGTTTGAGCCTAGGGAGGGGAGGGGAGAGAAGGGCCATCTGACTGTGTGGGAAGTGGGGCAGCGTTTCCTCTGGGGAGACCCTGAAACCGGGCTGCTGTGTTTGCACCCCGTCTGCCATTTTCTAGTGCAGAAACCTCCGGTTCCAGATTTGTGGTCCAGAAATAGTCTCACTTCCTATGCTTGTTGAGTGGCTCCAATGAGATCATCCAAGAAAAGCCCGGAGACCAGGGCCTGGCACACAGTAGGTGCTCAGGAAGTAACACCTGCACAGAAACGGTCCTTGGGAGTCTTTGCAACAACCGTGTGAGGTCAGGGGAAATAATACCTTCTTTGTAGAGATGGGAAAACCTAGGATTAACCCCCCAAGACCACGCCCCTAGTCAATGGTAGAGCGAGATCCTACCCTAAAGCTCACGCTTCTTTTCCCCCCTGAGCTGCCTCCGGGTCTGGACCCACTCTGGGACCCCAAGGACCCACCTCTTCATACAAAGCCTCTGCCCTGCTTAGAATTTTGTCAGAATTATTCAGAGAGAGAGAGTTTTACATGTGAATATCTTCTGTTACATCAATAAATGGCCTGATTTATGGCCTAAAGGAGAGGCCTAGGGAAGTGTACTTATTACAGAGGACTTTTAGAAATCCCAGCGTTTGCATCCGGTGTGGGAGACATTCACCCCCCAGCCAGCCAGCTCCCTCGTCTCGGGTAGCAGGTCCACGGCCGGCTGTGCAGCTCGGCTTCAGCACCTCCGCTGGACTCGTGCCTGTGAGGCTGCATTCTTGCTGCCCACTCACCTTAATCTCTTATTCTGATTCATATTTACTCTGGTCCTGAGGCTTCTTTTGTCTGTTTGACTGTATATATTCTTGTAAGCTGCCTCGAATCTGTTGCAGAATAAGATCGGGTAGAGCAGAAATAATTCAGTAAATCATCATAAAGGCACGAGCCAGCATTAGGCAAGCATTCAGCCTTTGGTACGGGGGCCACTTACTGAGGATTCTGTCGTTTATTTAGAGACTGATGAGAAGTCAGCAGGGATGCTTTTGCTTTCTACGTACAGAGACCATTCTTCTCTGTCCAAAATAGCAAGGCCTCAGGGTTTGGGCACAGGAGGAAGTTGTTTTGTGTCTGGTGACAGTGTGGACAAGGGTGCCCCGCGCCCCGGGGCCTGGGATGCGCTACAGCCCGGCCTCGCTGTGAGCCGGGAGCCCTGGCGTCTGCACACAGCTGAGCCTGGTCGGTCCTTCTCTCTCCCCGCCGTCCCTCCCAGAGGCAGCTTTGTCCCCAGCGACCACAAACCCCAAGGGTTGACCACAAACCAGCTTCCCACCATAAGCACTGGGGTGACTCTGGAGGCCTGGAGGGAAGGAATTCAGTGGGGGACAGAGAGGCAGGCCTGGTGCCAGGGTCTGGGGGGGAAGGATGAGGGGAAAAGGCGGCGGGAGATGGCTGAGTCCTTCCAAGGAGGTTGGCTCTTAAGCCCAGGGCGATGGAGGGTGGCAGCAGCCGGGCAGTGCTAGGCATGTGGAGGACAAGGACAGAAGCGTTGATCTGGTCCCCCTGGCGCAGAGAGACGGCATCCTTGTGGGAGATGCTCGGGGAGACCTCGCCAGACTTGGCCGGGTCCGCCTTGTGCCAGCCGCTCGGGCTGACTGCCTTCCTTTCCTGGGTACCCCCATCCCTCCAGGGGCCGCACAAACCCACCCGTTACCACTGCATGTCCCTGCGATGTGGGTGCTTCCTGGTTTACTTTCCCACTGTTTTTTCTTTTTCAAATGAAAATGTAAGCTTCAGATATTTACTCTGGGAGCAGACTCCTTTGAAAAGAGTGTCGTGTTAGAAAAGTAGATCATTCTTCACAACCTTTCCCGCCAGGCTAAGAGAGGGCTTTTGGCAACATACAATATGAGGAAAACCAATTTTGAGATAATATTGATTTTAAAAATCTGGTGGCTGAAGGTGATTCCTGCGGAAAAAGAAGGCTCCCAGGCCTTATGATAAGGCCTAATCCGCAATGTAAATTGAGGCCTAGGAATCTCCTGCAGTTGGTTCGAGGTTTTTGGATGGGTTGAGGAAACGCTCTAAAAATCAACCAGGTGGCGTTTTCGTTTCTCGTTTCCGTGGCTCTTTGCCAGGCCGTGAGACACGCACTGGGGACACGCCCTCAGATCTATAGGAATGATGTATCGATAGATGCGGCCCTGGGGTCACATGTGGTCGTAAAGCACATGGGAAGATTCCCATGCGCAGCCCAGCCTGACTTTGAAGCGAATCAAGCTGGCAGTAGCTTTGGCGCTGGCTGTGCTTCAGGTGAAACAAAGAGGTCTTGTCCTTCGCCATGGCAAATAGTATTAAAATAGCTTGCATAAACTAAGTCAACAGCAACAGAAAAGAACCACCCAGCCCTGGTAAGCAGTGGGATCCTCCTCACAGACACACATACATTATAAAAATTCATCTGTGGTTTTCCTAAGGGGCACAACCAACTAATTACAATTTTTAAAGCCCTGCTGAATTAACAAGAGTCATATTTTGTTTGCTTTGCAGGAAAACTGCTGCGGTTGCTGCTGCTTTGAGAAGATTTTTGGAAAAATCAGCAGTTCTGATGCCTTGACCCCTAAGGAGACTGGTGGCTCTGGGGGAGGGGAAGCCGCCACACAGAACTCTGAGTACCTCTGCCAGGCTCGCGGGGCCGGGGACACCCAGAGCTGCGGCCCAGGGGGCAGGCAAACCCGCTCCCTGCAGCAGTGCACACCCCAGAAGACATTTCCCTGCCACCCTGAGCTCTAGAACTTTCGATCTCAGTCACTGGGGCACGGGGTGCATTATTTCTGCAATTTCTCAGATCCCTAGAGCAAAATCATACTGGAGATTTAGTTGAGATTTTTTTTTTTTAACATCTTTATTGGGGTATAATTGCTTTACAATGGTGTGTTAGTTTCTGCTTTATAACAAAGTGAATCAGTTATACATATACATATGTCCCCATATCTCTTCCCTCTTGCGTCTTCCTCCCTCCCACCCTCCCTATCCCACCCCTCCAGGCGGTCACAAAGCACCGAGCTGATCTCCCTGTGCTATGCGGCTGCTTCCCACTAGCTATCTACCTTACGTTTGTTAGTGTGTATATGTCCATGACTCTCTCGCCCTGTCACAGCTCACCCTTCCCCCTCCCCATATCCTCAAGTCCGTTCTCCAGTAGGTCTGTGTCTTTATTCCTGTCTTACCCCTAGGTTCTTCATGACATTTTTTTTTCTTCTTAAATTCCATATATACGTGTTAGCATACGGTATTTGTCTTTTTCTTTCTGACTTCTTCACTCTGTATGACTAGTTGAGATTTTAAAACATGTTGGATGCAGAGGTTAACTTTCATATACAGAATGAATAAACAACAAGGTCCTACTGTGGAGCACAGGGAACTGTAGTCGATAACCTGTGATAAACCATAACAGAAAAGAATAAGAAAAAGAATGTATATATATGTGTGTAGAAAAAAAAAACAAACCATGTTGGATACATTTAGAGGGAGAATTGCCTTTCAAAGCGGCGAGTACGATGCCAGAAAAAATTCTAAGTCTGGTGCACCCTTGACAGCTTAGTTTCTCAGACTCTATTACTTGGATTTGGTCTGAAATCAGGTGAATCCAATTGATAAGTAATTTGTTTTCTGGAACATAAGTTTTCTTTGAATTCTGGGGCAAGAAGCATCAGACCTTCTACCTTCATTTATTCTGAAATCCCCTCCAAGAGCAGCAGTGTCTTCTAAGCAGCAGATCTACTTCCAAACGAGGCACGTGTGTTGTCGCCACGCACTCCGCTCTCTTCCGAGGGAATCTTCATCCACATGGAGCACACTGGCTTTGGGAGATGGTTAGTCTTTACAATCAGGACCTTTGCAATAATGTTAACAGTCCCGAGAGCTTCCCTCAACGTGGCTGAAACATGAAGAGATGGGTCTGGTGGGTCCTGAGGGGGACGGTGCTGTGTTTCCTGTCAAAGTGACCCAGGTAAATGCCAGCCCGTGTGAGGACCAGTGACCTCAGCCACGTGGCGTCTCTGTGGCTCAGCCCCGTGCAGGGAGCCTTGGACACTGAAGGTCAGGGGCACCTCCACTCACTTTGGGGATGTGACACTGATTTCCAGTTGGAAGCGTCTTCTTGCTCCCGAGCTCGTGTGCCATTTTGTCACAGACATTTACCAGGGGACGTGAGCCCTGCTGCAGGATTGGGCGTTGTTTCTTTACAAAGCAGAAGCGATGCAGAGGGATTACACGCCCAGCACCATACCCACCGCTAGCATCTTGAGCCTCCCTCACATTTTCCACTTCCAAGTACCTGTTGTGTTGAGATCAGCTATAATAGTGTCTTTATTTTTAGCTTAAATCGTTCTAGCCTGCAGTTGTCTCAACAGCGACAAAACAAAATAAGGGCAGCTCGGGGCTGCCTGGGCCAGGGTGGACCTGACGTGCGTTGGCTTTTCCCAGCATCCCACCGGTGAATCCTCATGGCCTGCCCACGGATAGCGACGCGTGCAACGTCCTTTTACTTGTGGTTCAGGTACGGGGGAAGCAGAGGCAGAAGACGAGGTGCCATTAGTGCAGGCCACAAGCCAATTTACTGGTCGTGCCGGCTGTGGAAGGTCCTCCTTTGCGGCCTCTGCTCTTGCATTACGATGCATCTCTTTCTTCCTTGGGCCTATGCATTTATCCAAGGTTGGCTTCTCCTGTTCCTGTTCTGTGACTATGTTTCAAATGTTTAATTTAGTTTCCTTAAAATACACACACACACACATGCACACACGCACGCACCGCACACACGCACACAGCCCTGTGACTGAAGTGTTATGTTACCGCGTTGTTATGTTATCGAGTCTGGAAAAATACAAGCCGGTGCAGGCTTAACACTCAGCCCGCAGAGAGCTGGCATCCACTCAAATGCTGAACGGGACACGGGGTCTGGTGCGTTCCCCTCCGGCCCGAGCAGGGGGCCTTTGCAGGGCGTGCAGATCGCATCCACCCCGGCCCTGCTGCACGCACATGAGGGGGACGGCTTCGGCCAAATGAAGCAGTGATTTCTTTGCCAGATTCATCCACTGATGACCCCACGGTCAGTGGGTGTGATTTTTTTTTTAGGGGTTTAGAAAGGAGACTCTACTTTGAAAATGGCTCTCCTTAGAATTTGGATGGGGAGGTGGCCCCATGCCAGCGGGGGGCGTTTATATGGGAGCGGGGGAGAGTCTGCACTGCAGAGCTGACTATTACAGTCTCCAGTTACGGTGAAAGGGGAGGGTTTCGGTCTCCTGCCCGGCCGGTCCCCTCCCTCCACGCCTTGCAGTACGTGGCCGCTCTGATGGGAAATGGGCTTTGCACATCGGAAGAATCAAACCAGATGCGAGCGTGGACCAGAGGAGTGGAGTCTGGCTGGACTGGGGTTATTGTGATCAACTTTTCCAAGAAGTCACAAGGACTGGAGGCTGTATTGCTTCTCCACCCTCTTAATAGACGTGACAACCTTGCTCCCTCCCTTTAGGCCGCCGCCGTTCCTCCAGTAAATGCAGGAAATTAAGCACCAGTGGGGCACTTCCTGCTGCCTGGAGAGAAGTAAACTTCACGAGCTATTAAGGAAAAGCACGGCACGTTCGTGATTCGTAAGATACCAACAGTTACCCAGAATCTGTTGCTGTTTAAAAATCAGGGAGAAAAGAGCTCATGCCCAGTTTGTGACATAAAACCCTCTGGAGTGGATTCTCACCTGAATTAACTTGGGGAAACTATTTCTGGGTTGAAGTTGGGTAACTCACGTCTGTTGAGTACCGTAGGTTTGCTTGTAGTTGCTTTCTTTCCTCAAAAACGTAAATTGGCCTGGTGCACTGTCACGCCGAGGCAGACGCTGATGTGATGTGGTCTGAAGACGTGTGAACACCAAGGTTTTCACCGTTTTTATGGAAATTAGCGCAGCAAAATTCTTTTCTTGTTTTAGAATCAAAGTATGGATTTTGTATTAGGGAAATGAGCGAGGATCTCATTTAATTCCTTTTTAGTTCTTCTGCTCCCACAACCCGGACGCCCCCCCACCCCCCGCTCTGGGTTGGGGTAGGGGGGCAATCTCAGACATGAGCTTCTTCAGTATGAAATGTAGGCCAGTCGAGGGGACCTCATCTGGAAACTGATTTGTGAGAACTGGTAATGAGGGCAGGGCGGGGACCTCAGCGGCCGAGGTCGGGGGCTCAGCTCAGCTCTGTCCCCTGGCGATTCCATAGTGGGTTCAGGGCACTCCTCCATGGCTGCGCCCTTCTCAGCAGCCAGGATGCCACCCGCTTTGCTTTTGCTCCATCATTTCATTTTTTTACTTCTTTCTCTTTTTCTTAAGTTAGAATCAGAGTCCATCTTCTTATCCATCACCGTGCTCCTCTAGAGCCTCTTTGAGATGAAAAGTATGTTTCCAAAAGTCAAGTTGCTTTTTCTGTCCTAAAGGAAACGTGACGCGGCGCTTACAGGATGTGGCTTCCTGGATTAGGGTGACTTCCGTGCGTTGCGTGAAATCTACAGCTTCCCGCCTTAGAAGGTCTGTGTATTTCTCCCAGCTTCTGACGCAGTCCGGGGTGCTTTCCCTAAGTGGTCTTTGTATGGGCAGTTTCACCTTCCGTGAAGGCTTCTAACTCACCCCCTACTGCCCACTCGAAGGAGCGGAAGACGTCCTACCCCCGCCTGTGCCTGTGTTGCATCCTGTGTGTTCTGTAGTTGTTCTGGCGGATAGATGCCAGCGAGCCCTTTGGATGAGGTTTTTCAGTGGCGATAAGAAATAAAAACGGAGCCAGAATGTGGTGGTTGCATATATTGTGTGTATTTTCTATTTCTGAACGTAGTTTCATTCAGCTGTACCCCTTTGCCTTATAAAGATGTGTAACAGTCATATATATGCATTACATTGAAGAATAAACTTGGGCCTGTCTATCCTTTGGTAAATGAACTAATTTATGCAATGACGTGGACATTGCAAATGCCATCCGAACGCTCTCCTTCGGACGAGGCTGACGTATTACGTCCCGCGATATCAAGAACCCAAGCTACACTTGCAGGGGCCCCAGGACCATCCGCAGGAACCCTGGGGAAAACCACCCCCCTTTTGAAAACATAGTGTATACGACGAACCAACACAAGGCTCAGGGCTTTTCCCTTAATTTTAACACAAAAATATTGACTGAGATATCTATATGCAGTGTCTAGTGCCAGACCAGTGTGTGACAAATTATAAAGGCGATTAGCAGCAGCTCACTCTTTACAGTGACTTCGGGCAGGTTCTTCAGACCCAGAAAGATGTCTGCCTCAGAAGACCTACCACTGAAAGACTCAGGACGAAACGGCCCCCCAGCGGGGGACCACGAGGTCGCCTTCTGGGCCAGCATCCTGGCTGGAGCGCTGCTGTGGCTGGTCAGCTCTGAGCCGTGTGTCTGAGGAGGACCTGGGGCCTCGCCGGTGTCCCCACTTTATCCCAGCAGGGACGGGGTCCTCCACCCGCACCTGGCTGAGATGGACCTGCTGAGTTTTCTGGTGTCTCCGTTGGAAGCACAAGTGGACCCTGTTCACACAAAGCCTCCCTTCCCTCCCGTTCGAGCCTCAGTCTTTCGTACCCAGCATCCAGGCGAGGCCTTCTGACCTCCTCGCCAGAGGAGAAAACCTCACAGGCCGTCTTTGATGATGTTGTGACGTAAACACAGCTGTGCATTTGCCCTTGGTCCCCGGTTCCTGGCACAGGGCCCCTAAAACCCTCAGAATTTCCTGAGCAGCCACACCTGAGCTATTGCCCCTCAGGTGACTCTCAGAGGATGAGGCCGGCGGTCAGTGACCCAACCACGTGATCAGAGGGTTGGAACCTTCAACCCCACCCCTGCTGCCCCCACCTCCGGAGAGGGGAAAGAAGCCAGGGATTGAGCTAGTCACCAATGGCCCGTGAGTCGATCCATCATGCCTGTGTATTGAAACCTCTATTAAAAACCCTAAATGAAGGGGTCTGGAGGGTGACACACCCCAGCTCCATGGGGATAGAAGCTCCTGTGCTTTGGACCCCCCTGGACCTTGCCCTATGCACCTCTACACCAGCCTGTCCATCTGTGTCCTTTACTACATCCTTCCTCATAGACTGCGAATGGCAAGGAAGTTATTCCCTGGGCTCAGTTAACCAGTTATAAATTCAAATTATTGAAGCTTAGGAGGGAGTCTTGGGAAGCCTTGATGTGTGGTCAAGTTGCACAGAAGTGTGTCTGGGTTGGGGGGAGTCTGTGGGCCTGGGAGCCGGGGGTCTGCACTGACTCCAAGCAATGAAGTGTCAGGACTGTTCCTGTGAGGAAAAACCTGCACGTTTGCTGTTAGAAATGCTCTGAGCAGAGAAGCACTTTTCCTTCAGCCTCTGGTATCGGCACAAGGCAGGTCCCGGAGTCCAGCTCCACCTTTGCCAAGAATAGTCTCACGGCTGGGGCCTGGGGCTCGGGGACAAAAACTGGTCACTGCCTTCCCGGGCCCTGTCCTCGCCTTCTCCCGGGGTAAGGGGACGGGGTGGTGTCCCTCACCTTCTCCCCAAGGGAGACACTAAACCCACATCATCACTTCGCTGACCCCTCCCTGCTCTGGAAGGCGACCACCGCCCACTGTGGGATCCGGGCCCATCAGGGGAACGAGGGGCTTCTGCCCCCTTCAGTAACTTACTTCTGCTGCCCCTAACACAGGGTTTCCCGAGAGCTTGTGATCTGTGTCCCCGGACATCGCTGTGGGTACAAATAGGTTTTTGGGAAAGATACTCACCTGCGCTTAGGTGGCTCGTGGCCTCCCCTGCAGAGCTCAGTCCCCTCACAGCTCACGCAGCTGTTACTAGAGAATTCTAAAATACCCGTACACAAGCTTAGGAGCCAGCGTGCCAGGGAGAGGCGTCCACCCGCAGCTCTGGTCCACCCGACACCTGCTGCCCTGCCGAGGGCGCTGCTTCCTGGCAGCCCTCCAGGTACGTGATGTGGTGTTTCCTGGAGCCCCCATCACTCTAACGTTGTGTGCAGAGCCAGGCAGCCGGGGGGAAGCGCAGAGAATGCTCACCGCCTGTCCGCCTCAGTCTCTGTGCTCAGACCTGAGCACACCAGGCCACCACACCTGTTAGGCTCTCGGGAGCTGCTACCAGCAACCAGCAGGTAGAGCTGAGTGAGCCTCCCCCAGAACCTGGCTGCTGGGTGGTATTTGGTCCAGTGACAGCAAGGTTCAGGCTGAATTCTGCCTTTCTTACAAATGATGGCTGCAGAACAGTCAAAGTTATATAAACTGCTGTGTGAGCCCAGTGAAGCTCCAGCTCGCGGGCCTTGTAGGTGTCGTGACAGTGTCTTGTATGGAAGGGTCACTCAAGACAGATGTGAGGGCTTCCCAGGTGACGCAGTGGTTGGGAGTCTGCCTGCCGATGCAGGGGACGCGGGTTCGTGCCCCGGTCCGGGAAGATTCCACATGCCGCGGAGCGGCTGGGCCCGTGAGCCATGGCCGCTGAACCTGCGCGTCCGGAGCCTGTGCTCCGCAACGGGAGAGGCCGCAGCAGTGAGAGGCCCGCGTACCACAAAAAAAAAAAAAAAAAGACAGATGTGAAAAAATTCTAATCGCAAGATCCAAGTTGCCGTTTAGCGACATCAGATGACAGCATCCTTGATAAAGGTCTGACATCAGCCTCAACACAGTTCTGACGCCTGGGGGCCTCTCCCAAGCGTATAGGCTCCTGAGCTTGTTGGATTCTTATCATAAAAGGATTATGACACTATTATTATTATTCTAATATTCTATTCTATTCTTATTCTTCATTTAAGAGTGGAAGTGTCTGTACAACATTTCTAGCCAATCCATACTCTAAACACTACTTATTTCACCAATCAGAAAAAAATCATTTTCTAGTATCCATTATGTCAATTTCAAACTCCTCTGGTGTTGAATGGATATGAGGATAGAAGAAGAGATTGTACAAATCAGGCTTCTTATGTTGACTTTAAATGCTACCTACTAAGTCCTGGAGTGTAAATTCTTGATTAGGGTAACATCCTTCAAATGTTAACTAACTTCTCTGTCACAGCCTTTTCCAATAAATCACAGACAAAATCATACAGGTTGGCTATAGCATTTCACACGATTCTTCCTTAAAAAAGCCCTCCAGCCTCTGTGTTTGGCCCATCACTGAGCTGGCTGAGGAACGTACAGCCCCCTTCCTCTCCCTTCTTTCTCATGAAGATCTGTCCTGCTCCAAAATGCACATCTCATAAAGCCCCCTGGATCCCTGTGTGTTACCTTTAGTGACATCTCTGCCATACAGAATCAGCTAATGCTTAGGGATGATTACAGGACCATCAACCACAAGCGCTTTCTGTCCCTCTTAACGGTCTAACGATGCATGTCCCTAACGGAGGTGTGAAGCCCAAGGAAGAATCCTGCTGCTCTAGGAGACTTGAGGGCCACACTCATCACAACAGAGGGATGGGCCCTCTGAACCCACGTTCCTCTTAAAACTAAGATCCTGCAATTTTCTGTGGAGACTTGGGCTTGTGATGAGCACCTGCCCCTCTCAGGTCACCTCCTGCTTCTTCCCTCTCCATCCCTCACCTGGGGGCACCTGCCAATACACACCCTGTACTTCATAGCCCTCCCTGATTTCACAGTTAGTCTCCTGGACTCAAGTCTCTTTCTCCTCCAATCCTCCATGTTGTTAATTTTATTTCAAAAACACAAATCTAATTATTTATATCACTTTAAAGTTTAGAACTTTAGTCTCAAAAAAAAAATTAAACTCCTTAATGTCAGCTTGGAGACCCTCACATGCTAGGGGATCGGCCTTACTTTTCAGCATCATTTACTGCATCCCCCCACTCCCACCCGAAAGACTCAGGAATTATTTCCTAGGCGTCCAGCAGGGTCATAATGCGGTGTCTCTGACCAGGTTAGGACCCTGGATGTGTGTCCTTTGGGACACCACGGTTGCTAAAAGTTTGAAAGTAATGCCTTTAGACCCTTCAGGCACCAATAAAGGGTTCACACTATTTGTGTGCTATTTCTCTATCACAGACAACTCGTGCTAGAAAAGACCACGACTGGAGGAGGATCTGTTTCCCAGACGGCTGGATTGCAGAGCTGGCAAGTTGATGCTGGTTTTCGGCAGAGATCACAGCTCCTGGCCAGGTGAGCCTCTCCACGGCGCGGCCCCTGTGATGCTGGCTTCTCAGAGCAAGGAATCAAGGAGAGAGAAAGATGGAAATCTCGATCTCCTTTATGACCTACGCCCTCGTGTCCACAGTGCCCTATTCCACATGGGGAGGGATGACACGAGGTGAGAATCTTGAGGTGAGAATCATGAGGGGTCATTCTGAAGGCTAGTGACCATTGTCTGCCCTATGGCCCCTCAGTGACTCACATCCCTCCCACATATGCAAAACACCTCACCCACTCCAAAGGCCCCTCAAGGTCTCATCCCGCGACGACGGCGGCTCAGAGTCAGGCATCTCACCATGCACATCGAGTCGGGCTGTGGATAAATCTTCCTTAGTGGAGCTCCTTAGTGAAGCTGCTTGATCCAAAGTCATGTGAACGAAAGAGAAGAGCCACCCCTCCCCCACCACATACACACCTAACCTGCAATGGTGGACAGGCATAGGACAGCCACTAAAATTCCTATTCAAAATGAGGGCAAAGGGGCAACGTACGAGAGTGACTGGTCCGTAGCAGTTGTGAAATTCCGCGGGCGAATGTTGGGAGCTCCTTGTTCAGGACTCAGCCTCACCCCTCCCAGGAATGACTCGCCGTTTACTCTTGGCTCCACCCTCTGGGATCTCAGCTTCACCCTCTGAGTCCTCCTTCCTCGCCCGCGAAAGCTAGCCTGTGTGCAGCTGGGTAGGTTTCTCGGCCTTCTTCCTGCCAAGAAGTTGGAGGATACAAAGGTCTCTTTCCTCGTTGTGTTCTCTCTGCCCATTTCAGTCTAAGCGGGCAGTGCACCTGGCAATAGAAATCTCTTAAAAACTTTATAGGTCACCTGTGTATTTTATTGGGGTTTGACTCCATTAGAAAAAGGCCACACCCACAGACCTCTGCCTCATACAGGGCAGCACCCTCAAACTTCCCAGAAGCCCTATCGTTTGGCTGAATGCTTCTCTGATGGATACTGGATATTTCTTGGATATTTCTGAGGTCTTAGCAAAGGTTTTAAATTCTTGGCTTCGTGGTCAGACCATGTTTTCTTCAGAGTGCCCTGGATTTGATCTTTACTTGGAAGCCATTTCTTAACCGTAGTATCGTTTGTTGTCTGGAGAGGCTGAGTTTTAAAATTTCTTTTTATTTAAAATTCCTTCCTGTAGTGTAGCTGTCTCTTCTCACATTTTATTACAAGCAGCAATTACAAGAAGAAACCAAGAAGTACTTTCAACAGCCCCTGGAAGTCTCCTTAGCTAGACCACACAGCTCATTTGGTAAGTTTTCCACCTCCCCCATTTTAAAAAAATTTTCTTTTAAGTCTTTATTGAATTTGTTACAATATTGCTTCTGCTTTATTTTTATGTTTTTGTTTTTGTTTTTAAGGCCATGAGGCACGTGGGATCCTAGCTCCCTGACCAGGGATCGGACCCACACCCCCTGCATTGGAAGACGAAGTCTCAACCTCTGGACCGCCAGGGAAGTCCCCTCCACCTCCCCCATTACTGCAGGTAACAGTGTTGCTAAACTCTCTGTCTCTCTATAGCAAAGATCATTTTCTTCCAGTTTCAAATAACATTCTCTTTGCTTTCGTTCAAGCCCTCACTCTCAACCTCTTCCCAGGGCATCAGGACTTCATGAAACACTCTTCAAGGCTCTTCATGCTTCCAAGGTCACTCTCCCCAGAGTCCTTCCAGGTTCTTCACACGGCCTGTTTCCAAAGCCTCTCCCATCTTTGGGGTTTTCGTTATGGTGATGCTCCACATGCTGACAGCACCAGTACAGTACACCTGCTTATGACTCGGAAGCTTTGTACATCCTCATCTCTCTGTCTGAAATGCTTTCCACTAGTCTGTCTACCTGATAAGCACCCAAATCCCACTGTGTCTCCCAATCCAGGGCAAAGCCCTTATGTCCCTGTCACACCCTCTATATGTTTCTCATAGCAGTTGTCACATTACTTTCTAGCTTCTGCTTTTGGGGTCTGGTTTCCCTCCTCCTGTAAGTTCCTTGAGTGTAGGATGTGGGGTCTGATTTGGGGCATAATTATCCTTTTCTCTCCAAGTTTCAAGAGAGCTAATTTTTGAGTACATGAATCCTTATTTTGCTGTATTTGGAATGAGAACATTTCAACACTATTAGCCATACTTATTGACTAAATTTTCAAAAGTATTTAGAATCATAGTTTTCTTTTGGTTTAGACCCTTTTTTTTCCTTCTACAGCTCATTAAGTGATTATGGCAAAAGTACAGGATATTATGAATAAGTTAAGATTTTATTTTCCATGTGTACTCATAATTTAAAAAATGTTTCCTCTCTACATATGCTTAAAAATATGTCAACTTGAGAGAAAACAACCTAACAAGGATATTCATAATTCTTGCTAATTAATGTCTGAACTTCTTTTCCCCTCAATTACTTCACACACCTGTTCACTGTAAATTTCCTTAGCAATTTTCATACCATATTAATGTTGTCCAGAACTTGGACCCATACCTGAGGTTTTTCTGAATTTTAATTGTTTTCAAATTAATTTTAATATTCTGAGTAATTTCAAACTTTACCCACATGTTTATAAAATTGAACTTTATATTTCAAAACATTGTGAAGTTTTCCTAAGGTTTCAAAAGGCAACGTATGGTCTGCTTTTATAAATGCTTTTAAAATCATTTTTACAAACCTCTTTCATTGAAAATCTACCTATTTGTCCCAAGTCTTATCGTTCCATAATTCACTTAGCAGCTTTTCTTGTGTGCAGCAGCTCACAGCTCTCCAAGGTGATCCGTGGTTTTCACTACTCTCTCAAACCCACCTTCTGCTCACTCCTAGGGAGTCAGATGCCACAGTTTTGGTCGGTTTTCCTGCAACAACTTGCACTTTGCCTCTGTCTCACTCAGGAGTTCTTTTGGTCCCGGGTGTGCTAGCTTACAAATTCGGCTAACATCCAGCTGTTTCTTAAAACATAAACTGTTTGGTTAGGGTACTTTGCCACATGAGGACATTACTAATAACACAAAAAGGAACAAACTGGATAATGATGGTCCCTGTTGCGACAATCTACTGGGACTTGTAACTTCAAAATAATGCTCTTTAAAGTAGAGGGTAAGAGAGGCTTTGTCCATATCAGCAAAATAAGGGCTCCATTTTGTCACAGTAAACAGTGTTTACTGTTTAGCCTTTAAACAGGAGTTTTTTTGCATAGTAACTTAATAGCCACTTTTATTAGTTATTGATAATTACTATGTGGTAACATTACAGAGGCAGCTGGGGACAAAAAAATTAGGCTTAGGTGGGTGTATGAGGCAATGGACTTTCTGACCTTAAAAATAGTCTTTTCTGAACGTTCATGTATGCACGTACACACACATCCCTAGACTTATGAACAGACTACCTATTGTCAAGACAATGGAAAGAAATTAAGAGTAAATAAAAACTCATTTAATCAATATATACTTGACCTAAAAGATCAAACTCCTAGGCCAATTCTACTCACCATTTCCAGTTTTCCTTTATTGTGACAGAGGCAGATATAATGATAATCACCCGGAAACAATGGAATACATAAAGTAATTAATGAGATACTGAGGGTACTGACTTTAGAAATATACCTAAAACGTATACATTTGAATGACTGTTGTACTCAAAATAGTCACCCTCTGTAGCTGTTCATTTATTCCAGTCATGTTTTCTTTGCTTCACACATGTTTAGAATTCCTATCCAGGAACTGCTCACTGTTCTGTCTTATAAAGTGTACACTTTAGGTTTTGACATGTGTATGTACCTGTGAAACTGTCTTCACGATCCAGGTAATGAGCATAGCCATCGCCCTCCAAAATTTCTTTGTGCTTCTTCGTGAGACTTCTTCCTGTCCCTTGAAGCTCACTCCTACCTTCCGATACAAACATTGGTCTGTTTTCTAACTGATCAGATACTTACCAGTTTGCATTTTCTAGAATTTCGTATAAACAGACTCATATAGTATGTACTTATTTTTTGTCTGGCTCTTCTCATGCAACCCACTTATTTTGAGATCCATCCATGTTATATCAGTAGATCCATCCATGTTATATCAATAGTTCCTTTACTTATATTACTATTAACCCATTTTATGCATCCATCTGTTGGTGGTCATTTGGGTTTTGTCCAAATTTGGGCCATCGCAAGTAAAGCTGCTATGAACACTCACATACAAGTCTTTGTATGGACATATGTGTTTTTGTTTGTTTGTTTTCTTTAAATACCTGAGAATGGAATGGCTGAATCATATGGTAGATGAACATTTTAACTTCTTGAGGAAGTGCCAAACTGTTTCCCACGTTAGCTGCGCCATCTGACGTCCTCACCTGTTCTTTGTCAGCATTTGGTGTAGTCAGCACTTTTCATTTTAGCCATTCTAAGAAATGGGTAGCGGTATCTCATTGTACTTTTAGTTTCAATTTCCTAATGGCCATTTAATCGAGTATCTTTTTGTGAATTTAAGTTCCATCTGTATATCTTCTTTGGTGAAGTAACTGATCAGATTTTCCCCCCTTTTACTGGTTGTTTGTTTTCTTATTATTGAGTTTTGAGAGTTATCAATATATTTTGGAGGCAGGTCTTTTATTAGATACACAATTTGCAAATATTTTATCCCTGTCCATCCTGGCTTATCTTTTTATTCTCTTGACGAATGTCTTTCAAATGGCAGACGTTTGTTTTGTCTTGTTTTTTTAACACCTTTATAGGAGTATAATTGCTTTACAATGGTGTGTTAGTTTCTGCTTTATAACAAAGTGAATCAGTTATACATATACATATGTTCCCATATCTCCTCCCTCTTGCGTCTCCCTCCCACCCTCCCTTTCCCACCCTTCTAGGTGGTCACAAAGCACCGAGCTGATCTCCCTGTGCTATGCGGCTGCTTCCCACTAGCTATATATTTTACATTTGATAGTGTATATATGTCCATGCCACTCTCTCACTTTGTCCCAGCTTACCCTTCCCCCTCCCCGTGTCCTCAAGTCCATTCTCTACATCTGCATCTTTATTCCTGTCCTGGCCCTAGGTTCTTCAGAACCATTATTTTTTTTTTTAGATTCCATATATATGTTAGCACACGGTATTTGTTTTTCTCTTTCTGACTTACTTCACTCTGTATGACAGACTCTAGGTCCATCCACCTCACTACAAATAACTCAATTTCGTTTCTTTATATG
This sequence comes from Monodon monoceros, assembly GCF_005190385.1. Classification (NCBI taxonomy): domain Eukaryota; kingdom Metazoa; phylum Chordata; class Mammalia; order Artiodactyla; family Monodontidae; genus Monodon; species Monodon monoceros. The sequence goes on along the minus strand of NW_021703780.1, from coordinate 2,742,667 downwards.
GCTGAGTAATATTCCATTGTATATATGTGCCACATCTTCTTTATCCACTCATCTGGTGATGGACACCTAGGTTGCTTCCATGTCCTGACTATTGTAAATAGAGCTGCAATGAACATTGTGGTACATGACTCTTTTTGAATTATGGTTTTCTCAGGGTATAGGCCCAGTAGTGGGATTGCTGGGTCGTATGGTAGTTCTATTTTCAGTTTTTTAAGGAACCTCCATACTGTTCTCCATAGTGGCTGTATCAATTTACATTCCCACCAACAGTGCGAGAGGGTTCCCTTTTCTCCACACCCTCTCCAGCATTTACTGTTTGTAGATTTTTTGATGATGGCCGTTCTGACTGGTGTGAGGTGATACCTCATTGTAGTTTTGATTTGCATTTCTCTAATAATTAGTGACGTTGAGCATCCTTTCATGTGTTTGTCGGCAGTCTGTATATCTTCTTTGGAGAAATCTCTGTTTAGGTCTTCCGCCCATTTTTGGATTGGGTTGTTTGTTTTTCTGATATTGAGCTGCATGAGCTGCTTGTAAATTTTGGAGATTAATCCTTTGTCAGTTGCTTCATTTGCAAATAATTTCTCTCATTCTGAGGGTTGTCTTTTCGTCTTGTTTATGGTTTCCTTTGCTGTGCAAAAACTTTTAAGTTTCCTTAGGTCCCATTTGTTTATTTTTGGTTTTATTTCCATTTCTCTAGGAGGTGGGTCAAAAAGGATCTTGCTGTGATTTATGTCACAGAGTGTTCTGCCTGTGTTTTCCTCTAAGAGTTTCATAGTGTCTGGCCTTATATTTAGGTCTTTAATCCTCAAATGGCAGACGTTTTAAATTTTGAAGTTCAATTCATCAACTTATTTTTTTATGTATCATGCTTTTGATGCCATATCTAAGATACCTTTGTTTAACCAAAAGTCACAAAAATTTTCTCTTCTGTTTTCCTCTGGAACTTTTATTATTTTAAAGTTTTCATTTAGATTCATAATACTTTTTGGGTTAATTTTGCGTGTGCTACAAGGTGTGGATAAATGTTTGTTTATTTGCTTGCTTATGGATATCCAATTGTTTAGGTACTATTTCTTAAAAAAAATTCTTTTTGCATTGCACTGACTTTTTCTAAAATCAGTTGAACATATTTGTGTAGTGTGGACTCTATTTAGTTTCATTGATCTATTTGTCTATCTTGTTGCTAAGACCACACTGTCTCGATTACTAGAGTTTTATAATGTCTAAAAATTATGTATTATTTGTCCTGTAACATTTTTATTATTCAAATTGTTTTGGCTATTCTATATGTTTTACATTTCCATATGAATTTTTGAATGAGTTTGTTAATTTCTTCAAAGAAAGTCTGCTTGAAGTTTGACTGGGATTTCATTGAACCTATAAATTAATGTGAGGAGAACTGACGTCTTAAAAATACTGAGTCTTCTGACACATAAACACAGTATATTCATATATTTAATTAGACCTTCTTTAATTACTCTCATCAGTGTTTTATTGTTTTCAGTATTCCGGTCTCTTACTCTTTCTGTCAGATTTTATCACTAAGTATTTCATGTTTCTTGATACTATGGTAAATGTATTTTTAAAGTTTTAGTTTCTGATTGTTTATTGGCTATTATAAAAATAAAGTTGAGTTTTTCAGATTGATCTTATATCCTTTGACTTTACTGAGCTCAATAATATTCATAGATTTTTGTGTATTCCACAGAATTTTCTGAATATATGTTTATGTCATCTGCAAATAAAGACAATTTTACTTTTTTCCTTTCCAATCTGGATGGCTTTTATTTCTTTTCTTATCTTATTGAAGTACAATATTGAAAGGCATGGTGAGAGCAGACAACCTTGTCTTGCTCCTGATCTTAGGGAACAAAGCATTCAACCCTTCAACACTAAGTATAATGTTAGCTCTCCAGCCTTCATAGATGGCTTTTATCAGGTTGAGGGACTTTCCTCCTATTCCTAGTTTTCTGAGAGTTTTCATCAGAAATGGACATTGAGTTTTCTTTTAAAAATACTTTAAAAGGGCTTCCCTGGTAGTGCAGTGGTTAAGAATCCGCCTGCCAATGCAGGGGACACAGGTTCGAGCCCTGGTCTGGGAAGATCCCACGTGCCACGGAGCAACTAAGCCCATGCGCCACAACTACTGAGCCTGTGTACCACAACTACTGAAGCCCGTGTGCCTAGGGCCCGTGCTCTGCAACAAGAGAAGCCACTGCAATGAGGAGCCCATGCACCACAATGAAGAGTAGCCCCCGCTTGCCGCAACTAGAGAAAGCCCATGCGCGGAAACGAGGATCCAACGCAGCCAAAAGTAAATAAACAAAATAAATAAATTTAAACAAAATAAGTAAATTTATTTTAAAAATACTTAAAAATGTATTTATATGATCATATGGCTTTTCTTTTCTATATTATTAACTGATTTTTTAGATTATTAATGTGTGAATTACAGTGATTTATTTGCAAATATTAAACCAACCATGCATTCCTCGGATAAACCCAACTTGGTCATAATTTATTATACTTTTGTATATTCCTGGAATCAGTTTGGTAAAACCTTATTGAGAATGTTTGCATCTATGTTCATAAGAGATATTCTGTAGTTTTATTGTAACGTCTTTTGGTTTCATGGGAATGCTGGTCTTACAGAATAAACTGGGTAGTATTTCCTTCTCCCAATTTTCTGCAAGAATTTATGAGGGATTGATGTTATTTCTTCCTTAAATGTTTGGTAGAATTCACCAGTGAAGCTATCTTACCTGGAGTTTCTTTATGGGAAGGTTTATAACTTCACATTTCATTCAAAAATATAGAAATAGAGTATTTATTTCTTCTTGAGTTAATGTTGGTAGTTAGTGCCTTTCAAAGAACTTGTCTATTTTCTAAGTTTATTGGCATAATGTTGGTTATATTTCCGTATAATCCTTTTAATATGTTTAGAATCTGTGATGGTTCCACCTCTTTCATTCCCGATTTGTATCTTGTCTCTTCTTGCCTGATCAATCTGACTTGAAGTTTATCAATTTTATTGATCTTCTCAAAGAACCAGCTTTTTTCCCCCATCAGTCTTCTCTATTAATTTTCTCTTTTCTATTTAATTGATTTCTGTTCTTATCTTTATTATTTCTTTTCTTTCCTTTACTTTGGGTTCAGTTTTCTCTTTTTTAAAAGAATTTCTTGATGAGGAAGCTTAGCCCATTGCTTTGAATTATTTCTTCTTTTCTACTATAGGCACTTAGTGTGAATAATTTCCCCTAAGTACTGCTTTATTTGTAACCCCAAGGAAGTCTGTGATACAAGTGGGAGGCCATCAAGGTTGCATCATGAAATAAAATACCCAGCTGTCTCCTAATGGCACTGCATATGGGATCTACTCAGTGGGGGTCTTGGCAGGCAAAACTGGATTAACCCCTTCATGGCTATACACCCTTGGATACAACCCATGGAATATCAGTGTTACTGAGTTTTATGCTCTCATGTACCATTTAAAAATGACTTTCTAATGTGCTGCCCAAAGAAGCAGCCTGGTCCCAAGGAGGCATCCAGGTGCCAGTACAGGTGGGCACTTGCTACCTGCCTCTATAAGGATTAAATCACAACCTGCTGTGACCACTGACCTTCAATACACCCTGAAAGGAGTTCGGGGTGGAGATCAGGAATGAGGCGCTCTGTGCTCTGGGAAAAACTGGCAGAGCAGGCCTTTAGGTAGTTAGATATTTTCAGGAGAAGTATAAGCCCCGTTCTTGCATCTCCTCGTATCTAGAAAAGCACTAAAATCCTTCATGGTGACGTCTGCTCCTCGTGACCAGCAGAAATCTTCATGAGATGAGCAGAAAACTTCTGCAAAAAATATGTGCTTGATTGCATGTACTCCCCTTCACCAAAATCACATATATACTGACCTTCCCCCCTACCTCTTGGGAGCAGCTCCCCAGAGCTCTCTGAGATGCTGTCTCCTGGACTATAGTCCTCATTTTGCCCCAAATGAAACTTAGCTCACAGCTCTCACATTGTGCATTTTTTTCAGTCAACATAAATGTTGGTGCTTATGTGCATGAAAAGCCATCTGGTACACCATGTCCATAGTTATCACCATTAATTAAGCAGATAATTTGTGAGTGATCCTGTGCTAAGAGACTTACCCTCATTCTCTAGCTTCCCCTCTGTAGGAATCTGGGCTGTAATGCCACTCTCCACACCAGGGAGCTGATTCTTCTACAGCGAGGTAACGGTGAGGTCACTTGCTTTGAATGTTGACAGGTCGGGGTTTACCCTAAGGCCCTTCTACATCCGAAAAGCCACAGTGAGACACGTTCCCCCTCTACTGTCTCCACTGTCTGTTTACAAGCTGCGCGCTGGTCTGGTAAGGATGGCCCCACATCACGGGGCAGGGAAGAAACAAGGCCAAAGAGCCCATTCAAGAGACTCTGAAATTCTCTCCATTGTGAAAAATGCATCTTCTCCCGAGGGTTTACCGAGGAGAAGCTCCTTTGACACACGTGATGGCCCAATGGCACCAACGGCACCATAAAGAAACTCTCTTTATGCCCATGTTCACTGGTATTGTTTTCTATTCTGCGTGAAGTTAAACACACACACACACACACACACGTACACACACACACACATACACACACATAGGTGAGGTATGTGCTGCCTTGTAGCACCTGCCCCGAAGGGCCAAAACTCTAAGTTGCAGACGTGGATGTTCCTGGGGGCTCACCTGATACCCCAGCCTTCTCAGCCAGGTCAGTGTTTACCAGGTAATCGTTCACTGGAAACGTGCCTCTCAGCTTGACTTGTCCGGCACACTTACCTGTCATCTCTGTGTTAGGATTTGTCTGTCGTTCAAAAGGAAGATGCTCTGTCACGTTCTCACTCTTCCTCCCACTATACCGCTTTGTTCGCATCCGTCAGCCATTCTGGAACTGTTTACACTAGTGCAGGTTGTTTTCGTTAAGTGTCAAGTATGCTCTGGGGATAGGCTGGCCTCGCAGTTACCCAAAGTGTGCAGCCAGGTCCTGGAAAGTCGTGATGCAGGGAAACACCATTGTTAACAAAACGTGTGTGTTACTAAGAGCTTATCTGGACTCCGCCTCTTGCCTCTGATTCCCCCTCTGTGAGCTGCTCGGGGGCTTTGGCTCTCCTCCTTCAAGAGGACAAGGGCTTTGTTCCAGGATGTGAGCTTCTTGGAGAATCAGACACATTTCCTCAGAGCCCCAGGGTGGAGTGGCCTCCGCAGAGCAGGCCGGGTGCATTCAGCTGATGCTTCAAAAATGGCAGAAACCAGCTGGTCATCCCCCGGCTCCAAAGAAAAGTTCAAAAAGCCCAGACGATCCGTCAGGCCTTTGGCAAAAGCGTCTGGCCGCCCGGAGCTCTTATTACTCACGTGCACACTCCGTCTACCGGCCCCAGGAGTGAGGCTGGGGTATCAGGTTCTCCCCAGTGCACCTTGTGTTCCATTCAGATGCGGGACCTTCACTGCAGGTGCAGGGCCCAGGGCAGGAAGTGTGACCCCGGCTTCCTTGGGAGGAGCTGGACACCAATAAAGTGAAACAGTTAAACCTTCTCCTCGTGTTTGTCTGTGCGATGGTTTAGCCTAAGTCTTAGGATGAGAGGCACGTGACAACAATCTCACACCTCTGATTCTTCCAGAGTCAGGGAGACCCACACCGTGACAGGGACACAGGACCAGAGGGCCAGTGGCGACTTGGGAAGCCTTCCTGCCTTGGCGCAGCACAGAGGGGCACCCAAAGTGCCCCACGGGATGAACCCCCTGCCCCTGTAGCGTCGCAGAGGGTGGGGGGCTCGGGTTCTCTTTGGCCAGAAGGATTGTTGCTGCCGGTGCCCTTCTTTGAACTCTGACCTGTAGCTTCTTTGAACTCGACCTGTAGCTGGTGCCACACACCTGGGCTCAGGGCAGCTGCAGGGGCGCGTCCCAGCCCTCACCTGGCTTTCCAGGTGCAGAACCTCTTCCTGAGCCACAGAAAGTGACCTCGTCCACAGCCCTGGAGGAAAACCCCAGGGGACCCTCAATGGGAGCTGGATCAGAGAGAAATGCCCAAAGCCCGCCAGGGAGGCGGGGGCTGAGGTTCATCCTCCCCCATCCTCAGAGCCCCCAGGGGAGCGCAGCCCGTTCCCAATAACACGGTCTCCATAGACCCCGCTGCCTCTAGGTCCTCCTCTCTCCTCCCCTCACTCCTTCATGGGATGGCTTCCCCCGTAAACCACTGCGTCCAAAGTCACGTCTCAGGCTCTGCTTTCAAAATCACTCAAACTAAACAGACCCTCCCCACGTCCTGAGGCAAAACGACCACTGCCCAGGTCACTTCCACCACTCGACCAAGTGCAAGAGAAGGTCAATAGACTTGAATCAACCATCCACCTGCCACTTGAATGAACAGACGGCCTTGTGTTTATTTTTGACGCAACGGGAGCACGAAGGCTCCTTCCTGCGATGGTTTCCCCGCTGCACGTTCCCGCACTGGATTTGCGACCGGCCCCTTTGCTCAGCCCGCACCATCCCTCCCTGCAGGGCCCCGCCACCCCACGGAGGGCCCCCTGCGACAGCAAGGGGACCTGAGAGCCGCTCTGCCACCAGCCTCTGTCCCAAAGGAAAACAGTTATCACCCGAGAAAGCACAGGGACTGAGCCCTAAACTCCCCACCTGTCCCGTGAGCGTGCGATGCGGGCCGCGAGTGGGAACCAGCAGGTACCCCGCCTAGCCCGCCCCCAGGATAACGTCGCCATGACAGTACTGGAAAGGATGTCGGTGGGGGATTTAATTTTTTCTAGCCTTACTGAGGCATTATTTATACATAATAAAATTCAGGTATTTGAAATGCACACACCGTGCACCTCACACACATTGCAGAGCACGGTGTGATGAATTCTGTTAGCTTTCTCCACAGCCATTGCCACGATCACCCTAAACACGTCCCTGACCTCTGCAGGCCATCCCCTCTCCTGACCCTAACCCTGGCCACTATTGACTACCTTTATGTCATTATAGTCTCGCCTTTTCTGGACTTTCATATGGATGGGATCAAGCAAGATGCCGTTTTCTGTGAAGGAAGTCGGTTTCCTTCTCTCGGCAGTGTTTCATTCTGCGTTGCTTGTGCTAATCTTTTGTTCCTTCCTGTCACTGAGCAGGATGGCCCATCCCATGGGTATTCCAGACTCTGTTCATTCATTTAGCAGCCAAAGGGTGTTCGAGGTGTTTCCAGTTCTGAGTGTCGGTGCTGAGTCTCCTCGTGGACTTATGATTTCTTTCCCTTGGGTAAATACCCAAGCGTGGGATGCCGGGACATAGGTGCGCACAAGTTTACCGTCCGACCACATGGTTTTCCAAAGGGGTTGTACCATTGTGTGTCCCCCCATAGGAGACGAATCCCAGCTGCTCCCCTTCCTCAGGATTGTGGGTCAAGCCAGCCTTGATTATTTGAGGAGACTGGTGCTATCTGAGTGTGGCTCAAGTCTGCATCTCTCTGACGAGTAACAATGTTGAGCACCTTTTCAGGTGTTGGTTGTCCAGATATGATTGCTGGTGAGCAATGTCCTAAAATATTCTTAGGGGAAGCATCGACCTAGGTAGATGTTACCACTGCTAATTGACCCCTGAAGATCTGAAGCCCTAGCCGCTAAATCACCGAGTCGAGCCACTCCTGGCAGAGCTGGGGCGAGCCTTCCGAGAAAGTGGGTGCTCCCCCAGGCCACGTGCTCCCAAGAGCTTGGAACACCTGCTCTGAAAGATACGTTAGCAACCTGAAATTTTGACAGGCTGGTGGCACATTTTGACATTAGTGTTTTGTCGCATTTTGACATTACTCGTCGGTTATTCAACATGGCCCCATATTTTGTTCTTTTAGGCTGATGAGCCTCTAACCATCTCTACCAGACTTAATAACTGGCTTAACTAGCGAGGACTGGAAGTTCCTGTGCGGTCAAGTCTCTCCCTCCACCAGCTCAGCCCACTTGGAGTCTGCAGGAAGGAAGCCTTCCCTGTGTTCCCCGTGTGGGGGAGCAGGCAGCAAACACCCCACGTCACTCGATTCTCCCCCCCCCCGTTCGTATCTGCCCTGGTAGGGTTGGTCTTTGAAGTTAAGGCTCAGAGCCCTCAGCGAGGTGCTGAGAAAGGGGCCTCGTGACACTGGACTTACGGTGAGTGCGGGGGGCGTTGGGAAACGTGTGGGTTTCACCCTCAGGAATAAAAAGCCCTGAGGCACTCTAGCTTCCTGGGAAACACAGCCAGAAGCCAGAGCCTGGAGACTGTTTCCAAACATCCTAGAAAAGGCAATTAGGAGTGTTGGAGCCATGGTCCCAGAATTTTCTATATTTTTATCTCCTGTGCTTGCTATTTCTATGACCTCATCTATTTCTCTGTATTTTTTAAAAACGAGATTCTCTAAAATCAAAAGAACTTGTAGATTTACTTTTTAGAAGTGTGGAAGGGCCCTGGGAAATAGCGACTCTCAGGGAAAGAGGAGGAGGTTTTTCAAAGGCAAAAAGAAAGCTAACTTAAGGCTGGAAAGGAAGATGAAGATTCATACTCTGGTGATCAGTGCGTGTGTATGTGAGAGTGTGTGCGTGTGTCTGGGTACCTGTGTGCACACATGTATACACGTGTGTGCATTGCGTGGGTGCGTGTGCATGTGCATGCTGGGGTCACGGCGGGGAGGGATCAAGGTCGAGAGCCCCAGGGCATCACTCTTGTTCTCTGTGGTCATTTACTCTGTGTAGCGAATTAGTGAAAAGTCACACCTAGAGAACATTTTTAGTGAGGCTGGAGGAGGAAAGTCTTTGGGTGAAAAGGGGGTTCGCAAGACTCCACTCTCAGCTTTGGTTTCGCACGTGTGTTGATGTGTTTGTTTTGTGCTTTGCTTTACTTTCAGATTGCCTAAAAAGCCACGCTTCTCTCCGAGGCCACCTGAACCAAAGAATCTTCGACACGTCCTCTCTTGGGAAGCGTCCTGCTGCTGCAGTTCCCCCCGCAGCTCTCAGGTGTCGTGTGCACTCCCTCTGCGTGCGGTGGTCTGCAGCCCGGCCTGCACCTGCCAGTGGGCTGGGGACCCTTCACACCTGCTGCCCGGCCCTACCCTGGCCACTGCCATCCCTCCCTCTGGGCAGCCTGGGCCCTGAGCTCGTCAAGACCTCCCCGGTGGTCCTCACGTGTATCAAGGTCAGGGACCACTCACTGCGGAAGGAATGGGGGTAAAAGCAGAAGCTGCAGGACCGTGAAACCCGGGGAATGAGTCTAACTGTAGGAAAGATGGCAACTTGGGTTTTTACTGAGTAACGTGACTCCGTTTATTTCTCAGGTGTGTTTCACTGAGTCCACACTTACAGTCTTCACTTGGGGAAGCTCTAACCGCATACGGAATTCCATTCCGTCCCTAAGAGAACAATCCCCATGACGGTGGGATGCGTGGTTCCCCCAGTGCCGCCACTTACGGCCCTTTGAAATGGGTCCATAACCGAGGTTTGTTTATATTTGCAACACTTTGCAGAGTTAACGTAGACTTTTCAGTAGGAAACTGAGGGAGTAAAGATGAGTGCTGAGAAGTGAAAAAAGAGATGATCCCTTCCGATTATTTTTATCTTGTTTTAAATATTCAAACACCAAAACAGGCAGATAGATTAAGCTTTCATGGGAAGCTGTGCATATCTCCTAACCACAGCAGTAGTCTGGGGTTATAATTCTCTGTCCGTACAATAAAATCAATCAAGTGCAAATCAAAGGCCAGTGATGAGAATGGCCAGTTGAGAGCAGCTGGGCCGCAATCACCGTCTCACACACATGGTGCCTGAGGAGGTCAGCGCTGGCCGTAAACAGGTTCTTTGGGGTGACTTTCCATCCCACTCACTCCCAGACCTGGCTGGGGCCACAGCAGCTTCCCAGGGGTCATTTCTGTCTATCAGGGTCTTGTTCCCTTATAATCTGGGGTCCCTCCTCATTCCCAGGTTCCCTTGGGACCCATATCAGCACAGGCCCCCGACCAGGTGGCCACCAGGCCCTGGACCTCAAGGCTGATACGTTTAGGGTGCCAGGGCCTTGTGAGGCGGCAGGAGGTCCAGCCTGGCGGCTGCTGCTCCCTAGGTGCCCCCCAGGCACTGGGTCACATGGGCTCCAGGGTCCCCAAGTCCTGGAGGTCCTCCTTCCACCAGCTCCCAAGGTCCTTTTGTGGGGGGAGGGCCGGAGAAGTTGGGGGTGGAGGGGCAGAGGGGAGAGGGACCATCGCAAGTCCGTGGTGAGTGAAGCCCACTAACCACTTTCTCTTCTGAGACACTGTGAAAAGAAATCACCTTCTGTAAAACTCCCGGGCAGGGGCTGTGAGCGTCTCACTGATCAGAGGGGTGGCAGCCCTGTCACCTGAAACCCATCCGGAGCCTCCATCTAAGAAACAGAAAGCCGGTGTATTGGAGCCCTCGTGCGCTGTTGGTGGGAATGTAAAATGTGTAGCTGTAACGGAAAACAGTACAGTTATTTCCTAAAAAATTAAACGTAGAGTTACTATATTATCCAGCAATTTCATTCTTCTGAATATACACCCGAAAGGATTAAAAGCAAGGACTCAAAAATGTGCCGTGTTCACAGCAGCATTATCCACAGCTATTATCTGCTACTGCATGATGGGTAAACGGAACGTGGTCCCCATCTGCTACTGCATGATGGGTAAACGGAACGTGGTCCCCATCTGCTACTGCATGATGGGTAAACGGAACGTGGTCCATCCACCCAATGGAATAGTATTTGGCCTTAAAAAGGAAGGAGATTCTGACACAGGCTCTACCTTGAAAACATGCTCAGTGAAATTAGCCAGTCACAAAAGGACAGATACTAGATGATCCCACTTGTACGAGGTCCCTGGAGTAGTCGAGTTCATAGAGACAGAAAGTAGGAGGGTGGTTTCCAGGGGCTGGCGGGACGGGGAGGGGAGTCAGCGTTTAATGGGGGCGGAGTCTCAGTTTTGCAAGAAGAAAAGAGCTCCGGTGGTGGATGGTGGTGATGGCCTTAGCGCCACTGACCTGTACACTTTAAGTGGTTAAGATGGTAGATTTTCCTTTGGTGCATTTTACCACAATTAAAAAAAGAAGGAAGCAGCACTGAGACCAGGGAAAGAAGAGCCCTCGAGGGGGAGACGGTTTCCCACCTCGCTGCAGAGGTGGCACCCGCCTGCAGCCACAGTAGCCTCTCTTTCTCTGCGCATGGAGGCCTCCGGTCAGTTTCTCCTGGATCTGAGGAGGGAAAGCACCCAGTTCACACACTTTGGGCCTTTGTGTATTTCTCTGTGTTTGTTTGGGTTTTACTTTTTCTAACTGTGATACTTCTAGCTCCGTTGGAAAACATCACTTCTTTCAGACCAGTATTTCTATTCATCAGGTGTGTAAGCACCATAAAGTAAGTGCACGGGGCCACTTGCATGCTTCCCTGAGGTTGATATATCCGTTTCTTTTAAGGCAGATTTGAGCCATAATGTTTAGAGCACTTCTCCTTTGGGAGCACATACCTACATGTCAGTCGCGTTTTTCCTCCCTGACTGAAGTTACTTTCACGAAGCTGTTCCCTTGAAAGAAGCTCAAAGTGCTTTATAAAAATCCATCGTACTAATCTTTCTCACACAATAATGGGGTGGAACGGGAAACAGGATTCTTCCAGTTATGAAGAAATAGTCGAGAGAGTGGAAAATACCAGAAGGAGTATGCCTTCTTGGACTACGATACTCCACCCCGATTTCCAGATATGCTTCAGCTTTTTCCTCAGTCTAGACTGGAGATATTTACAGCGAGTGGTTGAAACTTTAATGAAATGCTCTGTTAGAGGGCAGACTTCCTCAAGCTTGGCTTACACATCCAATGTCACGCATGCCGTTCTCACGGGCGTGTGGATGGGAGCAGAAGCCAGGTTTCTGGCTCAGAAAGAACCTAAACTCAGAGGTTAGATGTGAAGTTCCCAGTCTGAATAATTAAACTTAAAACCCGGCATTTTTACGTAATGCAAAGGAAGCACAGACTTTCATTCCTTTTAGAGTTTCACAAGCATTTTTGGTCACTCTTATTAACAGAGATAGCAATGTCTTAAATACTTTATGAAAAGCAGCATTATAAAATGCCCTAAAAAGTCTAGGCTTCTTTAGTGAGCTCTGAACTACTCAGAAATTCGGTTCGCTATTGGGGGACCAAAAAAAATTCAGAGTCTTAAAAAATGGGAGTTTTCGCCTATGCTTCTTCCCAGCCTGAACGCTTCCTAGGGAATTCTGATTGCTCCGCTTTGGTTCCTATGGGGTTTTCGTGGTAACACTGGTCCGCGTGCACCCTCGGGCGCTAGCTCAGCTTGGCCACCAGGGGGCAGTGTGGTCATTCGCTAGCGCCCCGCGGCTCCCGCGCCGGCGGGGATGCCAAGGCACGTCCAGCCTCCAGCGCTTAGCCTGCGCTGCTCCGTTATTACTTTTTGATTTACAAAGCGCCATTCCTCCGCAGATTCCCCGCCCTCAGCTGCTTCAGAGAAAGCCCGCGGAAGCTTTACCCAGCGAGGGGAGCAACCCCGGCACCGTGTCAGGTGGTCTGATGGACGCACGCAGGTGGACATCTGGAAAGAAATCTGCTGACACAAGGGCCCTGGCGGCCAAGGCAGCGGCCAGGGTGGGGAGGGTCAGCAGCAGGGCCACCCGTGTCCCAGCCAGCAGGGAAAGCAGCTCTAGCCAGTGGGGTGCAGGCATGAATCTGTTCCCACAGGAGATAGAGGCAGGACCAACTCTGGACGTGAGCCGTCCGAACATTCCAGCGGGACCTGCTGGGCCCGGCTCAGCCCTGTTCTCAGGACAGGCCTGGGACCGGCTCGGGAAGGCCCTGCTCGGCTCCGGGGAGTCGATTGCGCTCCTCGTGGTTTAGGGAACTGATGCAAAGGGGGCCCTGAGCAGGGGCAGGGGGTGCCCGGGGCAGCGCTCTGAGCAGCGCAGAGGTTGCGGATGGAGCCTTTTGAACGGCAGCTGAAAAATTCTAAATCCGGCTCCGGGACATTGGAAAGGCGGCGAGCCCGAGGGCAGCGCGTGGATGGGATAAAAACAAAAATAAAACCACAGACTAGAGCAAGCACCCACCTCCAGCTCAGCGGTGCCTGCGCCCACGTGCTCTACGTCCCCCACCCGGCCCATCAAACGTGCTGCATCTACCGATTTTATTCTAAGCCGTTCTCCCAGCAAATCTAGCCAAGCAGCGTTGTCTTCACCGCTTCACAGAGGAGGAAGCCGAAGGCCAGATGGTCAAGGTTACATGGCAACGAGGTACATCTTAGAGCTGGAACGAAGGCCCTGCGCTCTCAGACACCAGGCCCCTCAGCTGCACTTTGCTACTTCCTCAGAAAACTGGAGCCCTGGGCGTGCGTGTCTACACAGGGCATCAGAAGGGTGTCGCCTTTATCCCACAGGCCTTCCCACCAGCGGAGAGGAGAAGGCGTCCAGAGCTTGGCGGCCCGTCTGCCTTCCTTCCATTGCTCCAGTCTGGAGCGGGGCTGGCCCAGGGCTGCTGTGAAGACCAGGCCCAGAGGGTCTCCTGCGGCCCATCCTTCACCGGTGCACAGGGGGGAGGGAGGAGACCCTGCTGGACGCACCTGGGAACCTGTCTGACAAGCCATGGAGGGAGGCCCAGGCAGCGTCACCGAGGCCACGGCCTGTGCACATTTGGTTAAGGGAAGGGGGCAAACTGTGCACAGGAAAATCACTTCTCTAGGTGTGAGTGCCGTGGGCTGAGCACCTTTAGAATACCTTATCCTTTTAGCCTACTGCTTGCTACCTTTAAAAACAAGGCCATTGTTCTGCTTTAGGTAGGAAATCCCTCTCTGCTACAAAATTGCAAGCCCTGGGAAAGCCCCAAGGGTGGCAATGTCACAGTAAAGCATCTGAGTGTTCGTAGCAGTGATGAAATGGTCAGTGGAGGCGTAAAACAGGGAGGGAAAGCTTGGGGCCCCAGGAGGAGGGAGATGGGAAGACAGGGAGGCTGGAGCCCCGGGGCAGCCAAAGGAGGCGCGGAGGAGAGCGTGGAAGGATTTGCCGATGACATTACTGATGGGCTGAGTGTGGATTCCCGGCCCTCACGAGGAATCTAAACGGAAGATGGGAAAGACAGAGGAGCTGTCAGGGGGATTCACCTCCGGCCAACCTGCCAACTTCTGGAAAGAGATGGACGGCAGCAAGCAGGAGACAGAGAACAAATACAGAGGGCGCCTGCGGTGAGACACACGGTACCCCCGCCCCATGTCTTCCCCCAGCAAGAAGCCCCACAGAGGAGAGCCCGGATGCCAGCTTACAGTAGAGATGGGCTTGAGCCACTGCCCTTCTGGGTGAGGGCTTCGGGGTGGGACGGCCAGGGCTGGGGGGGCGGCGCATGGACGGGGGCTGCACAGTTGCTGTGGCTTCAGACACCTTCTCTGGGCTGAATGTCAGTTTGGCTGTGAGAGCCGCAATCTGATGGGAGATATGACATCACCCTTCGGCTTCCACAGCTGGGTCTTCCCCCTCCCCTTCTCCCTCGAGCCTCCTACCCCAAGCCAGGGTCTTGGAGGCCCTTGGGGGCGAGGGAGAACATGGTCCTTCTCCGACTTTGCTGGGGGCGGTCATTGGCCCGTAAAGTAAATACTTTCTGCTCCCCGGCAGGTCGTTTGGGAGTGTTAAGATGTTTAAAAGTCTGTGCTACTTTCCGAGCCCTGCGCCAGCTGTCTCGTGTGCCATAAGTTATGCAGTTGAAGCTTCAGATAACCTAGGAGGTAAATACTATTATCTCCATTCTGAGATGTGGAAATGAGGCCCTCAGAGAGGATGGGACTCTCTCAGGGTCACAGCTGGTGGCGGCAGAGCCGGGATTTGAAGTCAGGTCTCTGACTCAGAACTTGGGGTACTTCCTCCTTATTTCCATTGTTTTTTTCTTATTTTTCTTATGAAAATGACTTTATTCCTTTTGTAAAATAAAGTATGAAAAATCACCTGAAATACCGTCATGCAGGGATAACCAGGAACATTGTAATGAATATCTTTCAGGACGTCTCTCTTCTGCATTAATTTCAAGATGAACTTGTCAGTACCCAGGCTTTTCCTGCTTGAAAACTGGTCATAACACATCTGATCGCGCTGAAGCGGGTGGCTGTTCGGTCTTCAGGTTTGCCCATTAGAGCGGGCCTGGAATCTCCATGAAGGGAATTGCCTCCCTGGCTGCAGGGTGTCCTTACCCGGCCCCATGTCTGCTCCCCGCCTCGGGCAGGGCTGCTGCTAACATCTGCTCTTCCCAACCTGGTCTCCCATCAGCTTCCAAGATGTTACAGCTTCTGCCCCTGGCGGGCAGGATTCTGCAGACATGGTCGTGGAGATGCCAACCACATCCATCCTCTTTCTTTTTTGATCTGTGGGCAACAGACCTTCGGGGGGGATTTCTGTCCAGCCATTCAACTACGATAAGAGCTCAGGACTAGCCAGGCCCTCCGTGAAGCCCTTTCAGTACTCATGACAAATGCCACGAGGCCACACGATCGCTCACCTTCCACTCGAGGAAACAGAATCGCTCAGGAGCTGACACAAGCACACGCAGCCGAGAAGGGCCGGGTCTGGAACCCAGGTCCCTCCAACTTCAAGGCTGTGCCCTGTGTCACCTCGCTGCTTCCCTAAAAGCCATGTCTCCATCACACGGGAGGTGCTTTGTGTGAGAGAAGTCTACAGAAAAGGGCAGCTTGGGCCCAAGAGGGATCAGACTCCACAGAGACACACATGCGCACACACACCTTGCACCAGCACAGGGCTGACCCCCGCTTTGTGAAGAGTGAGTGAATAAGCAGACCTGTGCCGGTCCAGCCGCGTTTCGGATGCAACACCATCCAGCTGTGAACGCGGCTTTGTTTTCGTTATTGCGCAGAAGGCGTTCTAAGTACAATATGCTTTCTGAGTTAGATGAGAGAGGTCCACTGCTGGCTACAAAATGGTATTTGTGAAATCCAAGTGGCAGAGACCATACCTGGATTTTAATGCATGTTTGCTAATGGCTCAATAACCCTAAGGAGAACGGACTGAGCCGAACCATTCGGAGAAGTTCGATGGCAGGTCCGTGAGTCCTGACGCTCCAGGGGCCAGAGGAGTAAAGAATGAGACAGCTGCTGCAGGGCCTGCATTAGTCAGGAAAAACGGGCCACTCTGCAGAAACAAAGAAGCCCCCGGGTCTCGTAACGCAACAGAAGTTGACCTCTGTTATCAAAGGGCAGGCCGGCCACCTTGCAGGGCGGCTCTCCTATCAAAGGTGAGCAGGAGTCCAGACCATTCCCCTGCGGCTCTGCCACGGCTGCCACGGCAAGCAAGAGAGGACCGGGGGCAGGCGGGATGCTTTTAAGACCATATTCTGATGCCAAAACCAGAGGTCTGGAACCACCTTAAGAAGCACAAGATGTAACCTTCACGTTTTTGCATGGTGCCTTCATCCTTTCTCCAATATATGAACATATTTGAAGTAGAATTGAAGTCCACGACGGGAAGGGCTTGTCTTTGGATTTGGGACCGACCTGAATCCAAGGTGATCTCACCCCAAACCCCCCACTCAGTTACATCTGCACAGACTCTCTTTTCAAATAACATCACCTTCCCAGGTTCCTTGTGGATGGATTTTGAGAGGGACCAGAATTCAGCCCAGGACAACCGCCATCTACAAAGAGCAAACGCTGACCTCTTGTCCTTCAGGCCTCAGACGTTCCTTATGAAACAGCCGCGCATTACCCAGGACACCGAGGTCCTTCTTTGGGCCTCTTCTTGGCCCCATTTCTTCTCCTCATCCATCCCCTCCTTCCTCAGAGGCCACAGCTCTGATTCACTTGATGCGTTTCCTTCCAGTCCAAGCATTTGTAGTTGTATCACGTCTACTTTCCATGATAAAAGCATAGTATTGTTTTATTTTCTTTAGTTTACATAAGCAGCGTCCTGTTGTGTGCGTCGTTTAGGACCATTTTGTATATTCAACGTTTTGTTTTCAAAAGCTGATCAAGACGTAAACTTACTTGTTCATTTTAATGGATATTTTGTATTCCTTTATATGAATATATCGGCTCCTAATGTTGGGAATTTAAACTGTCTTCAGATTTTTTTCTTACAAACCAGTTAGTGATATGACAGTCAGGGTTCTCCAGGGAAACAGAGCCGATAGCGTGTGTGTGTGTGTGTGTGTGTGTGTGTGTGTTTGTGTGTGTAAAGTAATTATCTATCCATGTCTCTATATATGTAGATACAGAGCCCTCTCTCTCTCCGTATAGATATATATGAAATGGTTGTAATATACACAATTACAACAGTTCTCAGGACGCTCAGATCAGCTCAACCTTGCAGCCTCAACTTCTAAACAGGATCATTTACGTTTTCTAAGATCTAGTCCCCTCAAAACCAATAGTTCTCTAGCTTCAGAAATCCACTCTCAGGAACTCCTCCCACCCACAAACACTTGTAGTCACCGGGTTCCTCCCTGTCCCCTCCCTACAGCATCCATCTCTTCTGTTAGCCTCAGGAACTCTCAGCTATGGCTTTCCACACCTCACCTCATGCTGACATGAGGACTGAAGGGTCCATGCTGGGTGGGGGGGGGGGCAGCAGGGGCACCTGTTCTTTGGAGGCTGTTCGACAGCCTCCCTGGCCTCTACCCTCTCGATACCCCTCCCCAGCTGTGAAAATATTAGTTGCTTCCAAACCTTGCCAAATGTCCCATGGGGGCAAAACCACCCCCAGCTGAGAACCACTGACTTAATTAAAACAGCAAAATGAAGTACCCGTAGCAGATGGTCTCAGAGAAAATCCTCACCCACCCAGTCTGCCCAGCAGGTATTGAGCAGAAAGGAGGGAGGTACTTGCAGACACGGTCTCCTCATGTGTTTCACCCTCTCCAAGGTGGCCTCAACGTCTAGGTTCTGAGTTTATTTCTCTGCCGGCTACATTTAGGAGGAATAGTCTCATGAGCAAAGATGATAACGGTCAAGACAAATTGAGAGCAAATAGAGAAAGAATCTGTCTTTTATTTCTATGGCAGGAAATGATAGGAGCCTGAAAGGGAGTTTTGCTTAAATTGTTGTCTCCTTAATTGAATTTTCTCCGTTGCTTTCCCAGTGGGGACCAGGCCTCCAGATGGTTCTGCTGCCTCTTGCCTTTTGATGTCAAGGGAGCTTCAGGCAACCAAGAGTCACAAGGATAAGGGTCGTCCCTTATTTACAGGTCAGACGTATGTCAATCACTACAATCCAAGACACAGTGAAGAATCTGAAAGAAGCAGGAATGTTTTCCAAAGCTCGAAAATGCACATCGTGGGGCCCGGTCACAGGCTATTTTGACCCTTTTACTCACGGGAAAGCTTTCTCGGCGGCTGGGCTCTTGGTTCAGCACATTTCAGCAAGTCTGGTCGCTGGCTTTCCCTGCAGGAGATTCAGATAGAGTGGGTGTCACACGAAAGTATCCCGAAAGCAGAGATAAATGGTTGTTACACCCTGATGGGAGAAGACAGAGAGTGACAGAAACAGGAGCAATAGAAGCCACATCACGACCCCAAAACATTAGGGGCCCGAGGTTCCCTAACATACGGGCTAAACTGCACAAACACGTCATTTGTCCCCATCGTGAGTCACGTTACAACACACACAGCGCGGAGGTTTGTAACGGTGGCGCCGAGTCATCAGAGCAAAGGTTCATTTACGTTAAAAATAATCGGTTGTTATGGGTGGCGGTGGCGGTTGCACGACGGCGTGGATGCGTTTAACGCCCCTGAACTGCGCGCTTAACAGTGATTAGAACCGTGAGCTTTATGTTAGGTATACGTTACTGTAATTTACAAAAAATCGGGTATTATGATGGCTGAGAGGTCTGTAATATATTTTGGAAAACAGTGTAACCAAAATGGATACGATTCAAATAAAACTGTGCTGCTTAAAAGGATAAGCAAGAACTATCTTCATGATTCACTTGTGAATAGTGTCTCCTTTATCAAAGAAGCTTGCTGTTTACGATGTCACTGGAACTCGTTCAAAAATAGCAAGCAGTCACACCCTAATAGAAAGAATCGGACGTCGTGATTTGGGGACTGACTTTTATTTTTAACTCTGACAATGAAATATGACTACAAACCTTGTGGTTTGATAATGAAACTTAAAAAGAAAACAACCCACATTGGACGGCTGGGCTCATTCTGTGGCCGGAGCCCAGCCTGGCTCCTCTGACGAGTGTTAGCTCAGGGCTCCCAGCACCGAGCAGCAGCGTTGATGGATGAATACATTCACTGTCTGCCTTGAGGACGGCAAGCAGATTCCTGGTGGCCAGCGCTGAACACAGCAACGCTTGCGGGCCCCTGGGAGCAACTGCTTCTATTCAGAGACTCGACCACTCAGAGTTAGTTGTAGCCTTAATGGCTGTGGCCTTAAAGACTCACTCACACTAACCCACACTGTTTGTCAGGTTGCCAAGACCAGCCAGGTGCTTTCTAAGGAGCTTTGTCATGTCAGACGAGAAGGGTGGATTGGACACTGCCTGCTTCCTGTTGCCTGGTCCTTAGCAGTATATTTTGCTTGACATTTCTGCTTTTCCACATTAAAATGGGAGGAATCCTGAAAGGACACAGATTATTGACCAAGGTGTTTCGGGGAACTTAGTTGATTTGTACTGACCACTGGTTCTCCTCGTAACTGTCTTAAAGGCAAAGGAGCTTCAAACCTTTTTGGAGAAAATGAGATGGGGAATTTGGATTGGAATTTGGGCTTTTTAATTTTTTTTTTTTTTGCATAGTGAGAAGCTTGATGTTGTGTAAATGACTCTTAAATAGGTATTACCTGATGAGGGCAAGTAGACTCCTTCAAAACGTCGTTTCCATCACAAGCAAATCTCAAAGTCTGGTTCTCAGTTAGGACCAGGAGTTACAAGCACAACTGCAGGCATCCTCTCCTCAACGGATAAATCGAATTAGAACAAAAGTTAGAAACTATCAGCCATCAGTCCGCGTGGGAGCTTTGGGAGGCCAACCGGGATGGAGTCTCTGAGGAAAGAAAGGATTTTTCTGAATCATTTCCTCGGGAGGGAAATAACCACACCAATTTTAGCCTCAAACTTTCTAAGTTATTTCTCCAAATCTTTGGAGGCTTTTCAAACCAGTTCTGAAGGTTTTTATAAAGTCGAAATGGCTCTGAAACCTCCTGTCCAAGTGCAGAGACCCTGGCTGAATGGATGGGGTGTGATGCGGTTTTCTGAGAGCTTGTTTGGATTTCAGGAAGTGAACGAGATAAGCTGAATGGCCTCTTCCTGCTCTGACTCTTAAAAAAAAAAAAAAAAAAAGTCTCGCCCAAAAATGCTTGAAAGAAACCACTGACATTTCCTAACTTCAAAAGAACAGAAATCTAACGGGGGAGGAAAGAAAATCACAATTAGAGGCCCAGGATGTAGGAAAGACATATCAAGTGGTAATGCCAACTGAGACGAATTTAGAATAAACACACAACGCTTAAGGTTGTAATTTTATTTGCATTTTGTTTTGTTTTGTATGAACTTCCCTACTGAAAGGATGACAGGGAAGCGCACCTGTACAGTCTGAAATGTTTCCCTTTTCCCTCTCCTCTTTGCTTCTTTGCTTTGTGTTTCATCATCGGGAAAAGAGACAATCTTGGTGGTGAGGGGTGTGCTGTTCTCGAGATTACTTCAGATAAGTTCTGTGTTGGTGAAATAGGCGGTTTAGAGCTGAAATCCATTTTTGCTGTTTTTGTATCAAACAAAAAGGCAGCCACATTCACTGCATTACATACTTCAACATGGGCAGAATTTCCAGGCAGAGCGCACCACGGCCGCTCCCTGAACAGCTCTGGGAGTGAGTTTTCACTCTGAGAAAATGTGGATACATCATACTCACCTTGTCGGAGGCACCTAATGTTGTAGCCCCCTGTGGACCTCCACCCCAGCCCTGAGCCTTTCGGCAAGACCAGGGGAGCAGCGCCCAGCCTCTCTTTTGAGGGCAGGAAAGAAGAGTCGGCCTCTGCCAGGCCTTGGACGAGACCCAGGGCAACCCAGGTCCCTCATCCAACAAGCCCCGCCATGGCGGCACGAGGTGTCAGGTGATCTTGCACCGTGCCCTGCCGTGGAAACACGCCATCGGGACACCAGCTGAAGTCTCGCCTCTGGGGGAAAGCTCCTAGCCTCTGGATCTCATTTTACAGGTGCATCAAAGGTGCTACGGTGGCCCCTGTACCTCCTGCATCACTCTAAGAGCACGGAGGAAGCATGGTGGGCGGGAGAGGGGGGACACATCCCCACCTGTGGGACTGGGTCACACGGAGACACCTGTGCTGCACAAGGTGGGGTCCGGGGTGCGTGGACCACCACGGGCTTCTGGGGTCTTCGCTCTCTTCCAAGGCAGGGCCAGTGGGATTCGGATCCCAAGAATCCCAGAATGACCATTTCTGGGGAAATAACAATAAAGCCCAACTGTCCCTTTAACTTTATCCCACCCAGGCTAGCAAAATGCAGACCATAAACAGCCCATTTCTCAAAAGGAAGCCTAAGAACACTGGGGACGAGCCCACAGTCTGACCTGGCTCATTCACAGCACTCTTGCCCCTTTGACGCCTACCCCATGTGCCACCCTCAGCTCCGCGAAATCCATCTCCAGGGCCGGCGGACACAGTGGGAAGGGCAGGGGCTGGCTGACCTGGAAGAGGCCTCAATTCTCGAGAGCTTGTTTCCTCATCAGTGAAATTGAGAGACGAATCCTCCCCGCACGGCAGGTGTGAAGGTCGGTGTAAAGGACCTACGTGAAGATTGCTGGGGCACAGGGATTGGGCCCCCAAACACACTCCAGTCTGTCTCTCCCTTTTCTATAGAGCAGTTGCTTCTGAGGAACTGCTCACAGCTCTAGTGGAGGGGATGTGGATCCTGTTCTCCCAGCGTCAAGATTCATAAAATTTATGAAGAGATGCAAAACTTCCAGTCGTTGCTTTTAGAGACCCTTGAAAACTCAAGGAGGCTCCGCTCTAAGAGCTAAGAGCTGTTTCCAGGAGATCAACAATAAAAACCATCTATATTCCTTTTTCAAAGTGGCGTATTCATAACAGGAGAATAAACATAAGAAAGTAGTAAGTGCTTCATTCCTGTGAGCCCATGGGTTTCCTTGATCTGTTCAGGAACATTCCCTTCTCTCCTGGGAGCAGGAGGGAGGGGTGCCTTTTATCTCATGAGCAGGAAACAGCACTTGATGGCTTCTCACCACCTGGACAGGAGCCAGGCGGCTCTCGGGAGTGGACATGCCCGGAAGAGCCTTCAGGCAGCTCTCGCCCCGGCCCCGACCACTGTGTTTCTCCTCCGTCATCTCCCCACACAGTTGCTGTCAGACTTGGAGCGCTTCCCCCTCAGAAACCAACACTGGCCAAGTCACTCCCTGGCATCTGAGAAGCCTGGAGACCCTCTTCCATCAGAGGGATGTCAGAAGTGGCATCCAAAGGAATGACATCTTTCCGTCCCGGTCCCTGCGATGAGCTCTGGGGCCCCTTGGAGATACTGGTCTCAGTGAATCACAGGCCGCCCAGTGGCCTCAGGCTCGGGCTGCCTCCTGGGGCTGCTCCCCACACAGAGCCCTGCTTAGAGGAGGGGACCAGCCTCTGCAGCCCCTCCATCCCCACGTCACAGTGCCCCATGGCTGGGGAGGGGGCTGGAAAGGGACAGGATTCTGCCTTTCCCATCACAAAGTAATTCTCTCACCCCTGGAAGTACTTTTCTGCTGAAATTCAGAACGAAGTTATTTTGAAGCCACGCCAGGAAAAGCTCTGGAAACAGTGATGGGAGCTTGTGCTGGAAGCTGAGGACACATGCTCCACGCTGACTCTCCCAACCTTATTTATTTGCATGATCTGGACTAATTTCTCAGCTGTAATCTACACCACACACCACCTATGAACTTCCCAGAAATGTCCGGCAGGGGAGGGGCTGGACGAGCAGGAATGCCCGAGAGGCTGCCAGGCTCCCTGTCCAATCTGTCATGGCCGACTTAATAATTCACTTAGACGATCTCCTCAAAGCAAGCGAAAATATTGGCAGCAAATGGTCAAAGCAAATGTCCCAATTTTATTACAAGACAGAGTCTGTTACGCGACCAGATTGCGGAGTGAGTTAAAGTGTGAAGATGTTTAGGGGCCACTAATACCGCTCCAGCCTGTACATTTTGATGTTTTGTTCATCCTGGATTTTTTTGCATTAATTTTGATCTTTAAAAAATATTGCGTTAGGAAACGTAAAGGCATATCACTAAGCGAACAAGCCAATCTGAAAAGGCTGCACACGGTATAATCCCAGCTCCATGACGTCCTGGAAAGACCAGTGGCTTCCCAGGGCTGGGGGGAGGGAGGGAGGCATGTGCAGGTGGCACCACGAGGATCTGGGGGGCAGTGGAACTACTCTGTGCGACACCCTTATGATGGATACATGTCATTATGCATTTGTCCAAAGCAATGGAATGTATGCCACCAGGAGTGAACCCCAATGTAAACGGCAGACTCCGGTGGTGATGATGTGTTGGTGCAGGGTCATCGATCATAACAACTGTGCCACGATTGGGGGTGTTGATAACGCGGGGAGCTGTGCACGTGGCAGGCGGCGCAGGGGAGAGGCGGGAAGTTTCTGCACCTTCCTCTCAGTTTTGCTGTGAACCTAACACTGCTCTAAGAAATAAACTTTAATAAAAAGCATTGCATTAAGATGTTATTTATCTGGGAAGTTGCTGTATGAAGGAGGCAGAGTTTCAGTTTCGAAAGGTGAAGAGAGTTCTGGGGAGGGAGGGTGGTGCCGGGGCACAGCAGCGCGCACGTACTTGACGCCACTGAACCTAGACATGGTTCAAAGGTAAATTTCATGTCATGTGCGTTTGCTCACAATTTGAAATGCTATTTATCTTAATGACTGAGCTTTTCGCCATCCCCCCACCCCCCCCACCTGTCCTGAATTTTGTGCGTTTCTCATCTCACCATCGTCTGGACCTGCTCTCCACCTCTGAGAATCCGAGGGCTGCAGGTGTCGTGGTGTAGGATATGCAGAGGGGGCTGCACACGTCTTCCACCGTGGAATAAAGAATTATCACAGACTGAGTGGTTTAAAGCTACAGTTTGTTATCTCAATATTATTAATGTTTCTGTAGATCAGAAGTCCAGCACTGCCTGGCTGGGTTCTTGTCTGTCTGGAGGTTCTGTAGAAAAACATCTGTTTCCAAGCCCATGCTCACTGCCAGCAGAATTCAGTGCCCTGTGGTTGTAGGACTGAGGTCCCCCTTTCCCTGCTGGTGTCAGTGGAGACCTGTTCTCCGTCACAGCGGTCACCTGCATTCCTTGCCATGTGGCCCGTTCCTCTCCAAGTCAGCAACACTGTGTCAAATCCCTCTCCTGCTCTGAATCTCTGAGCCCAACATCAGAGTGAAAGACCTCGTGTGATGAGGTCAAGCCCACTGGATCACCTCCCCATCTTAAGGTCAGTTGACTTGGGAACCTCACTTACAACTGTAAAGCCCTTCACAGCAGTGCCCAGGTTAGTCTTTAACTGAACAACGGGGAGGTGTGTGCGCACCACAGGTGGAAATCTTGGCACCATCTTAGAATTCTGCCCATGACAGCCGTCTTCTAAGTGCGCTGGGCTTTGAGATGAACGGCTTTTGGTTCTTCAAGTCATGTGCTGGCTTCAGCCTCATGGACAGTGTGCATTTCACCCTTCATTAACCACGGAGAGCCCTGAAACTAGGATAGCCAGCCCTCCAGGAACAAGAATGAGAGAAGTGATTCTGTCTTTGTTCCAGGTCAGTTTGAACCTGGGCCAAGACCACCCGCATAGGTGATAATTGTGACAATTTTTGTGGAGATCAGATTACTGGCTGACCCCATCCCCTCCTGTCATACTAGGCCCCCAAACCTTCATCAGATGGAAATGATTTTCAGAACTTGAGTAACTGTGCTCTAGAGGCAAAGCCTTTACTGGCTAGTTACAAACACCCTTTGGCATCCACTCCCTCGTGTTCTCAGAGCACACAGTGTATCTTAGTGACAGGCGTGATTATTGCTGGGTGATACAGGTCATGGGTGCATATCTTTCTAAGGGAAGTGGTACAAAGAGACGGAAAACCATGTAGATTACCAAATTTGCAATATGGGTTGGGAGCATTAACTAAAGTTTATTTTCGTTCTCTCCAAGGAGAAAGGCTATGTTAATAGTGCAACTGTGGTAGAATATTCTGCCTACTTAAGGCCATAAAATACTCTAAACAGCTGAAAATCATTTCTAGGTAGTTCATGCAGGAATTATAAACTTTCGCTTGTTAAATAGAGCTCCCGTACCCCTTAGCTGTGCAGGTACCTAGAAGATAGCGCGTCCTGCCTATAACCCCTGACACGCTCACTTTGGATAAAATTGGCTGCTGCCATCCAACCAAAGGATGAGGAAAGCTTTCCCTTCCAAAAGCACGGCCTCGGGTGGGATTTGCCGTCCTTCCCCTCCTCTCCTCACTCCCGGAGACCCGCGCCGCCCTATGAGTGCACGTCGCAAAGGTGGGACCCCTGCAGGTGCCCGTCCCGCTGACGCTGTGAGCCACCCGGCTCTGCTGAGTGGCACCTGGTTCCACGTTGCCCGGTCAGCCCAGGTGAGCTCACTCCTGCTGTTCTCCTGCCGGGGGACCGTTCCTGCTGACCAGCCCCTGAAGTTCCAGCCCTTTCTTTGTGGTTCTCTATGCACTCCTGGCCTTATAACCCCAGGAAAAAGAGGGTCTTTTTGGCCTGGGCTTTACTTCAACCTATCTAATGTCAAAATATTTCCCAGAATTCCTCCAGCTGCTACCCATGGAATCTGGCTCTCCTGCCACCGCTTTCTTCCTCCTTCGCCTGTCTCTTCTCTCCCTTTTCCTTCCCCACCCCCGCAGTTCCCTCAACCCCCTCCTCCCCCCTCCCCCCTCCCCCCGCCTCCGCCCCCAGGGAGTCCCTCAACTCATCTGTCAGTCCTGAAATGAGTCCCATTTTGATTAGCGCACTCTGCTTCTCCCCCAGCCCCTTGATTTCGTTATTTTTCCAGTCAAGGGATTTTGCTCAGCCCCAGTTCACCTTTCGGCTTTGCCTTCCTCCTATGACACTGACATCTGTCCAAGTCTCTTCAGACTCGCTGGAGGCAGGTGCCAGGCCAGAAAGAAAAATGCTCTAGGAACGTCTCTGCCTTTTGTGCACCCACATGTAAGTCACTAGAGGAGAGAAGACTTAGGACGCAGGCAAATGTGCTAGCAGGAGGGCAAGGCTAGAAGAGAGATTCCCTGGGGCTGGGGCACAGCGGGCAGGAGCCATCGGAGAGGCAGCAGGACCACAGGCTTCTGAGACACTGGCTCCACCCAGGACTCCTGGGGCCCCGTCGTGGTCCTACTGCCTCTCCGATGGCTTCTCCCCACCTACTCACCCATCCTGAAGGCCCCGGGAAGGACCCACCCATCCCTCCCAGTGGCTGTTGTGGGATGGACGTTTGCTGCACTATTTAAGAGCTTAGCAAGAAATACAGTTAGCCCATGTCTAATGACGCTGTTGCTTGAAAGTAATAATATTGCATTTTTTATGACTATAACTGAGAACTTTCATGGAACTTAAACCACCCCTCCTGTTAATTATTTGCAAACAATGCCATTGTGCCCCAGTTTTCTAGCAACATGTTATACTTTCCATGGGTTTTGGCAAATCTGCCATGTCACACGACCACCATCACAGTATTACACAGAAAAATGTCGCTGCCCTAAAAACCCCCTGTGCTCTACGAGATATCCCTCCTTCCTTCACCCTCCAACCCCGACGATCACTGATCTTTTCACTGTGGTCTTTGTACGTGGCTCTGCCTTTTCCAGAAGGTCCTATCATTGGGCTCATACAGCAGGCAGCCTTTTCAGATTGGCTTCTTTCTCTTAGCTACATGCATTTAAGGGGCAGTATTTTTAGGCGGCAGCAGAGGACCAAACCACTTGACGTATCAGGAAAATTAGCATGTGAGTCACTTAGGTGACCAAATGGAATTTACGCACACGATTCCATTAACTAAAGCAAATTAACTGCAACCTGTAAGAAGAGGATTATCTCCCTGACCTCCCAGTAGCATGGGTTGTAAGATGACATACAATGCATTGCGCGTTTATCTGGAGACAGTTCAAGCCAGCAACTTGCTCCCAAGTAGAAAAGTTCGATTGAATGACCGTCACCAGCTCTGAACATGTCGATTGCTCCCTACGTGCCAGGTACCCCGCTTAGTGCCTCCCCTACATTTTCTCAATGCTCACAACAACCACTGCTTCAAAGAGGGAAAAATGGAGGGTTAGAGCCCTTGCATATCAGAGGTCACACATTCAGCAGGTGTCCAGGTTGGGACTGAACCCAGGCTGGTCCACCTCCAGAGCCCATGCGCTCCACCACTGAGCCTCTTACTGAATACATACAGAAAATATTACTTCGTGCGCCCATGAGGAGAGCTGAGCAATTCCCTGAGCCTGGGTAGATGGTCAGTATGTAGTTATTCTGGAAACCCTCTGCTCTCTTGTCCTGGAGCTCTAACGCGAGTTTCCACCCCTTGATGGGCCAGTGTGCTCCAAGGCTCCCTATCTGGGGCGTTTCTGCTGCAGGAATACACAGTGATGTGTAAGAGCCAGAAAGAACAAAGCATGAGAAAGTCCCCACACAGCCCACTTCCTCAGGATGTGTTTCCATTCAGAAATGCAGACTCCCTGAACGCTCGTGCCGCCGGGAGTCAAGCACAGCGTGATGCTCGGAAAAGCCACGCTGAAAAGGGTTAGCCGTGTCCTTTGGAAGCACTGCTTGTTCAACTAAGACGGGTTTTTTCACCACTTCCTGCCTCAAGCTAACTTCAGAGACTTATGTACTCATTTATCCATCAAATAAGCCTTGAGCTCCTGTACGTGTCAGACCCTGAAGGACGCACGAGTAAACAAAATTACCGTAAGGAGGGCACACGGGCCATAGTGGTCAGTAAGGGCCCGACAGTGGCACAGAAGAGGGTCCAGGAGATGCCGCCCAGGAGGTCATGCTTGAGATGAAGTTCTGCCCGGGCTGCAGGGACGCCTTACCACCGAGGGGCGGGGCAGGCATCTTAATGCAGCGGGTGGGGCACGTGCAAGGGCACGGGGGGCTGAACCAGGTGGCCGCTTCTGCGCACACTGCACGGTCAGGTGTGTCTGGAGCCCATGATCTCGGGGAAGAACAGGGGGTTGGGACTGGAGAGGTAGTGGCCAGGGAGCAGGGTCCTGGGCAAGGTGGCTCCTGTGTTGAGACTGAGGCAGAGGCATGGAGCTTTCAGAGGGCCAGAGGGACACACTGCATTTTTAGAGAGACTGTTTCAGGAGGAGGGCTGGAGCGCGGCCGGGCGGGGGTGTAAGCAATTAGGCACCGGGGGCGGTGACGACCCCTCCTGGGTCCGCAGGTGGCAGTGACGGGGAGGGGTGGGGTTCATATGTATTTAAGATGTGAACTGAGGAAGCGCAGTATTTGCGGATTTAAATCTTTACTTACATCCAGACTTCTTTCCAAAGTTAATAAGAAGGATCTTTTTCTTCACTCCTCACCCTTGATGTCATCATTTCACTATTAAATGGCATGTGGTTTTACTACCACGTTTTCTTGGCTACACACACACACACACACACACACACACACAGTGCTATTTTCCCTACAGATGCAGGAAGTCCAGTAGTTTTGAGACAGAAAGATTTAACATTTAAAACAAAGAATTTCCCCCCTGAGTCAGAACCCAGGAAGGCTGGATGTGAGTCACTGGTCCCAGGCCCGCCCTGGCTCTGCCGCTCGCTGGGGGGCGGCCTTGGCCCACCACCGGCCTCCCTGGGTCCCACCTACCCATCCAGCAAACAATGAAGTTAGGGCGGACAACCAAAACGATCTTTTCCAGTTCCTGAACCGAATGGCAATTTCAGCAAACTTACTGACCTACATACTAAAACCCATGAGAATCAGTTGTTTTCCTGATTTGTGGAGACAACTTTCTATGTTACAGCCTTTTACCTAACTCAGCTGGGGTCTATCAGAGTAAAGCCAGCTCCGCTGTCTGGGGGGGCGGGTCCCAGCTTCCAAATGGGAAGCACGGTGTGGTTAAATCTCCCAAGTCCTCCACGAAGGCCAGACCCATGGAAAGCTGTACACTGATTTCTTTTCTCTTTTCTGTCTTTCTTTTTAATCGGATGTATTGTGCTTTTAGAGAGGAATCTAAGTGTTTCATAGAAAGCTCAGTTTCCCCAAATCTTAGCATGGTCTGACAAGGTTCAGCACCACTGGCCTTCCCAACGGCCTCTGTAAACCATTTCATCTCTTATTCCTAAGCTTTCTCAGCTGGAGATGGGGTCATAAGTTAACCTCATTAAATCAGGGACTATCTGTAGGCAGAAGAAAGGCCCCCAAAGACGTCCGTGTCCTAATTCCCCCAGCCTTTGAAGATTTTTACCTTACATGGCAAAGGGGACTTCGCAGGCATACTTCAGATAAGGTCCTTGAGATGGGATCATCTGGGTGAGCCCAGTGCAATCACAAGGGAAAAAACAAGGTGTGACGGGAGCAGAGGTCAGAACAGTGGACATGAGAAGGACTCAACCGTCATTGCTGGCATTGAAGATGAGCAAGGGCCAGAGAAAGAAGGAGTCTTTAGATGCTGGACGATACGGCGGTGGATTCCCCCAGAGCCTCCAGAGGTGCCATCCTCCTGACACCTTGATCTTAGTGAGTGAGGCCCATTTGGGACTTCTGACCCGCAGAGCTGTAACATAACAAACTCACGCTACCACGTTTATGGTAATTTGTCATGGCAGCAACTGGAAACTAATACACCAGCACCCTCAGTGTGAGGCTAGTGCCTGACATATACTACAGCTCAATGTTATCAAAGGAAAATGTGACCCCAAATAAAAGTAACATCCAACGTCTATGTAGCACATAGCAGGAACGTTCATACATCGCAATGTCATTCCATTCTGACCCATCCCCTTGTGATAGGTATTATCGTCCTCATTTAAAGATGAGAGGATAAAGATAAAAGAAGTCAGCTGACTAGCCCACGTTCACACAGCATCTGTTTGGTGGAATCTCTGGGAAAGGAAGTACAAGGAGGTGATAGTTTTGGAGAAAATGGAAGGAACCCAAAGAGCTTTGACTTGGGTGAGGAAAGGCAGATGCCACGTTTTAAAAAGTAATTTAACAGTCAAGTACGACATTTATTTTTAAATCTCAGACTTAAAATTTCTATCTCCAAGCTTTTTTTTTTTTTTTTTTGGAGTGTAATTGCTTACAACGTTGTGTTAGTTTTTGCTGTACAACGAAGTGAATCAGCTATATGTACACCTGTATCCCCTCCCTCTTGGACCTCCCTCCCAGCCCCCCATCCCACCCATCTAGGTTGTCACAGGGCACCGAGCTGAGCTCCCTGTGCTATACAGCAGGTTCCCACTAGCGATCTATTTTACACATGGTAGTGCATTTATGTCAAACCTAATCTCCCAATTCATCCCACCCTCCCCTTCCCACCCTGTGTCCACATGTCCGTTCTCTACGTCTGCATCTCTATTCCTGCCCTGGAAATATGCTCATCTGTACTATTTTTCTAGATTCCACATATATGCATTAATATATGATATTTGTTTTTTTCTTTCTGACTTACTTCACTCTAGAGATGTGGCTGTTTTTTTAAAGCATATCCCAGTAACTGTATTTGCTTTGTGCAAAGCATCGTATGAGGTTTGGAAGCAAGAAATCATTGTTAGGAGCTATGGTGTGTAGAGAACATGTTAAACCATACCGCCGTTATTCTAATATTTGTAATGTCACTGTTTTCTTTCAGTCCTTGGAAGTGTCCTGATCATATTAGGATTTAGATATAGCAGATCTCCTGGGGCCACGGCAGAAGGGTGGGCAGTAAAATGTGGTGAACTTCCAGGATTGAAAACATCTTTCTCAAGAACGATTCCAGCAGCTCAAGCTGGGACTTTTGGAATCATCCTACCTGCTCTTCCCCAAAAGGTAATGAACTTTTCATAGATGTTTCCAACCCACAGAGTTATAAGGTGAGTGAGGTCTGAGGCTCGAATGTGTAACGTGGTGACTACAGTTGCTAACACCATATGGTATAGCTGACACTTGCTAAGAGAGCAGAACTTAAGTGTTCTCACCAAAAAAAAAAAAAAAAAAAAAAGCTAATATGTGACATGAGGTGACGGGTGTGTTAATGAATTCCTCCCTAGATGGGGGAATCCTTTCATAATGTATATTTCCATAAATCATTGCATTGTATACTGTAAATATCTTACAATTTTATTTGTCAATTGTACTTCAATAAAACTGAAAAAGAAAAGGACTGCTTTGCCTCCCAGATAAGGAATATTCTTCTTTTTGCTTCATTCCCTATGGAGCCTGATGACACAGATTCCCTTTTAGGTCAAATGCAGGTGTTTCATGCTTCCCCACACTCTCAGTGGGTGTAGCATCACCCTCATCTCCACTGTCTTTCCCAACCCAACCCCTCCGCCACTTCTGTGCCTCAAAGACTTTGCTCTGTCCAGGGACCCCTCATCCACAGTCTGGGATCTCACCACATTCTCCTTCTCAGTTTGATGGATAATCTGTTTATTCTTCCTGCAAAAATACTAGTGTAGAAAAATCTACACTTGACCCCGTTGTTCCTTCCAATGACGTCTCACATCTCCAGTTCTCGCTTTTTTAAAAATAAAACTTTTCTAAAATAATCTATTCCTGTGCTATGTCAAGAAAAGCGTCCTTGATAAACTGTCCTATAGCACACCTGACATGCTTTGGTTTATAATTACTCCGTACTTGCTTTTCTCTCTCCTCTTGTATGAGTTTGGGGGTGCCTCTTGCCTGCTCGGATGACTATTGGAGCTTCTTGAGGACAGGAATTAGAGGGTCTCTGTTGTTGCCCCACATTCTAATGCGATGTGCAAATAAACAAGCCAAACGCGAGGTTGACGATACATGCGGGGGGCACGCAGCCTGCTCCATTCGCACCTGTGCAGCCCGCCCGCAGCACAGTGGGTGCACCTGGCCCCTACGTAGTCAAAAAGTGAGTTCCTAGCAATGGTCCCTCGTTACCACGTGAGCACAGACATGTGAGCACAGACAGAATCTGTGGGGTGCAGTTGTGTGGTGAGCTTTGGGTTTTAAGCTGATCTGCTCACAATGCCAAAACAATCATTCTATTTAATAAAAAGATTCAGCTAAGTATATAAAGTGGCGCTGAATTTAATAAATATCCATGAGCCTATACTGATATAAACAAATGATTGAATAAATAAATGGATATACAAGAGACAAATCTTCTATGTAGAAAATTCCATATAATTTATGGATACATTCTGTCCTCAAGGAAGCTGAGTAGAGCCCCTAAGTGTGTGGTGCGCACAGTGGTTTCCTTCCAATGAGGACCATGTGGAAAGCTGGTGGAACAGAGTGACTCTGAAGCAGAGAAGCCTGGCAGACACGACCCCGGCCAGGGGTCAAGGTCAATATCGACAGTGACAAGTCATCCTGACAGTGTGTGCCCTTGATATGAAGTGATGAGAATGGCATTTTGCCTGTGGTCTTCCTCCCCAGAACCATAATCCGAGCTAATCAGGAGGAAGAAAACCCAGACAATTCCCGACAGCCATTCTACAAAATTCCCGCCCAGCCCTCCTCAAAGCCATCCAAGTCATCCAAAGCCAGGTCTGAGAAACCGTCACAGCCCAGAGGAGCCTGAGTTATCACACGATAACTCAGGGTGATGAGGTGCCCTGGATGGGATCCTGGGACAGAAAGAGGACATTAGGTAAACAGTAAGAAAGTCTGAATAAAGTACAAAGCTTAGTTAATAACAATGTTATCATATTGCCTCATTAATTGTAACAAATGTACCGAACTGGTGTAGGGTTAAACATAGGGGAAAATGGATGTGGGACAGACAGGAACACTCTGTACTATCTTTATAATTTTTTAATAAATCTAAAACATCCTTTTAAAAAGTACTTTCTTTTAAAAAAAATTCAGTTGAGCATCTCATGTCAAAAGCTGGTTTTGTTTGACTTTATTGAGTTGATCAGACATTTCAATGCCTTGGTTGCATTGAGATCACAACTTTTTCGATTTCAGAGCTAATATCAAATATAAATATGACCCAGTCCCAGTCTGCAAGAAGCCACAGTCTAACTCTAGAAGCGGAGAAGGAGCCCAGGAGTCAGTGGCGCCCGCACTGCACTTGTGGGGCTGATCTGTTGTCACTGCTAGTCGTGGACAGACGGTGGCTGAAAGCCCTCCAGACCAGATCTCCTAATAGCTCCAGCAGCTTCAATGGGCTCAGGCAGACTCTCTTGCTCATAAATGAATTCACTTTCTTTCTTTAAAAAAAAAAAAAAGTGTGGTAAGAAGGCAAGATGGAAAAAGAGCCACTGTATCTGTAGTTGAGTCTCAGTTCGGGGCGGGTGCTCAGGGACAGCGGCACAGAGGGCCGGAGACCCGCATCCCCTCAGCTTCTGCTGGTCTAGTTCTTTTATTTTCACACTGTTTGCCTAAGTGTGGTTGACTCCATTGAAACGAATTCCCCATATATCTTGTGAAATTCTGTATGATTTTAGAAATTACACCAGAGCCATGGTATAAGAAAACCTACTTTATATTTCTTCTTACTTTTGGCCAAAAAATTTTTAATCTACTTTTTTATTTCTTTGAACAGATATTACATTCACACGGTTCAAAATTCAAAAATTACAGAGGGTGTGCATTCGTTTCCTGGGGCTGCTGTAACAAAGCACCTCCAACTGGGTGGCTTAGAACAACAGAGATTTATTGTCTCACAGCCTGGAGGCAGGAGCTGAAATCAAGGTGATGAACGGGCTGTTCCTTCTCAGGTCTGGGAGGAGGCTCTGTTCCAGGCCTCCCTCCTGGCTTCTGGGGGTTTGCTGGCGATCTCTGGGGTTCCTTGGCTTGTAGACACGTCCTCCCAATGTCTACCTTCATTTTCTCTCCACTGTCTCCCTGTGTGTGTGTGTGTGTGTGTGTGTGTGTGTGTGTTTCCTTCTAATAAGGACAACAGTCACATTGGATTAGAGCCACCCAATCCAGTACGATTTCATTTTAGCTTGATTACATCTTCAGTGTAAGACCCTATTTCCAAAAAAGGTCCCATTCATAGGATAAAAGTGCAACATATCTTTGGGGGACACAGTTTAACCAATAATAGCGTATATGATGAAAATTCTTCCAACCTAGTTCTCCGGTACACCTAATCCTTCTGCAGGCACATAAATATTTCTTATATATCCTTCCAGAGCTATTTTATATTATTTCATACAAACACAAACCCAGTAGGTGTCAGACACTGGTTATCTCTGCCTTTATTCCTTGTCGCTATCATCTACATTTATCTCCTATTATTAGCAAGTCATAATGTATTACAGGCACTACTGCTTTTCCACTTAATAATATGTAGCGGGGGTTGTTTAATAGAGATTCCTCATTTTTACAGCTGTATGGTATTCCCTCACAGGGTTAGAACAAGATTATTTAACCAGACCCTTATTGATGGAACTTGGGTTGTTTCTAACCCTCTGCTATTGCATATCCAGTGCCAATGAACAACCTTGTGTATATTTTATTTCTCCCCTGGACGAATATTTTTATAGAATAAATTCTTAGAAAAATAACTTTGGGTCAAAGAGCATTTGCATTTATAATTTTAATATCTGTTGCCAGATTCCCCATAGAAGCTGAGAACCGCATGTGCTCCCATCAGCTTTTCGTAAGTGACCTTTTCCCTCCTTTTGCAACCACACCATGTTACCGGCTTTGTTTAAACAAACAAACTGGGGGTTGGATAATGAAATCTCAGTCTAGCTTAATTTGCATTGTACTCCCTGCCAGGGAGGTTGAGCGTCTATCTCATACATTTAAATGTCTGTGATCTTGTCTGTAAAGTGTCCTTTTCCCCATTTTCTACTGGATCTTGGTCTTTTTCTCGTGGATTTGTGGGAGCTATTTAGGTATTAGTTATAGCCCCTTTTCGTGTATGAATTGCAACTATTTTTCCCATTCGTTGTCTTATGAAGGCTACTTTAACATGAAACTTGAATTTATTGTCAATTGATTGTCTTGGATCCATGTAAGTACTTTATTTCTTAAGTTAGAAGTAGTTGAAAAAAAAAAAGATATAAAGTCTCACATAAACCCAACATTATACAAAAAAAAAAAAAAAGTAGTTGGTTGTTTGTACTGTTTTGTCTCCTGGAATGGACTTGGGGGGACAACAGTATATTAAGATATAAATGTAAATATGATTTCTATTTTTTTGGTAACAAAAAAGTAGGGTTTTTTTTTTCCATTTTGTAGAAACTGTATAGAGCACCCATAATCGTATCTATCAATTATAAAAATAGAATAACAGTGATAAATCTAAATATTTGCCCTACATAAACCTATTTTTATTACTCTAACAAGATCTAAAGTTTACTAAATAGCCTTGGTAAAAACAACAAATTATGCATACCTCATGAATATAGTTTTCGGAGAATATTTTGGTCCAAAGGGCAAAAAAATGATCTTTTTATATTTATCATCTTTTAATTTTAGTAAGATTTAATAAAATTATACTAATATATATGTGTACACACACAAATGCACATATATATTGCCCTGAGATTAAAGAAGCACCTGGCAGCTGGCTGTTCATTTCAAGGGACATTTCAAGGTCATCGCCGTCAGCACTGCTCTCTGATGTTAATAGGTGTCAGCCTGAGCCTTCACCCAGAGCTTTGCGAATGTATCATTCAAGGATCTCAGCCAGAGCCGAAGGGCTTGAGTGGCCGGAAAGGGAAAGTCATGGAGGGGCTGTTTGGCCACATTGGACGTCTCACCTGCCCGCCCACCTTCTCCCTGGAATTCAGGGCTTCCGAGGAGCCCACGTGACCTTCGCTTGGAGCCTTGGTGGGTAGGCACCCCGGCCCCTCAGGGAAGAGGCTGCAGAGTTAACATTTTGAAAGCGATTTTCTGCCGCTAAAAAAACGTGTGGTTTATCACAACCTTAAGAAACATCGAGTGATGGGGATTATCCCCTTTCTCCTTTCCTGTGTGCCTTCAATTAGCCGAATGAAAGCAAACCCAGGGCTTTAGAACCAAAAATAGCTGGAGAAAAGTGACGCAGATTCCACCAAGATGAAAGAGTGGAACCCAGAAGCCTAATTAAAAGCAACTGAGAAACCAGCATTCGATACAGAGTTTACTCACCTGAACAAATAAACGGAGAGCTGCAGCAGGGCTCTAGGGGAGGGCTGTGGGAAAGGGGCCGCGGGGTCCCCGGCGGGTCACAGGAAGGCCCTGCCCGCGAGGACACAGGGCCTCACTCTTCTCCCCTCCCCAAGTCAGGGGGAGGTCAGCCAGCGAGGGGACCGGGGAGGGCTCGCGGGCCCGGGGCAAGGACCACCTTCATCCTTTCCCAAACTGGGCTTTCTTTACCATCTTGAAACGTGCGTAATTAGCTAAGCATCCTTTCTCCTAGATCTTCCAGCCTCTTTTTCTTCTCGCATCTCCTTCCCTCCCTGCTACTCCCCACGACACCTTCCCGAAATTCAGAGCGTTTCTGTTTCTGTGCATTCAGCATATGGATTGTTTTTGATGGCAGGGAGCTTTCAAGGACTTACTGAAAGAATTAGCCCTCCTTCACCAAGAGGAAAATTCTCTCGGTTTTGAGATAAATCAAGGCCCAAGGTCAGTCAAGAAATAAATGATCCCCGCTTTCGTACACTGCATACTTTTAACCTACAAATCAGTTCTCCAAGAAGAACACTGGCAAATCAAAACAGCTCTGGTGAGCCCTCTCGAGGCCACTGCCATCTTGTCCAAGATTTTATTTGGAGGCAAGAGAAAGAGCGTAGCCTACTTTTCTTGGCCCTTTTCTGCTGGGGGAGGATGTCCTGCATTCTTTCCTTTCCAAGCTGGATATTCATTACCTTGGGGGGCTGGGGGGCGGAAAGATGTATTTGGTGTTTCCTAACAAATGCAGTGGCTTTGTTACTGCAAATAACTGAAATGACAGACAGTTTCTGGAACAGTCTGTGGATGAGGCAGAGCCCAGATGCTCACTCCTCTGGGGGTCCCAGCCAGCGTTTCTTCATGTCACGCTGTGTTGGAGAGGACCCATGACTCCGTGAGAACATCGACGCGAGGCATCAGCTACCGTTTCACAGCCCCGAACGGACTGCACAGCGGATGTTCCAGGAAGAGCACTCGACAGCGACGTCCCTGCTGCCGCCCCTCGAATACTTGGGGACACCACTCAGCCTGGGCTGGCCATTTGAAGGAGTCGTCTATTAAGTACTGAAGATACGGCCCTTATCGCCAAGGGGTCGCCCCCCTCAGGGTGCGTATTTATATAAACACAGGAGCGTCCCTCACTGTTTCCGGAGCTGTGCTTTCTGCCTTGTTTTCCTCTCTGCCTCTGTCTTTCCTGCCCGTTTCCCTGCCTGGGGCTCAGGGCCAGCACTGAAAGGTCATCATCCTCTATCCAGTACAACATCGAGGCGACTTGCTTTGTCAAATGACATTTCACTTTTGTTGTTTATTCTGGGGACCTTAGGGGCGGAGATGTAATCAACCCTATTTCTCAGGCCAGGCTGTACAAGGCTCCTCTCTTGCTTTGGTTTTTCCCTTTATCCCTGACCTCCCAGCTAGCCCCCCAGGCCCCATACAGGGTGTTTTATACAGATCCCTAAATAATCATGCGTCTCTTTATACACTATATTGAGTAGCTTCGTATGTATGTGCTTCAACTTCCATAAATGGCGCTGCGTATACACTGCGTTCTTTTTACTACTTCCCCCAACGGCACTAGGCTTTCAGTCTCTCCATGTTGCTATACGTTCATCTCATTCCTTCCGGTCGCTTACAGGATGCCACAGAGGTCACGCTGGTCTCCACCACCATTCATCTGTGTGACAGAGAAGGTGAAGAAAACAGAACTGTCCCAATAGGACAGGCACCTAACGTAGCAGATAACACAAGGGCAATCGCGGTCCTTGAATAAGTTTCTGACCGTGAAAGGAGGGCTAAGGAGCTTTGGTCCCCTGGTCACGTGCCCACACGTCTCCCTGGGCTCTTCTTTGCAGTCCAAGCCACAGTCACGTTGACGCGTTGATGCGTGATTGTGGGTAAAGCATCTGGAGCTCCTGGTCCATGGGGCTAGGTCTCCTAGTTCGCCGCTACATCCCCAGTACCTGGCCCAGCGCCTGGGGAATGAGAAAACCTTGCTGAGTATCTGGTGGGTGAGTGTAGGCATAAATGGGCAAATTAATAATAACAGTTGTATCACTGTTGGAAGGGGTTGGAAGGCAGACAGACTTAGGCTTCCTTCTTGGCTGCACCTTTTTGCACAGTGGAGTAAACCTCTAAGTCTATCATGTCTTCTGGCTAACGGGACACCAGAGTTGTCAGGGTGATTATACACAACAAGGACGTAGTAACCTGGAGGCTTTTTGCGCTTAGTAGGATCTCAATCAAAGGAGCTACGATTCAATCCAACACTGCGAGGGCTAAGTGTTGTGCTATGAGATGGGGTTATAGGCAATGGGAGGGTGTTGCAGGGATTAGAATGGCTCCCTCCTTGCCCTTGCGCATTTAATGCAAACAGTAGCTAAAAGCAGGGCGTAAAAATGCTCTTAATACTTGGCCACAAAG
Organism: Monodon monoceros; assembly: GCF_005190385.1. Taxonomy (NCBI): domain Eukaryota; kingdom Metazoa; phylum Chordata; class Mammalia; order Artiodactyla; family Monodontidae; genus Monodon; species Monodon monoceros. The sequence continues at coordinate 2,703,918 of NW_021703780.1, read as the reverse complement.
AGAATCCAGCTCAGGACACTGCCTTGCAAAATTAGTCCCTGGGCCCTATCTCTTCATGCAGCACCAGCCCCTTCAGATAGACTGGGAAAAGCAAAATAGACATTTAAAGAGAACCATAGGGCTTCCCTGGTGGTGCAGCGGTTGAGAGTCCTCCTGCCGATGCAAGGGACGCGGGTTCGTGCCCCGGTCCGGGAAGATCCCACATGCCGCGGAGCGGCTGGGCCCGTGAGCCTGTGCTCTGCAACGGGAGAGGCCGCAACAGAGAGGCCCACGTACCGCAAAAAAAAAAAAAGAACCATAAGTACCCGCCCCGGGAACAGGAATCCAGAGGAAGGGTGTGTTCAGGTTTGCCAGGTACCAAATTGTTCAAACCCCAAATTTCTCCCTTTTGGTTGTTGGTGGGCTGTTTATATTACAGAAGTTACATGAAACTTGGAAGAAGTAAGAAAAAGAGATGGAATAAGTTGAAAAACAGAATGTGAGGTCCAGGAGTTTTGACTGGAACAGAGGTCAGCAAACCATGGCCCAGGGGCCAAGTCCAGTCATATCCTGTCAATAAAGTTTTATTTGAACACAGCTACGCCCATGTGTCTGGGGATTGTCCGTGGCTAATTTCAAACGGCAGAGTTGAGCAGTTGTGACAGAGGCCATCTGACCCCACATAGCCTGGAAAAATCACACCCTGGCTCTTTAAGAAAATGTCTGCCTGGCCCAGAAGGAGGGGCACCAAATAGCGAAACATCCGTTTATGTGATTTACCGCCAGCTCAGTGGTCAGGTGCAAGAGTCAGAGAGGAAATAAAGGGCAGGGGACGCAAAATCTACCCCTCACCTCTGTGATCTTCCCAAGTCTGGAGGAGAAGGTTTTTCAATCTTTTAATAACAGTCCACGGGCTCAGACCAGGTAACTGAATCCTGACAAATATTGATTCCCAAAGGCTCTGCTGAGACCCTCAAGGTCCTCAAAGCCTGACTTTCCACCTCCTGGTAAAAACAGACAAACAAAAAGGAACTGATTTTAAAGAACTGGAGAGGCCTCTGTGTACCCCCAAATCACCTCTTACCGTTACTGGTCTCTGTTCACAACCTGCTGGCCGGACCTGTAATTTATGAAGGGAAATTTACGCAGAGAAGCTGGGAGAAACCCGACCCTGGCACACAGAGCCCCTTCTTGGCCTCCAGACCTCTCCGATACCTTCTGGAAACTGTCAGCGGACACAGTCCGGAGGCCGTGACACTGGGAAACGCTTCCACGAGTGCCTGCCCCTTCCAAGCCTGGTTTGCAGGCTGCCACATCGACCGTCACCACAGAAAGACCTTTTACCCTGGTCCTGGGAGAAAGCAAGGAGCAGAAACATCAGTAAAGGTGCCAAGAAAGAAGCCAGACCTGAACAGCAGGGAACTGAACACAGGAGACCTGGGTTGGGTCTGTTCCCCCCTTTCTGAGAATGAAAGCTTGGGTAACAACCTTCCTCAGTTTACGCTCCTGAACTTGAAAAGAGGGTGATGCAAACGCTAAGCAGGGTCGGGGGGTGGCGTGCAGGATGGCTCTCAGTCTTCCTGACTCTGCTCCCCGAGGGCTACAGTGTTTTATTGGGCCCCCAGAGCGGGGCCTTTGTTTTCAGATCTGAGCACTCCTCCTGGTATGGTACCCCTTTACAGGATGCCCTCGTTAGCTCTCCAGACCCCCTTCCTCCAGGAACTGGCAATGCATGCAGTGTCGCCCCCATAATCATCCCTCCCGGTGACCCTCGGCTGGGTCCCTCTCTCCTAAGTGGGGAGGAGTCGCTGGCCGCCTAACTCCACGGGACTTCAATGGGCAAGTACTGCCATGATCACTTCTAGACTTGCTTCCGTAGGATGGATTTCAGGAAGTGGAAGTGGTAGACAGAGAATTTGCCTTTCACGTGCTGACTCTCACGAGCTCTTCATGTACAAAGGATGCTGGTACCTTATCTGGAGTGTATGTGACAGATACTGTCCTGCTTTGCGAAGTGACATTTAACTTTGCTTATGCAGTTTATGGGATTTGTGGAATTTATTGTATGTAGTCAGATCTGTTGATGATTTATTTTATAATCTCTGCCTTTGGTGTTATTTTTATTCCTTTTTTAATTTTATTGAAGTCTAGTTGATTTACAGTGTTGTGTTAATTTCTGCTGTACAGCAAAGGGACTCAGTTATACATATACGTATACTTTTTCATATTCTTTTCCATGATGGTTTATCACAGGAAATTGATACAGTTCCCTGTGCTCTACAGTAGGACCTTGTTGTTTATCCATCCTATATATGCTGGTTTTCATCTGCTCATCCCAAACTCCCAATCCCCCACCCCCCAACCTTGGCAACCACAAGTCTGTTCTCTATGTCTGTGAGTCTGGTGGTGTTTTTAGAAAGGGTTTTCCATGAAAATTATATAATTATCTAAATTTCTTTTATTGCTTGTAAGGCTTACTCGAATTTTTTCCAGCTAGGTCAGTAGTTTTCCCAGTACATTTGATAATCTACCCTTTCACTATGCATATGAAATACTATATTTCTCGTGTACTAAATAATTATATACATTTTGCAAAATGGGAAAACTGACGTCTGCCCCTGTGGTCGTGGAGGGCAGGTGGGCTTGACTGAAGGGTGGGCAAAGGAGGAGGTAAGACGTCGCGCAGGCCCCGCCCAGCGGGGGCCGTGGCTACCTGCGAAGGTCTGGCGTCTCGGGAAAACCTGTCTGTGTCTCGGCGCAGTCGGGTGGAGTCTGAATTCTCCGCAGTGTGTGTGGCCGAGTGGTGGGCGCTGACCTGAGGTCACCTCGTCCTGAGTAAACGTGGTGCCTGTGTTTCCAGAAGGTCTAGCTCAGGGTCCCCTGAAAGCGTCATCGTTATCATGCTCACGCAATCCGAAATGACAGATTAACGTTTTTTTTCATTATTCAGGCAAAGAACAGAGAGCTGAAATGACTTTCTCAGACCTGGAGTGCGGGGGATGGAACTGAGGCCTCCGTGCTGTCAGTGCAGAATTAAACCCGTTTCTGAACCCGACATATAACTGGCCCTGTGGTGGACTTTTTGATCCCCTCTAATTCCCTAATGTGTTTCTCAGAATATCTTGGATTTTGGTTTATTTTCTTAAGCCAGTGAAGGACCTTCTTATGTTTCCATTCACTTTATTTTAACAACATTTTTTTCTTTTAATGATTTTTTTTTTTCTGGAGCCATTTCTCTGTGAAGGAAGTGTGTGGTGTGGCATTTGGAGGAATCCATGTGTCTGTGGCCCATTTTCTCTGACTTGGAGATGGTTTCGAATAAGACCCGCTGCTGGCCAGTGGTCAGGTGAGCAGTTCACGGTGTGGTGAGAAGTCGGAGTGAGGGCCATGGCTCTCAAATCCCTGAAGCCTCTGTCCCTGCAAACCCTGCCCCCGGAAGCCCACACACACGGCCCCCCGGCCCAGAGGGTCTGAGTCCCTTGTAAGTTTGCATAGGAACCAGCCTGCATTTCTCCAACATAACACTTCTCACAGCTGCAATAAAATAATTCACTGTAATTGACACATTAATTAGTGTCGTGAGAACAGGCTGGGCAGGGCCTGCTTCAGGGGCAGACCATCCACGCCCGGTGTGGTTTCATGCTCTGTAGCTGCTGCCGTGAAATTCTTACTTTTTGAACAAGGGACCTAGCTCTTGGCCTTTGATGTCACCGAAGCCCAGCCCCTGATCGACGGCAAACGCACGATAACTGTTGAACATTGTCACTGAGTAAATCCGTGAAGAGCCGCCCCTCCTGAGCCTGGCGGGCCACGTGTCCTGGGGGAACTTTCCAGAAGAAGGTGGCAGCACAGCTGCGGCCCTGCAGGCGACGACAGCTGCCCTCCTAGGTTCTCACGCTCTCAGGGAGCGTCTCCTCTGGCCTCGGTGCTGACCTGCCGGCTCTATCCTCAGCACCAGCCCCGGGCCTGCCTGTTGTACCTCAGCACCCGTTTCTGGCTCACAAGGGTCCCGAGCTGAGTTGACCCTCTGAACAAGCCTCAGCACGGACCTCCTTCACCAGCTGGCCGTGGGGGGCCACCTGCCCCACGGCTCACCTGGGCCCTCTGGCCTCACTCAGGCCTGACCCCTGAAGGGCCACGGCCACTGTACATGTGACGATGGCTTGCTGGGCTCACCCCTGATGGCTTGGTGGAGCTGATGGAACTCAGCCCGTGCTGGGCACCTCTGGCTTCGTGGTCACTTGGTGACACAGTGCCGGCACTCTGGCCCCGCTGGGGTCTAGGAGCTCACCAGTGTGTATCCGTTTTCCGCCAGCATGTCACTCTCCACTTCCGCTGGCACGGCCCTGACTCAGGACGCCCAGCACTCAACCAAGTAGCCACCCTCAGATATTTGGGCACCCCATTTCCCCAGCGCTCAGTGGCCACAGGTCCCTTAGGTCTTCATCGGTGACAGGGCCCTCCTTTTTTTTTTTTAACATCTTTATTGGAGTATAATTGCTTTACAATGGTGTGTTAGTTTCTGCTTTATAACAAAGTGAATCAGCTATATGTATACATATGTCCCCATATCTCTTCCCTCTTGCATCTTCCTCCCTCCCACCCTCCCCATCCCACCCCTCTGGATAAAGAAGATGGGCCCTTCTTTAGGCAATGGGCTACGGGGGCGCTCAGGTCTCCCAAGTTTATCAGACACTTGATATACTGAGCCTTACTTCTACGCCTGTGACATCCAGTCACCACCAGCGGAAGAGTCACCGCCAGCAGCCTGTCCCAGACACCATCAGTGCTCCACCACGACTGCCAGTGGCTGGAGGCAGGCAGCACTGGGCCCACCGAGCACGTGGTCAGGCAGACACCTGCTGGGACCAAAGGCTGTGGATTAACCTCCCCGGGAAGCGGACTCTGAGATGAAGATTCGCGTGAAGTGCTCTCAGGAGTGACAGCTGAAGCGAGAGAAGGCAGGATGGGGCCGAGGGAGATGGTCCCAGCCTGCCCCACAGGGAGCCCCATGTCTTACGCAGTGGGCCCAAGTTGGGGTCAGGGGCCAAGCCTCCACACTGCACATCACCCAGTTATTTGGATGCAGGCCGTCCCCAGGAAAAGGGCAGGAAACGGTGAGGCAGCCGGCTTCGGCCAAGAGCAATTCCTGGAAGGGGGCTGGGAGCTGAGCTGTCAGCCAGGGGAGCCGACAGTCGGCATCTGGTTAGAGCAGCACAGCATCTACCATTGCAGCTTGCGTCAATTTTCACAAATGCAGAGGAACCGAGTATTTCTAGAATATTCTTACATTAACATATTACTCTTACCTTATAGTAGAGTTAATATAATTAGCTATACCTATAGTTAATATAATTAACATTAATTAGTAATAGACTAGTAATATATAGCTAATATAATATCCTTCTATTAATACATACTATTCTTGGATTATTGTGATAAATATATCATGATATGGTCTAACACATTGGTTTTTATTAATATGCATTTAATGATTAAGAACCAGACATCTCCGGGGACTTCCCTGGCGGTCTAGTGGTGAAGATTCCACGCTTCCACTACAGGAAGCACGGGTTGGATCCCTGGTCAGGGAACTAAGGTCCCACACACTGTGTGGCCCGGCCAGAAAAAAAAAAAAAAGAAAGAAAGAAAGAAAGAAAGAACCAGATGCCTCCAAGATCTTAGGATCAAGGACATACTTGAATTGGAGGTAGAGTGATTGCAGCTGCATTGAACCTTGGCAGAGTGAGAAGGACATCAGAAATGATCCCCAGTTTCCATGAAGTTGGGGACTGGCTTCTGGCAGGAGAACGTCTGGTTCTCTTCCCTCAGGCTAGGCCTGGGCCAAGCAGTCAGCGAGATCTCACTTTTGCACATTTTCAGGCGCCCTTGTTGGCTCCGACCTTGGCAGTACAGGGCTGAACTGTGGCAATAAATGTCTGGAAAGTTACCAAGCACATATCCTGAGACCCAGGGAAAGGCAGCCCTTCCTGGTCACAGCAACGACCGGAGACCAGTTCCGACCCAGTTGTTTCTCAGCGTGGGGGGCAGTGAGGCAGAGCATCTGAAGGGCAGCGCGATTCGCCTCTCCAAGGCGCTGCCTGTGTGTGGAGGGGGCTAGAGTATTGCTTTGAGTTGGTCTAATTTTGGTTTTTTTGCAGATTTGCCATCTCAGTTACGTGTTGCTTAGATGAATCGTAAGGCTGGGCTCTGTTCCCTTGCTCTCTGGCTGAAAGATGGACAGAGGGGCCCAAAGCTAGCCCCAAAGTAATGTCAGATAAAGAGCAGATAATAGGTCTTCTGATAACCAAGTCCTGGCTCCTTAGTTTCTGGGCTTTGTTCTCCAGGACAAGGGAAAGAATGTTTTATTTTAGTCCCACAGACGTCCCTACGTCTCAAGCCCGTCTAACATAAGTAGAGCGTTTGAAACGTTCAACACTGGGACACATTCTCAGATTTTTTAAAGCATCAGCAATGGCACACTTTCCCCCCAGTGTGGCTACAGCACATTTCTCCCTCCGATGTTTGTTTCTGCCCAGTGGATGAGGCAGTGGCCCCAGCCATGACCGAGTTCTCATTGTAGTGACCGCAAACGTGACTTTGAAATGTGACATCTGTAAAGGCAGGCCTACCCTGGGACAACCATTTCTATTTCTTCCTTATTTCTTTGGTTAACTGACTCAGTTTACCTGGGAATTTGCACAAATGGCACAGGCCAGGATGCAAACACGCCCACCTCCATCTCCCCCCAACCCTGATCTGTGTAGTACTGAAAACAAAACAGAGTTTAGCTAAGAAACAGACTGCTACAATATTGAGTGACTAATTATTCCAGCGTTCCTGATTTTGTTTTGTTTTGTGGTTGTTTCCCTTTTAGTGGAAGGCCCTCTCCCTTGAAGGATTCTTTTCTTCTGCTGGTCTGGTCAAAGCCAAAACAGCACTGGTCTCTATACCCCAAATGTGCCTTTGTATTTTTTAGCCCCCTGTGGTGCTAAGGATGTTGCCTGATGACAAGGGCTGACGTCCCAGGTGGGAGAGTAGGAGGGAGGGGCCATGATTAGTGCAGACTCTGCTGAGAATGGGGTAATTTTTCAGCCATGCCCAGATTCTATACAAAGGTGCATTTTAGAGATAGGAAAACAAATGAATAAACCTGAAGAGATAAGATCAGTGCCCTGGGGCTGGATTGAAGCAACAATGGGACAACGGGTAGGAAGCCTGCCTCTGGGGAGTCCCAGGCCTGGAAATCAGGGAGGGATCGGAGGGCTGGGGCCTGTCTCTTCATTCTGTTTTGAGGCATGATGTGATAAAGGCCTCTTTCATTATTTTGGTTCACTTTGCCTGTCCTCAATTGCCTTCTATTGGATTCTCCTTCAATTTTACCTTGAGTTCAGTTTTGTTTGACGGAGAAATAGCGCTAGAATTAAAACTCTGACATGGAAAAGCGTTGTCTTTGTTTTGTTCCTGTATCAGATAAAACCATTACACGGCCATCACCAGGGGCTACGGTTTGGGACCCTTTCTGCCTCTTTCCTTTCTTCCCCTTCTCCTCACGCGCTGCCTGAAATCCTGAATCCAGAAGTTGTCGTGCCTTCATCAGTTGTTCTTTGCCTATTTCATAAATTCCCCAAAGTCAGAGCACGTTATCCGAGCCTTCCTTTGGGTGACGCTGGATAAAATAACTGCGCTCGTTGGAAGCTCCCTCACTGCCTCTCCCGGTTGGCAGCCTGGCCTCTTTACTCGAGGCCCATGTTTCATCACTACAGATCATGGGGGCCCCAGGCCTCCACCCACCCTGCACACAGACAGACAGGAATTTTGTCCGTCCACCATCTACTCAGCCCCCGGCACGACTCCAACAACGTCCTGTGTGTGTGTGTGTGTGTGTGCACGCGTGTGTGCGTGCACCACGGGGCAGAACATAATACAAAGATAGCGTTGTCTTTGCCCTTCGAGAACTTACGTTAGTAGGGGTCGACAAGATGGCCACATGAAAACAAGCGAGCGAACGGGGAAGTGGAAGAGAGAGTGGGAAGAAGGACAGCAGTGACAACAAGGACTGCTGGCTAACTATTAATGGTCAGACATTGTACTAAGCACACTGAGGGCAAACATCCTATTTAATCCTCCCCTCACAGCAAAGGCTCTGAAATGTTAAGCAACTCAGCCGGAATTGCATGGCTCTCACTTACAGGCGTCGTGTGGCTCTGGGGCCCGAGCTGGGAGCCGATGCTCCGTTGTCCTTGCTGTGGGCGCAGTAGAACCCCAAGGCAGGGACGGGTCAGGAAGCCCCACAGGTAGAGGCTGCATGGCTGAGCTGGGCTCTGACAGTTACTGTGAGTTCAGAAGGCAAAGGAAGGACGTCTCATAGGGCAGGTGGGAGGAGGAGTGAGGGCCTTAGGAACAGGGACAGCAAATCCGGGAAAGGTTGGGTCAGGGGCCTGGGCCCAGGGGGAGGTGCGGGACGTGGGCTCCACGGGGGCTGGGTGGGCTCCGAGCCCGAGGCCTGGGGCAGGTGTCCTGGCTGGGCCGGAGCCTGTGGGATGAAGCAGTGGGACATCCCCCGGTTTACTCCGACGTTTGGTTTAGTTCTCCTTTTGGAGATTCCTTTTCTTACGTGGTCACTTTAGTTTTGTTCACTTTTGTGAGCAATGACTTTGAAATCCTGACTCAGAGCAGGAGACGGCCAGAGACGGCGGTGAAGAAGGGAAAATCAGAGGTTTCCCCCGAGGCCCCGCTCTGGTGTCTGAAGGGTGGCTTTACTGCCAGAATGGGAAGAGGAGCCAGGGTGAGGGAGGATGACCTCAGTTTTGGACACTTTGGATCTGAGTTGGCATCAGGAAAGTCCAGCAGAGTCGTCCAGCTGGCCGCGGGGGTACGAGGTCAAGGCTGAGGAGACGGACGTGTTATTTTCTTTCTCATTTCCAAGAAGTTCCTCGCTCTCACCCCCACACCTTGATTTGGTTTTTTTTTCCTGTTAAAAATGGCTACCAGATTTTCCCAGAACCATCCAGGTCCTTCCAGAATCCCAGCCCCCTTCTAGCTCTGCCTTCTAGCTCTGCCCCCTTCTAGCTCTGTCTCCTCCGCGAGCCGGTAACACTGTCCTCCGGGGAAAACGCCGCTGGGCCCTGCCAGAACGTCTCTCCTTGGCGGCCAAAGATGGCGGCACTGTTGGCACGGAGGGAACCTGACTCAGCCAGGCCTGTAGGGATGCACCGTCCCTCCCGTGGCTGCCAAAGTCCCAGCAGACGTAGACGGTGACGGTTTCCGCCCACAGATAACCTTGCGTGTGGCTGACAGCTGACCGGGCTGTGGGTCCCGTCCGGCCCGCTGAACTCACTCTGAAAGCATGGCCTCTGTGTGCTGGCCCGAGCCTGGGCATGTCCCCGAGGCTGTGGGAGCCGTGGTCACACTGGCGCAGACACCCCGTCCCCTCAGCAAGCCCGCCGAGGCCTGGAGGACTCTGTGAAAGGCCTCAGCCCCTGCTCAGAGTGCTCTTCTGAGCAGGGGCTACAGGAGCACGCGGTTAACGGGGCGACCTGGAGGTGGAGATGAGGGAGACTCCCCGCGAACCAGGCTGGGAGGGGCCGCTGGGGGCCCCGAGGTGGCCGCCCGGCCTGTGGGTTGGTCCAGATACAGGGACAACGGGCACCCGGGCTGAGGCACCCTAGAGGCTGGCTCCCCCCATCTTCTCGTTTCAAAGGTAAAACTCCGAAGCCCAGGTAGGTCTGGTAACTTGTTCAAGTGGGAGGACAAGTGAGGATTTTGGCCCAAGTCTCTGGAAGCCCCTGGCAAATTCTCTTCCAAAGATTCAGGAAGTGAGGTGGATGCTCTCAGATGCTGGGGTTGCTTCCTGAGAATGGAGCTCCGGTGCTGCGGGGCTCAGAGGAGGCTCAGACCCCTCCCGGCCAGGTGTTTGTGGACCCTGAGCAGGCCCCATTTCTCTAAACTGTTGAGGGGCAGGATGTCAGGCTCCAGGCAGTGGCTGCGGCTCCCCCGAAAAGAAGTGCCTCATCCACAGGCTGCTCCCCGGGTACTTTCTTCTCATCTACGATGTGAAAGGACCCAAATCTATAGGGTGAAAAAAGAGAGCAATTCAAATGTCAGCAGATTTCTCATCAGAAACCATGGAGGCCAGAAAGAAGTGGCACAACACGTTTTAAGTGATTAATTAAAAACTGTTAGCCCAGAATTGTATATCAAGTGAAAATATCCTTCAAGTACCAAGGGGAAATTAAGATATTCACAGATGAAGGAAAATGAAGCACCAGAATTCCAGCACCAGAATTACTCTAAAAGAATAGCTAAAGGAGGTTCTCTAAAAAGTAATAGAAAAGGACTCTTGAAACATCAGGAAGGAAGAAAGAGCAAGAGGAAGAGTGAAATATGGATAAATACATTTTCCTTCTCCTCTTGAATTTTCTAAATTATGTTTGATGATTGATGTGATTTTTAAGTTGCCACTAAGATCAAGAACAAGGCAAGAATGTCTTCTCTCTCAACTCTCAGAAAACACAGAACACAGTGCTGGAACTTCTAGCGAGAGCAATATGGCAAGAAGATGAAAAGAAAGGCACACAGATCAAAGGAGAAAAAATAAAACTGTCTTTATTTGTAGATAATACGATGCTCTATGTAGCAAATCCCAAGGAACCTTCAAAAACTCCTAAACTAATAATACTAATACGCTAATAAACTAATAAGAAAGTTCAGCAAGGTCACAGTGTATAAGACCAACATACAAAAATCAGCTATATTTCTCTATACTAGCAATGAACATGTGGGCACCAAAATTAAAGATAAAATTCCATTTTTAATTGCTAAACATAAGAAGTTCTTCAGTGTAAATATAACAAAAACATGTGTAGGATTTGTATGCTGAAAACTACAAAATGATAACTAAAGAAATCAAAAAAGAGCTAATAATTGGAGAGACATACTATGTTCATGAAGTAGAAGATCCAACAAAATAAAGAAGTCAGTTCTCCTCAAATTGATGTACAAATGGTAGTAGACTGAAGGAAGTTCTCAGAGATCTAGTTCTTCATTCCTGGACCTGTGAATGTTACCTAATATACAAAAGGGAATTTTGCAAAAGTGATTTAACTGAGGATATCGAGACTGGGAGATTACCCTGGATTATTCTGTGGGCCTTAAATGTCAGCACAAGTGGCCTTATAAGACATAACCAGAGTGATACTCGACACAGGTGGGGAAGTAGGATATATGATGATGGAAACAAGAAGTGGGATGATGTGCTCTGAGGAGGGAGGAGGGCCTCACAGCCGCTAGAAGCTGAAACAGGCAAGGAGCAAATGCTCCCTCTATAGCTGCCAAAAGAAACCAGCCCTGTCAACATCTTGACTTCAGCCTCACGACACTGATTTCAGACTCTGTCCACCAGAACTTTTAGAGAATAAATTCATGTTGCTTTTGCTTTAAGCCACTAAGTTTATGGTGACTTGTTACAGCAGCAAGAGAAAACTAATACACAGGTTTAATGAAATTCCTACCAAAATCCCAGCAAGATTTCTTTTAGATATAGATGAGCTTATTCTAAGTTTATATAAAAAGGCAAAGAAAATAGAATAGGTAAAAACAATTTTAAAAAGAAAAATAAAGTGGAAGAAATTAATCTACTTGATTTCAAGATTCCACATAAGCTACACTAATCAAGACTGTGTGATATTAGGGGATTGACAGGCATATAAATCAATGTAACTGAAAAGAGAACATAGAAATTGATCTGCACAATTGGTCCAAACAAATATACCCACCTGATTTTTGACAAAGGTGCAAAGGCAATTCAGTGGAAGGACAGCCTTACAAGAAATAGTGCTGGAGCAAGGGGACAACCGTAGGCAAAACAAAGTGAACCTTGACCTAACCCTCACACCTGATACAAAGTTAACTCAAAATAGATCATGGACTTAAATGTAAAATTATAAAACTTTTCAAAAAAAACATAGGAGAAAATCTTGAGGAACTAGGGCTAGGCAGAGTTCTTAGGCTTGTTGCCCAAAGCACGATCCATAAAGGAAAAAAATGCTAAACTGGACTTCATCAGAGCCAAAAACGTTTACTATGTGAAAATAATGAAAAGACAAGCTACAGCCTGGGAGAAAACATTTGAAAACCACATATCTGACAAAGAACTCGTACCTATAAAAGACTCTCAAAACTCAACAGTAACCAAAATACACGATCCAATTAGAAAGTGGACAAAGGTCGTAAATGGCGCTCCTGGGCATTTATCCTGGAGAAACGAAAACTTATATCTATACACACAAAAAACCTGTACATGAAATGTTCACATCGTTTTATTTATAATAACCCCCAAACTGAAAACAACCTCCGTGTCCTTGAATGGGTAAATGGTTAAATAAATTGTGGTCCATCCATACCATGAAACACTACTTAGCAATTAAAAAAAACACAACACAACTATTAATACGTGCAATAACCTGAATGAATCTCCAGAAAATTATAGTGAGTAAAAAAAGTCCAATCTCAAAATGTTAATACTATATGATTGTATTTATATAAAATTCTGGCAATGACAAAGATATAGAAATGGAGAACAGATTAGCGGTTGCCAGGAGGCAAGAAGGGTGGGGGAAGAGAAGTGGGTGTGGCTATAAAAGGGCAATACAAAGGATCCTTGTGGTGACAGAGATGTTCTATATCTGACACTATTGATATCAACATGCTGATTGTGATAAAACTTCCAGAAAAAAAGTAGGAGAAAATCTATGTGACATGAAACTGGTGAGTTTTCAGATACAAAACCAAAGTGTGGTCTGTGAAGGAAAGAAATTGATAAGTTTGACTTTATTAAAACTTAAATCTTCTTCTCTGTAAGAGGCACTCTTGAGAATAAAAAGACAAGCCACTGCCAGGGAGAAGGTATATGCAAAACATACATCTGATAAAGGACTTGTATCCAAAATATACAAAGAACTGTTAAAACTCAACAATATAAAACCAGCAACTCAATTTAAAATGGGCAAAAGATCTGAACAGACACTTTACCAAAGATGATACGAAGATGGCAAATAAGCATATGACTATATGCTCAACACCATTTGTCATTAGGGAAATGCAAATTAAAACAACAATGAGGGACTTCCCTGTGTGTCCAGTGGTTGAAAATCTGTCTTGCAATGCAGGGGACACGGGTTTGATCCCTGGTCAGGGAACTAAGATCCCACGTGCTGCAACTAGAGAGAAGCCCACACACTGCAACAAAGAGCCCGTGCACTGCAACTAAGACCTGACACAGCCAAAAAAAATATGTATAAAAGAAGAAATACTATTAAAACAAAACAGAAAAACAACGAGATACCACTTTGTACTATAGGAGTGACTAAAATCTAAAAATTAACCGTAGTAAATGCTGGTGAGGATGCAGAGCAAAAGAAATGATCATTCATTGCTGGGAGGGATGGAAAATGGTACAGGTACTTCGGAAGACAGTCTGGCAGGTTCTTACAGCAGTCTTACCATATGATCCAGTAGTTCTACTCCTAGGTATTTATCCAATTGATTTGAAAACTTATGCCCACACTGAAACCTGAACATGAATGATTACAGGAGTTTTATTCACAAGTGCCCCAAACTGGAAAGAACCAAGATGTCCTTCAGCAGTTTAATGGATATAAAAATGCCTACGGAGTATCCATACAATGAAATACTCTTCAGTGATAAAAATGAATGAGCTATCAAGCCAAAAAAAGACATGGAAGAACCATAAATGCATATTTCTAAGCAAAAGAAGCCAGTCATAAGAGGCAATATACTGTATGATTCCATTATATGACATTCTGGAAAAGATAAACTATAGAGATAATAAGCAGACGAGTGGTTTGGGGTGGGGGGAGGTTGAATAAGTGAGACAGGGAATTTTTTAGAGTGGAGAAAATATTCTGGTAGATAATGACTATGCCTTTGTCCAAAGTTAAAGAATTTTACAGCAGAAAGAGTGAACCCTGATGTATTAAAATTTAAAAAACATTTAATAGGTTAGGGCCTAGGATGGAATGCAGACTTTGACAAGAGCATCTAACTGTATTACGAAGTTTTGAAACACCTCACAGAGGGAGATGGGGGGAAGGTTCTGACCTAAGCAACTTTGAAAATGAATGGATTACTCAAGAATAAAGGCAGAAGGACCTGCAGTTAGCACCGTCCTCTAGTTGAGGAAGTTGTTTCCAATGAAGTTACAGGTGAACAATTCTGAAACCTCCATATATGTGTCCGGAATTGAACAAATAAGAAAATGGGTGACAGGTGGTAGCAGCCAGGTTTTTTACTACTGGAACGGGAAGTTATAGACAAGCAAGGGGAAGAGGCTAGAATGACCTATGCCGTGATAGATAAGAGCTGGATACATCAGTATGAACCCACGTTTTGCTTAACATAAATACAGATGGATATATGTATACAGAAATATTTAAAGAGACCTATAAATACACAGGTTAGTACACACATATATTTCCATGCTCTGTTAGCTGAGAGGGCTTGGAAGCAATGACACCCCAGAAGAAATGAGCACACTTAGTATCCAGGCCTTCGTTTCTAAGATCTTCATTAGAAGATCTTCTTCAACGAAATGAACCAGGGCTCCTTGGAGAAACGGCTGATTCTAGGACTGGGGCAGGAAACATAAAAGATGATCCTGGAGCACCTTTTAGGGCCAGAAAGTAACAAAGTGCCCCAAAATAAAATCCCCAGTGATGGGAATATGTCAAAGGGACATAGGAGCCTAGTGAAAGGATTCCAATGGCCAAATCTGGAACAATCTGAGCAAAAAAATAAACGAAGTAGTACTGAATTAGAACCTAAAGTGCAAGATAAATATGCATGAGTCCATACTGAGGTAGATACGTGGTTGAATACATAAATAAATGGAAGAGAAGAGATTAATCTCTCATGCAGAGGAATTCCGAATAATAGACACTCTGCTCTCAAGGAGGTGAGCGTAGCCCCTCATGCCCTAAGCAGGCTGTGCATGGCGACTGCCTTCCAAAGTGTGCTGGTTGAAAGGGGAAAAAATAGAGCAACTTTGCAGGAGAGAAACCTGCAAAGCACTACAGGTCAACACCACAGTGACAGGTCATGTTGATGATATGTACCCGGACACGGTATATAAGAATGGCACTTCCCTTCCATGGTCAGTGCTCCTCGGCACAGTCAAGGTCATCCAAAACACAAGGAAAGTTGAGACACTGTCACCGTCAAGAAGGGGTTTCAGGGACATTATGACTCAATGTAATGTGTTATCTGGATGAGATCCTGGAACAGAAAAGGGGCATTAGGTGAAAGCTCAGGAAATCCAACTAAACTATGGGCTTCAATGAATAATAATGTATCAATGTTGGTTTATTAATTGTGACAAATGTACCGTAGTAATGTGAGCTCTTAATATAGAGGAAACTGGAGGTCGACTTATGGGAACTCTCTGGACTTATGGGGAGACCCGTGAAAACATCCAAACAAAAAGAAAAGAAAAAAAAGGGAGGTGAGGATTTAGTCCACTCTCCCTTACCCACAAGGCCTAAGGACAGAGCAGGGCCGGCTCCCCTGTAGCTGCGGCAGGACGCCCCCTGGAGAAGGGATTCAGTAACTGCAGGTTTTAAGTGTCTGCCTGCCCTGTGTGAAACCAACACTCATTCAGCCAACTCTCCCTCAGAACTTTTCTGTCCATCTACATCTATTCCATAATAAAAATTTATTTAAAAATTAAAAGAAAAAAGTTAATAAGCTATCCTTTATGAAAAGGCTAATATTTATTTATACTAAAGTTGAGCCAATAAGATAGCTTTTAATGATAGATATTTATAAAGTTAATCCTAAAGACATATCTTTTTATACAAGTTAACAAATTACCTATCTATATATCTATCTTTTTTTTTTAACTTCTAATTTGAACCTGACCCCAAGTTCAGGCACTATGGATACAAAAGTGAGTAAGAAATTATCCCTGCCCTCAAGAAATGCAGATTTCCTTCACCTTGTGCCTGAATCTCTACAGCTCTGGTTGTCCAGGTAGGGTGAAAATGATGCATGCTCTCCTTTGCAAGGCCAGAGTCACACAGTATTCTGAGCCTGAAGTTTCGTGGACTTTTTGTTTTGCTTTTAAAATATTGGTTAGAATTCCAAAATTTTTCAACCTGTGTGGCAAGAGAGCAGAAACCTCAGTGATGTCATGGCATCACATATATCTTGGCCTTCAGCTCTCTGATAGACATCCTGAATCACATAAGGCTGTAGACAGTTTTCCATGGTTTCTAAAGAGACTTTTATTAACCTAGTGTGATTTTTACATTTCTATCAGTGTTCTATTTTTTGTATGCCATTGTGACTCTCCAGATTCAGTGTAGCAAGCCAGGCCCATGCCTATCACATTTTCACATCATGTAGTAGAAGGGTTTTAAAACCCTCTCCTGTGTCAGAACTCCTTAGGGGCCAGGGGAAAGGCTTAAATTTACTGGTCACTGGAGTCAGAATTTGTTTGAACAGTGCCTCTAGTTTTTCAGGAAGGGAAGGGAAGGGAAGGAGGGAAGGGAAGGGAAGGGAAGGGAAGAGAAAGGAAGGGATGGAGGGAGGAAGGGAAGGGAAGGAGGGAAGGGAAGGAGGGAAGGGAAGGGAAGGG
>NW_021703780.1:2441509-2687275 GCF_005190385.1 Monodon monoceros | reverse complement strand
GAAGGGAAGGGAAGGAGGGAAGGGAAGGAGGGAAGGGAAGGGAAGGGAAGGAGGGAAGGGAGGGGAAGGGAAGGAGGGAAGGAACCAGCATGGCTCTTAGAGTCTGTGTGGCGCCTCTCCCAACTCTGCCTTCAGTGATGTCATGTGGTAGCTGGAAATCGACCAGGTGGGAGCTTTCCACCATGGAAACTGGCAAATTCCGCTAACCTGGGTCTCCACCCCCACCCTCTCCCTGCACTGCCCCCCAGCTCCCGAGAGCCAGCTGTTAGACATTTGCAGCACCCTGCTGCTGAGGGACCACAGCCAGCTCTCCTTGAGGAAAAGATTTCTGAACTTCACATGGTAATGGTCTCCATATCCTTAGGAGAATGGACTTTCTGAGGGGAAATAAGACTGTCATCTACTTGCTTAAGGCACTTTTCTTTGCTTTTAGGATAGAGACCTTAACGTGACCTTTAAGGCCCTGAAGGGTTTGGCCCCATCTGTCTCTCTCATTGGGTCTCATCTAGGGTGGGGTGCTTTTCCCAGGAACCTTGGCCTCCTTTCCATTCCTTGAAAGCGCCATGCTCCCCTCTGTAGTGGGGTCTGTGCACACCCTTACTCTTACATGTAGTTGTGCCAGGGACGGTCCCAGTTTAGCACTGACAATCCCGCATCCTGGGAACTCATCAAGCCGCAGGTAAACACTCTGCTCATGTGGAAAGGTTCTTCCTTCTGTTCATCTCGTTACTCTTGGTCAGAGCGGAGAGGCTTCCCTGACTCCCTTGCCTAACCCATCCCCTCACCCAGACAAGGCTAACCCCCCCGTTTCGCTTTGCTAGCCCCAGTTCATAGTGCAGCACTTATTGTGGATTTAATTGTAAACTCATTCGTGTGACTCTTTGATTCGTATCTGTCTCCCCCACTACACAGCGATTTGTTTAGTGTTACAGCCCTAACTCGTGGCCCAGAGCTCAGCATCCAATAGGTACCCAAATATTTATTGAATAAATCAATGAATAAAAGAACTCCCCACCCAACGATCTTTCCACGGTGTGACAACACCCCTGTGGATTTGAACACAGAACAGCTTAAAGGTGGGAGAGGGGAGAACACAACCAATGGGTCTCATTGGATAAAAAAGCAGAGGAACAGAGCTTTAAAATGTCTTTTAAAGGTATGCAAGAGAGCTGGGAATGCGTCAAAACCAAATTTCTGTCCTCTTTACAATTTGTGCCAGTAGCAAGCCCTGAACCTGGCAGGTACAGCCCGCGTAGTTCAAGGTGTCCATTGCATCTGGACACACACATATGCTTCCGTTTGGGGTAACGCTACACTCCTATTTGAGGCTTATTTTGTAATGTTTGATCCACCGCAATATAATTGAAATAGAAAAGCATCTCGTTTTAGAACCGCAAGCCCATACTGAAGCACATCCTTTACACAGAAGGCCTGTGTGAGCAAGGGCCCCAGCTGTTTGCAACGGCATTCCCAGCACCGCTCGAAGCCCCAGACACATGTCCACCCCCGGAGGTCCAGGCAAGGACTCTGGGAGGCGTAACCCCATGCACATGACCATTCACTGACAGCCGTGATTAATTAGCGTTGAAGTGGGAGCAGTAAACTCTCTCTGTTTGAGGCTCGTTTCTTCATTCATTTTCCATGTCCCCCAGTTAGGCAATGCTCATGGGTGGGAAGTGCTTTTGCTTTAAGGAATCAGTTAAAAATCAAACGGCTCATTTTGCACGCTGTGAGGAAAAGCGGTCCTCCCCACCCTAAAAGTTGCCTCATCCATCCCATCACCGCCTGCCTGCTGGAATCACAAGACATGGTGCCAACTGGCAAGCATGGGGGTGCGTTTTTAACTCACGGGGGAGTGGAGCGAGGAAAACATTTTTGTAAGGCTATTTAAAAGTTATTTGCAAGGGAAACAATTAAAAAAATGTGTGGCCGTTCTCTTGATGTTGAAGAAATGCTATATCCAGCATCCAACTCCAGTGGGCCAATTCTCTCCTGCAGGATTTATGGGACCAATACTGCCCAGCAGACAGAAATCTACATGGAAACATGTTTCACGATAACAGAACTGTAATAAGAATAATACCCCAAATGCCCAGACAGTTTTATAGCGCTCTGGTCATGGAATTCCATTTTCTCTTTGGAGCCCTCGGGATGATAAATATGTCTGTGTACATCACCGCCAGAAGCTGCCTGGTGACCAGCTGTCAGGATGGCCCAGGCTGGGCCTTCAGTCTTCTAAAATTAGCTGGGAATACCATGTCTCCACAGGCACACATGTGTCACCTCTCTAGATGGATACTTAGGTTTCTACTCAGAAATCCCTACTTCTTGTTCAGTGAATCTGCAGTTCACGAAGAGTCCCCCCATCTATACCCACTGACAGGCCACAGGGTGAGTTCAGTCTTAAAGCACTGTCGTGGGAAGGCTTCATTCTGATTGTTCTTTGGGGTGGAGACCCTTTATAAACTCAGAGGCGGGGGGGGTCTAGATGGACATCAATATTCTGACGTGTTGCTGTCTCTGACTTCTCTTCTTCATGTTCTTATGTTTCAAGAACCAGCATGGGGCTTGCTGTGCACACAAATCAGTGCCAGAAGGATCGTTGTCACAAAGAGGTTCTCTGCAGTTCACAGCGGGGGCTGAGGAAGTACACGTCAAGCTATGTCTTCTCTCTGAGTTGA
Source organism: Monodon monoceros (assembly GCF_005190385.1). Classification (NCBI taxonomy): domain Eukaryota; kingdom Metazoa; phylum Chordata; class Mammalia; order Artiodactyla; family Monodontidae; genus Monodon; species Monodon monoceros. The sequence goes on along the minus strand of NW_021703780.1, from coordinate 2,684,594 downwards.
TTCCCACGTGGGCCGTACCCGCTTCAGGACTGGTGTATCTGCACCACTCCCCACATAAGGCCTCCAGGACAACCAGCCAGTCGCAGCACCATTCCTCTTGAGACTAAATACAACCTCAGAATCTTTCTCAACCCAGTGCCCCAGAGAGCAACCACCAATCCATTAAATGAGCTCAGCATTGAAAACTACTTGCCACTCCATGGTCTATATATTTAGACTCTTAAACAAAACAGAACAAATTACTTCCTAAGACAACTGGCTTTTGGGGGGAAGAACTTTGTGTGATCCATTATTTAAAAATAACCCATTAGTCACTTCTGATGCATTCCCGCCATGTCTGTTTGTTCCCGCTGTACTTAACTGGAGCTGTTAGTGTTACTTATGCCGTCGTATGAAAGAGTGTCTGCATTTCCTGCCAGGCGAGTCCCTTGAATTCGAGGGTACCAGGCTCCCTCCGTTACTCCCGACGTATGATGGGAATATTACTGATGCTGAATAGATGCTCAGTGACTTGAAATGAAAGCATTTAGATGATTTACCCAACCATAGCCCTGTGTTTCTGGAAGGGAAGGAAGCTAAACGCTTTTGGGATTCCAGGAAGCACTTATGTCAGGGGACGAAACCAGGGATGGCAAAGTGCAAGGGTAGGGGCTAGGGCTTGCAAGCGCTCTAACTGCAATCAGAACCGAGAACCAGTGCCTCAAAGTGCAGCTGCTAATTCAAGGTTTATCCAAACCCAGGGAATGCTTCGGTCAGCAAAACTGGACCCAAAAACATCTCCTGAGAATAAGCCGTCTCATAAGATTTCCGTTACCTGCTGCTTCCAGGCGGACTGAAAATACCTCCGGGCTGCCTTTCCAGCGGTGGTTTTGGCACTTCTTCTTCCAGACGGAGCCCACAAGGGCAGGAGTGCACAGAACTCAAATGTCCTGGGAGGAGAGTTGATTAAATGTTTTCAAACCTCAAAAAAGGAAAAAAAAAGAAAAAATCAGTTCAGGTAGAGTTCAAGTTTGGGGGTCAAGCTTCAGGGACCCCTGGGACTCTTTTGTAGGGAGGCCATTAACTTACTTCTTGAAATGGTACCCTGGAGGGCTTACCGGGGCAGCAGTCAGCGCGCAGCACCGCCCTCCTTTGTTTTGTGTGGTCCGCCCGTCACAGAGTGACCCAGAATCACGCTGCCCTCCTTCTGCTGCAGGAAGACGCGAGCCAAGTCACAGAGAGGGTCGCCTTCATCCCGAGGCAGAGGCCGACTTTCTCTTCCACTCCCCTCTGCTTTCCTCTTGAAATCAGAGCTTCAGATGGCTGACCCTGGCACGGATCTGCTTTTCCTGTGGAGATAGGATCGTTTCAAGCTGCTTTTCCACATGAAAACCTTTAGAGGCCCTTGATGACACTACCGCCGCCCGCCCAACGCTGACAGATGAAGCTGGAAGAAACAATCCAGTGTGTGTTTGAAAACCAAGACGTTCCAAGGTTTCTACCTCTTTTTGAGCCCTTTCCAGCTGCTGTCCAGTGCGGCCGGCTCCTGCCATGGATGCGATTTTCCTGAATAGGAAATCACGCTTCATTGCCCCTTGAGTGCCAGAATAATGCATGCAGAGGCGGCTGGGGACATGCGAAGTGCCATGCCGCCAGGGCCCCTCCCTTTGGCCCCCGCCCCTTCTCTTTGCTTTTCGCTTCTCTTCTGCAAAGGGGCTACGGATTTTGATTACTTCTTCCAAAAGGCTAACAACTGTAGCGCCTAAGATGATGACATGATAACAACTGAAAAAGACCAGGAGGGCGACACCCAAGCCAGTGCCCGGGTCCTGATGGGGAGGACGTCTTCCAGGCAGAGCTGGGGGAGAGGGGGCCTGACAGAGATGCTCCGAGGCCTCTTCACACCCCGGCGTCTTGCTCACTCACGATCCATTCACCAGAGGCTCCTGGAATTACGTGCACTTTGTGAGAAATACAGAGAGGAGTGTAGGTTTCTCCCCCGCCCCGTCCAGTAGAACTCCTGTCCCGAATAAAGGAAAATAATAATAGTAAAGAGCTTGTGTCCCTGTCAGAAAATATATCTGCATCTTGCTTTACAAGGACTAACTTAACCAAACAGGAAAGCAGATGTCAAATCTTACAAACAGAGGTCTGGTTTCTTGTCCCAGGAGCTCTGCGTGAGCTCAGAAAGGGAGAGAGGGCTCTGTCCTTAAGCTGGGGTGAACAGATGGATAGCTTAGGAAGGCACATCTCATTCAGTTCTACATTTTGAATATATGTGTGTATATATATATACACACACACACACACACATACATAAAACATATATACATGAAACACACACACATATGCATGTGTATGTGTGTATCATTTTTTTCTACCTGAATTCCTTAAAATATAATTCTAGAAAGAAGGAGAAAGGGCTGTAGAGCAGCTGACTTTAAAAGTGTTCTCTTTGAGTAAACTCCTTGCTGTAACACCGTGTGGTGAGGCAGCGGCGGAACGGAACTCAGGTGTCCACTAATTCCCACCCCCTCTCTCACATTCCGGCCACGGTAGAGCTTTGCTTGCCGTGTCAGGTTAATTTAGCCTTTGCGGCTGCAAACTAAAGCTTCATTCTGAAAAGAGGGAGCTAGTGGATGAGGTGGCGAGAAGGAATAGGAGTTTTAGCGACATCGGCATTGACTTGGCCACGTCCATGGCTGCCACGCCAGACCACGCCGGGAAGGCGCCCACGTCCATGGCTCTTTCCGTGGCTGGTGCGTGCAGTGCAGCTGCTGTGCTCCAGGCAGGACCTGTCGTGTTGTCACATGAAGGCGACAGGATTGTACTCGGAGCAGCCCAGGACCTGTTGAACAGGAGCCCCACAGAGACAGAAGACGAAGCTCCAGAACACCCAAGAAGTTGCCAAGGAGATTATCCGTGATGTGAGGCCTCTTTTATCGTTGACGTCCTAGAGCACCTAGGAATCGCTGAGGTTAAAGGGGGGCATTTTTCACAGAGAGGAGCCAATGGAGGTGTAAGTATATCCCCAAACTCCCCACAGAGCCCATTAAATGGCTGTGTGGCCACCGGGCCCTCCGGTGGCCTCCTATCTCCTGGGTCAGTTCGGAGAGCAGCATCTTTTAAAGGAAAACTACCACCTTTTAGAACAGGGTTGGCAAGCTTTTCTGTATAGAATGAGACTGTAAATATTTTCAGCTTTGCAGTCAGTGTCACAGCTACTTGACTCTGTGCTTGGGAAAGTAGCCATGGACAACACGTGGCTAGTGGTGCGTGTGTGCGTGTATGTGCACGTGTGTGTGTGCGGGGGGGGGGGGGACCAGTAAAACGTTCTAGGCGGAAACAGGCTGTGGGCTGGCTTTGGCCCACCAGCCGGAGTTTGTCGGCCCCTGTGTTAGAGGATCCAACTTCTCTTCGTTCCTTTCACTTGTGGTGTTTAATCAGAAGTCGCTGTGATGACAAAGAGCAGCTCCCGAGGGTGCCCGGGCAGCCCCTGGACGGAGGGACGTCCCTCCGTGCAGGAACATTCTCGGCAGGTGTGCCCGTTCCACCAGGCAGCCCACCAAGACGCTCCGACGCCTCCCACCCAGCTTGACGGCTGAGGGCTGCCTGACCTCTGAGATGAGGGGGCAAAGTCTAAATGTTTCTCCTCTGAAGCCCTGCTACCTGATGCGGCAGCCTCAAGGGACAGTTTAATTTTACCGGCTCAGAGTCAGATATGTCCCCCCTTTAGATACAAAGCCGCCTTCTCCCCCAATACTGTTCAGCTGGGCTAGAGGACCCCGTTATGTATCCAGAACTACCCAGTCCGAGACGGCTCCAGGGACCCAGTCCTGCCCTACCAGGACCCAGAGCCATGGTCCCCGCCAGGCGCAGAGGTGCTGGGAGGTCAGCGAGAGGTCACCACGCTGCTCTCTCTGGTTCAAGCGCGCACACACTGTCTGATTGTGCTGGTCCGACTCGTTAGACTCACACGGGCTCATTCAGCCAAACAGGTGAAACTGATTTATGCCAGGCTCCCAGGGCTGGGGGCTGTGCGGCAGAACGGGCTTTGTGTGGGAAGACTGGGATCCTTCTGGTTTGAAATTTGTGAGAAATTCAATTTAAGCGCGCACCCTTTTCACCTCTGAGGCAAGCCTGAGGCCACCTGAATCAAAACCAGATGGACTGTCAGGCCTAAAGACAACAAAGAGTGGTGGGATATCCTGCCTGCAGAGGACCCCGGAGCCAGGCTGAAACACAGCCGGCTTGTTTCTAGACCTCGGCCGGGATGCTCCCCAGATCTGCAGCGCGGCCCCGGCCCTTTGTCTGCCCACAACGCCCAGGGCATCGCCTCGTCGTAGCCCGGTTACTTGAGCTGGTTTAAGTGCGACCCTGAGCTCCCCGGGCCTCAGCCCCTTCCTTTGCACTGCACCCCTAGCAGGGCTGATTTGTTTTGGCCAGGCTGGCAGGTGCCCTCCCAGCGCTGAGATCTGAGCTCCCACAGGGGTGTCAGCGGTGACCTGAAGTCTTGGGTGGCCGCCTTCACGCTCTCGCTTTCCCCGTCAGCTGATACATGTACCACCCACGTGCTGGAAGTTTCCGGCGAGCTCCAAGATTCCTGTAGGAGGGGGCGCTGACCTCCTCCGCCCCCGGCTCCCACCAGCCGGCGGGCCCTGCAGAGGAGCCAGGGCCCTCTCGGAAAGCTCGGGCCCTGCCTCTTCATAAACAGTGAGGGAGTGAGCATTTACACATGTGGCCTGTGAAACACGAGCCTCCAACTGACAACTGAAATCGGCCGTAAACTAACGCTGCCTGAGTCCAGAAGCTTCTTCTAAATCGCCTTTGAAAAGAGGCGAGGGATCAGCGGGCTGTTTTCCAGAGACTGGGTCTGTCTGGGGACTCCAATCACGCGGGCGTCACCAGAGTGGACCTTTCCCTCGTCCCCGCCTTCTGAATTCCCGTGCATCGTACCGGAGGCCAGCAGATCCCTGAGTGGCCTTGGCAGCCGTCAGGCAGCGTCTCCACTGCCACCAGGGTGCCCAGGGCTGTGCTGGCCTTGGTGTCCACCTCTCTCTCCAGGCACGAGACATCCAATCAGATTATGGAAGAAGGCCCCCCTGCCCCCAGGGGACTTACGTCTATTCCCATCATGCTGCCCAAGCCGGACGCTGGTCCCAGCTGTGAAGACAGCACAAAGCCCTGCGGGCTGCGAGGGAGTCCAGGCCTCCTTTGGCCCAGACATCCTAGCGTGGGCCTGCCCACCTGCCATCCGGGGGGGCGTCCAGAACACCCGATCAGCCCCCCAGGGCAGGTTTTGGGGTGGTGCCTCATCCGAGCGGGAGTGGGACGACACCGGAGTCTTGTGGAATCGCTCCCTTGCACACGTTTAAAATCACTTCAGGAATTAGGCTGCAGCATCCTCACTACATCCCCGGCCGGTGGGGGGGGCACGGGGGACTGGGGGGGCACGTGGTAACAAGAGAAATCCAGGCACAGCTAGTATCGCAGACGGCAGAGCTCCCCAGCACTGAGAGCGTGGACGCCGGGGGCAGACACACGTGCACACGCACGCATGCACGCTGGCCGCCTTGACAGCCTGCGGCATCAGTCAGGAAGGGAGGAGGTGCCTGCTGCTCAGACCGAGGGCTTCTCCCTGTTCCTCCCTCCTTCTCCCATTACACCTCGAACCCGGGGCTGTGGGGACCCGTTGAGGGTGGAGCAAGTGCCCTGAGAGGCCACCTTTGCGCAAGAGCGGCTGGATTTAAAATCAAAGCACAGGGGGGAGCGGGGCAGTGCTGGCAGGGCGGCTGGGCTGGTCCCCGAGGGAGCGTGGCTGATGTCCGCAGCTTCCGACGGGCCCAGAGGCTGCCTCACCAGCCCGTGGGGTCCCCGAGGCCTCCGCGGGCTCTGGGGAGAAAACGGACGAGAGGCAACAGCGCTGGTGCCACCAGGCCCGACGGTGCAGCGGGAGCCTGTGTGGCCTGGTCAGCACAGAAGTCCACGACCTGGGAAGTGGGGAGGCTGGTCAACCCGAAGGGCCCCCGAGCTCAAAGGTGAGCGTCTCACCACTGGAGTCGGCCCGCCTGGGTTCTTGTGACTTGTCCTCTTTGGTCTTGGGGTACAGAAAGGGTGAGAATATGGGGGAAGGGAATCGCAGGTAAGACATAGCCAGTGGTTCTTAACCTCAGCCGCTCCTCTCAACACTTGGGGAAAACACTGAAGAATGCGGGGTCCAGACCGCATCGGAATCCCTCCTCCTGGGGCCCAGGCATCAGGCGATTTTTAAGGCGTCCACCCCACAATGATCCCTTGTGTCACCGGGTGGAGGCCCGCTGGATGGACGGCTCAGGGGTTGGTGGGTCCTGATGGCCGTTTGCAGGCAGGAAGGGACCAGGTCAAATCTCAGCACCAGGATGAAGGAGAGGCTTGATTCCAGTGAGTCTCAGAGCTTATTCAGAAAATCTGACAGGGGAACCAGAGCAGACCTATTGTGTGTGTGTGTGTGTGTGTGTGTGTGTGTGTGTGTGTGTGTGTGTAAATGTTCTCCAAACATTATGTAACACATATATACACATGCATACGCACATGTGTGTGTGTACATGGTGTTTGGGGATATTTAGTTCTTTTATTGTATACATATGTATGTGCACATGGTAGTGTATAGTTTATTTTTATTGTGTATATACACATTATAGTGAGTATACACACACACACACACACACATATATGTTTGTTTGGGGGACATTTAGTTCTCTTTATTGACTAAAATTCGAATGTTCCCCTGTTTAAAATTGGGGAGCCGTCCCCCCTGAGCTACCAGCGATCCTACAGCAAGCAGCAAGGACAAAATGGTCACTCAGAGATGCTATTTTTTCCTTTTGAAAGACAGAAAAGAAAGGGAGGGAGAGAGGAAGAATCCCCTTCTGGAAATTTAAACCAAGACATATCTGGAAAGCTACAATGTGAAAACGCAGCTCCAGCGTTGGGGGTGTGCCTTTGAAGTCACCTGTCCAGAAAGCCTTTAGGAAACCAGCTTGGAGTCACGCTCTCAGCCCAGCAGGATTCGGGGCCATCAGGATCCACCAGGACCGAGCAGGGACGGGGCCCTGGCTGCCCCTCGAGGCTGAAGTGATGGGGGGTGGGGAGGCGGGCCTGTCCCCGACTTGACGGCTCAGGAACCAGCTGTGTCCTGCCATTATTTGAGGCTTACACATCAGGTGTTGCTGGGAGGGGTAACATCTGTCAGAAAGGTTCTCTGTTCATTTTTTTTTAATCTATACTTTGCAAGATCACAGTTGCCAAAACTCAGTCTGCGGTGGCTGAGTCAGAGGAAGAACCGGCAATTTGCAGACCTCATCTGTGTTCTCATCGCGAAGCGTTTACATCGCACTTTATATTTGCAGTGTATTTCACGTTGTATTAATTTTCTCCAAGGATTACTATTTTAAAAGATTTCACTGGGTAAAGTTGCAGAGGTGATTTAACAAAACAGCCTCATATAAACTGTCCACATCCTGAACAACAACCCATAAACACGTTTGCTTCTTTGTCACAGATGACGAAACGAGGCGCAGGAAAATTAAAGCTTTCAGGGGTGCCCCTGCAGGTGACTTTCTGAGGTGGACTTTGGGAACTTGGGCCCCTGGGTTTGTATTCTGTGGCTTCTGTTTTATCCATAGGACCACTCCTCCTCAATTTCCCAGGTCCAGCCAGGGTCTTTTCTCTTTTGCAACCTACTTATTTCACACTCTTATCAATGCAGACCACAGCTGCATTTTCTGAACTACACTGATTTTTGAAATTTCACTGATGAGAAGGAAAATTCTCATTTTGATAGCACTCCAGGCTCTGAACATGCAGTGTGTAATAAATCGTACAGATTCTGTAATTTTTAAACGTTTTTTGCTGTTGTCTTTTTCAGTGAAATTATTATTGCCCCTAATGTGGGTATCAACCACCTCAAATCCTTTCTGAAAATAGGAAGGGCGTGTGTGTGTGTGTGTGTGTGTGTGTGTGTGTGTGTGTTCAGTGTTCAGACTAATTCACTGTGTTCCTAATTTCTCTACAAGCGGTGGGGAGAGAGCCACCTTCGTGTTCTGCAAGATGAAACTGAAACCAAGATTGATTAATCGGTTCCCACGTCCACAAAGGGTCTTAGGGAATCTGAGTAGCCGTTAGGGGTCGGGGTGTTGGGGAAGGTGGCATCTAGTCGCTAGTGAACCAGGCAGGTGACCGTGGACGACTTAGTGAACCTAAAGCTTCCTTATTCTCACCAGCAAAAGTGAAGCAGCACGTAGCATGCCCAGGGTTCTGTTATTATGAATCTCATAAGGAATCCTGGCTGAAAAATGTTCTGTAAACTGCAAATAACTACATACTTCTGTATGTAATTATACATTACTGTACACGGACACCTGTGTGTGTATTATATCACATCCATACATCCATACATAAGTAACGCATTATTACTAAAATCGATTGAAGTAATTTCATTTCAAAAGGGCGATGCGTTTTCTAAACTGGGTAGAAGCCAGCTTTTGCTCTATATCCTTTGACACAGGATGACTGACTTTTACAATAATTTTATAACGAGATTCTCATTTAATTAAGAACTATTTATAAAAACAAACCTAAAATACCTCCAGCAAAAGGTCATTGTAAGGGAAAGGCATACTTTATTAACTTGAACGGACTTCGGATTAACACTAGTCCTTCAAAGATGTGAGGGATGAGATCACATTGCTGGAAAATATATTACTTTCTCTTTCAAGGAATAGTATACTTTTCTCCCCCTTTTCCCTTAGCTAAAGGAGTAAATATTGGAGAACTTCTCTCTCCTTTAGAAGCCAGGATATTTAAGAAACTCTTCAAGAGAAACTCAGCAATCTGATGGGCCTGAGTGCAGGTCCCCAGGTCCCTGTAAGGCCCGGCCTGGAGGGCGTGTGCCCCTCAAATGTGGCCTGAAATGGTCCCAACCACTGCTCTTCTCCAGCCTCACCCGAAGTCATGAGTGAGCTGCTGTCCTTTTGAAAGCCGTTTCTACTCTCTAGGAAACTACCCCAAGAAAATAATCAGAAATGCAGACGAGGCTTGCAGGGACAGTTACTCCGGTGTTGTTTAGAAGAGCAACACTAGGGAGCTCTTAAATATATTTTGTTTATGCTCATGTGCCATCATCGATGTGATATTTGCCAAGAATGTTTATTAGTATTGGAAAATATTTCATGCTATGATGTTAGATCAAAGGGGTACAACATAAAATCAGTAATGCAATGATTCTGATTTTATAAATGTGTTTTGCATGGAAAAAGGATTACAAGAAATTATATCCAAATAATAACCATGGCCATCTCCCAGTGATGGGTATGAGGAAATTCAATCTCCTCTTAGACTTTGCTGTATTTTATACATTTTCTACAATAATCATATATTACAATTTTTTAAGTTTATTTATTTTTATCAAGAAAGTCTTTTCCAAGGATGCGAATTCTGTTCTGAGTAATAAATTTGTGTAGAATAACAATTTACTTTTTCAGCTTCTGGTTACCTCTGTATTACCCTTCTTTTGAGAAGATGATCTGGTCCCGGTTGTAACTTCGGCCAGACTTCACCTGCGTCTGCGAGCACCCAGCGGCCTGATGTCCGGCTATAGCCAGTGGACTCCAGTTCTCAAGGCGGGCAAGTGAAGGGATTTAAAAAGATAAATTCACTTGCTCACCGGTTCAACAGATACTCACGGACTTGCTGCTCTGCCAGGCAGATTTTTAGGCATTTTATCTTCAGGGGGTCAGTGTGAGGGGCCTGGAAGGAGAGATCTAGGGCCACAGTTTGAAGCTCCTTTGCTTTTGGAGGCTGTGTCCAGCTAAATGTTTCTAAGATGTGTCAGTTCTTCTCTGGACAGATTAGCAAAACTCTCTGAAAGATGACTTTGAGTTATTAAAATTTAAAAGTATTTAATGAGCACGTTCTGTGTGTCAAACACTAGGCTAAGAGCCTTGGATAAGGAAGAGAAGTGGATGAGAGCCCCACCTTCCCACAAGAGGCCTGGACTGCCCGACGGGACCGACGTGCACCCATTTTTTAAATTTATTTTTTAATTGAAGTATAGTTGATTTACAATGTTGTGTTAATTTCTGCTGTACAGCAAAGTGACTCAGTTATACACATATATACATTCTTTTTTTATATATTTTTCCATTATGTTTTATCCCAGGGTATTGAATATAGTTCCCTGTGCTATACAGTAGGACCTTGTTGTTTATCCATTCTATATGTAATAGTTGGCACCTACTAACCCCAAACTCCCCGTCCATCCCCCCCTCCGCGCACCTGGCGACCGTATGATCCAGCAATCCCACTCCTGGGTATATAACCGTGCATCTTTACTGTGTGTTGTGTACACGTGCTGAGGCAAAGTCATTTGCTTCCCTCCCTGGATGCTTCAAATTTTGCGATTATGAATTTCCACTCTATCAGTTACTTGATATTCACGTACCCACTATCCAATTCCTTTGGTAAATTTTAAATGCACCATGACGAATAAAAACAATGGCTCCCCTTTCTAGCTGTAAGTCTTGCGAGGTCTACATGAACAGCAGACCTTCCTAATCTAGTCTTCCTGCTGCTGTAAATAAAGCTGCATTCGTTTAGTGCATATTATTATTGTGAATGTAGATTAGTAATTCCTAGATTACGTAGGAATTAAGGTATTTGTCTCAAATATGCAAAAATACCCACAATTTTCCCTAACACTCCCTCTTCTTGATACTCCCTGAGGCCCTGTCACTGATTCTGGGCTCTAGAATCCGTGCCCTTTATAAGATTAGGGGTGGTGACCATCAATAACAAAACCCTCTCCCCAACTTACTGCAAGGGACAAAAGCCTCTAGAATATTAGTATTCAGTAAGCTGGCAAGCTAACAACAAAATCTATGAACTGAGTACTTATAAATACTGCATTTATCCACAAAATCTAAAAAGTAAGAATTTCTATGTATACTAAACACTTATCATAACAGAGCTTCTCAAGGTGTAACGTGCACACAAGTCCCCTGGGATGTGGTCAAAATGCAGATCCTGAATCAGCAGGTCTGGGCCGGGACCTGGGAGTCTGCATTTTAACAAGACCCCAGGTGATGGTGGCGCTGCCGGTCCATGGACCACACTTTGAGTAGCAAGGATCTTTACATGGGTCTCATGGAGAGGAATATGAGAATTGGAGGGAAATTCTGAGCTATCAGAAAGAAAGAACCTTCTTTTACCACAAGATAATAGGCTTCAGGAAATGCCCTGAGGTTGAGGGCCTTGGGGCATTGTCCCTGGAAGGCCCTGTGTGGTAGGGTCACTGCACATCCAGGGCCTCGGGTGGAGCTTCAGGGAAGGGAGGGCTCCGCCGCCCCCCAACCCCCGCCACCCGCAGGTGGGCACGGAAGCAGCCTGTCTTCAGACACAGGCCGAGTAAGACCGCAAGTGTGGAAATGCTTCGCAAAGTATAATATGTGTCAGGAGATATTATCACACAGCTCACGGGGTTGTGAGGCACAGTCTTAGTGGGTGTGGAAAATAAAGAAAACTCCTGTTCCAGAAAGCACTGGGTGGCACTGAAGATCTTTCCTGAAAGTTTCTTGAGGGGAAGGCTTGGACCTCGGGGTGGGGACGTGTGCTCGTGCTGACTCTCCCGCTTTGTGTCACCTCATTTCGCCCTTTGCTCGGCCTCTGCCTGCATCGTCCCCCCCACCCATGCCCCTCAATCTTGTCCCAGCAGGAGGGGAGTTTGCCAAAGGGGCTGGAATGACCTGTTTAACTCCCACTCACTCAGACTCTCTCTACTGCGTACCCCCAACCTCACCCAGAGGCTCTCACTTGCTACCATCTTGAAGCACATGGAGTTGCCAATTTGCTCATCTCATCTTGAGCCTCAAAAAGTTAAAACAGGCTGCCTTCCCCCAATCTGTTTTACATTTTCCATCCATCCGTCTCTCTATCCAACTGTCCTTCTATCCACCCATCATCCATCTATGTATCTATGTACACACGTATGCGTATGTGTGTATCATCTCCATTTACGTCTTTCATGAAGTTGTAATTTCTCAGTCCTGTTGCTGCATGAGGCTCGTGATGTTATTCTATTTTATATGTACATGTGCTTTTGTTTGTATTGTGGTCTGAGCTTGGACGGTTGGCAGCAATTTGCTTCTTCACTTGTCGGCGTTTGCCGACCCGGCCATGCTCTTGTTGACCTACTACCAGTTCCAACAGCGTCTGCTCAGGAGTGGGAACTGTTTGGTTTTCTTATTTGTTTAAGTCCCTGATGGGAACTAATCGAAGGATGGACTGACTTTGCTCTTGACAGCTCCCTGGTCATATACATTCCAGCGTGATCTGATGTGGTGTATTTGGGGGAACTGGGGAGAAGTAATTGGCCTTCCAAGTCCAGCTTGCAATCAGCACACTCTCAGTTAGAATCAGAAACGATGGGAAATTCCTGACCAAACGTTTTCAGCAGTTGACCCTAAGAGGCGCACACTTCTGGGCGCTGCTCCTCGTTTAGCATTTATTCAACAGCTATTATTGACCACCCGCTCTGAGCAAGGATCTTGGTTACAGCGGAGACCTAGACACGGTATTGACCCTGAAGGTGCTCACGGCCTGTGTGTATGCATGTGCTGGCCACGTGTGCATCTAAGTGGACACATCTGTCCCAGCGTATGCATGTGTCTGGGTGTAGTCATCTAAGAGTGTGTGTGTGTGTGTGTATGAACAGGGAGAGTAGGCACGGGGAGGACAGATAAAAAGACTTCTTCAAAGTCAGTCTGTCAGGGACAGTAGAGGTAAGTAGAGGTAAGCACAGTAGAGGCAAGTCTCAGGCCACTGAGGGCTGAGACTATTTTGGCCCGAACGTAGCTTGGAGTGCGGGGCATGGGGCTCGTAAGAATCCAGGTTGGGGAGGTGAGCAGAGACCAAATCACACCCCCGCGTCCAAGTGCGAGATAGAAACAACACACCATATTTCCCCCACTCACCCTTTGCTAGAATCAGAATCCCTGGAATATTCCTCTGTACTTTGTCCACTGGTAAAACCTGAAAATCCTTGACCCTGGTCTCCACCCTATTTCTTCATGCCCCAGAGAGTCATCATGCAATACATAAACAGACCTGACTGCAGCTGGTGTGGGAGAGCAGGGGGAAAGCTTGGCCTCTCTCTCTCCTGAAGCCACAGCTCTCTGTGAAGATGGAGCGTTCCTACCTCTTACTTAGAAAACATTCACGCACAGGGAGGTGCATTGACAAGCATTTTAATAAACACCCCGCCTGGACTTCCCTGGTGGCGCAGTGGTTAGGAATCTGCCTGCCAGTGCAGGGGACACGGGTTCGAACCCTGGTCCAGGAAGATACCACATGCCGCGGAGCTAAGCCCATGCACCACAGCTACTGAGCCTGCGCTCTAGAACCCACATGCCACAACTACTGAAGCCCGCGTGCCTAGAGCCCGTGCTCTGCAACAAGAGAAACCACCGCAATGAGAAGCCCGCGCACCACGACGAAGAGTAGCCCCCCACTCGCCACAGCTAGAGAAAGCCTGCGCGCAGCAACGCAGACCCAAAGCAGCCAAAAAAAAAAAAAAAAAAAAGATGACTCTTTAAAAATGAAAAAAAAATACACCCCACCCCTCTCTCCTGTGTTAAGGCAGGAGCATGACGGCCTGCTTCCTGCAGCCAATGGTTTAGATTCCAGACTCAGGCGAGTTGATGTGAAAGGTCTGATGGGCCTGCCTGGATGGATATCCAAATAAGCAATTTCTTACAAACATGGAACCCAGTGATGGCAAGACCCACAAGGTGATGAAAGAAGCCCAAGATAGCATCAGAAATGACCTAATAGAGGGGGAGCTAGGGCAGAGGTGATTGGCATCCCAGCTTTTGCTAAATTTAACGTGACTAGCCAAGTAAGAGAAGTCATTATTGAGAAAACGTGGAAGTCCAGCCAAGAGTTTGGGTGATGGAAAATTAACTATAGTTGAGACATAAAATTTTACAATGTACGGATTGTAGAATGATTGGATGTCTTTCGTATTTTAAGAATGCAGCTCAATGGACCATCTCTTAGCATTATCCTGAAAGCTTACACTTTTGATTAAAACCTTCAAATCTATCTTAGAGATCCAGGAAAGAGTGTGCATACCTTAAACCCAAACATTCTACCACCTGCACAACAGGCATTCCCACGTTTCCTTCTATCTTTAATTTCATTAAAGGGGTTGTGGCCAAGCTAGAATTCTTGTATGCGAATTTTGTGTAGAAAATTCAAAGAAGTTAGAGATTTTAAAAGATTATTTAAGAGTTTACGCATAGGGTTATTTTCAGGGAATACAAGATCAGACCCAAACTTAGCTACTGTGTTTGGGAAAACGACTGATGCAATGCCTTGGGTACTGCCTACCTGGAGGGGCTGGAGGCTGACTTGGGACAGACCCCAGCACAGCCCAGGGGGACAGTCCTGTGACCCATCACGTGCTCACTGGGAGGAGCATGGAGACCAAGGAGTGGGGAGGTGAGCTTCAGGCAGGCAGACGTGAGTCCTGGCCATTCTCCTCTCCAGATGTCGCTCTGTTCCTTTCCACCTTGTCTGTTTCACTTATATCCACTTTCCAAACTCAGCCAGAATCTCAAGTGCTCATGTAATTGCACCGGGCTGGATGATGAGAGAGCCCTGAGGTTTGGAATTACTCACGCCAAGACCTGTCACACCAGAGAGCATTGTGTACCATGAACAAGAAGCCCAGAGGAATACAAAAGTAATAAAATAAGTGTGGTTATGCGGTGTGTAGCAAATACAAATTTCCATGATACGCTAAATAATAAAAATGTTTCTCAAGAAATATCTACCCTAATGGAAAGGAATCACATGGCCTTAAATCAGCTGAGTTCAATTCATTCGGCATTTATTGAGATCCACTTATATCTGAGGCACTGTGAAAACCAATGGGAATGAAAAGTTGAACCACATATGATCACACTGGCGACGATTCTGTCCAGCTGCCCCCTTGCCCCACAACTTGTTCCATAAATCTAAGGAAAGAGCAAACATCAACTGACTACCTGCTCTGAGCCAGGCACTGTGCTAGACTCTGAGGCTATCAAGTTGGTTAAACACACAGTTCTTATCCTTAGGAACTCATAGGCCGGTGGCCATTGCCTTTTTTCTGCTGCTTTTGTAAAGAACAGAAAGTCTTACCATCTGAAGTCATCATCAGTATAGCAATAAAACTCTGAAAGATGCTAAAACTTGGCCCAGATCGAGAGGAGAAAACCATGCAGAAAAGATGGAGTTTCTAGCAAAGAGACACAAAGAGACAAGAAAAAGGAAAAACTCTCAGTCACTTCCTTAGCATTGAACTCCTAAGTCACGACATATATATTCTGGTTCAGCACACTTTCACCTTCTGTGGCTGTTTTATTCCCATGTATTTGAAATAGGGCTGTAAGATGTAGCAAGTAAAAATACAGGAAATGCAGTTAATTTTCAGATAAGACTGAATTTCTTTATGTGAAGTTCAAAATTAACTGAGTGTCCTGGATTGTATGGGTAAACTCATTAGAAATTAGCTCTGTATTTACAGAGATTTGTGTACCCAGCTCTGGCGGGGAGCGCCCATTGTGGAGCACGAGCAAGCTCTCTGCTTGAAGTGCTCTCTGGATACCTGAACTAACTTAGCTTCTCTGTTCAAAGCTCGTTTTGTTTTTATCAATCTTTGATTTAAGCCAACATCTTTGCCTGTTTCTTTGAAGAATTTTATTAGCTTTTTAGAGTTTTTGCCTGCTTAGGTGTCTCTCATTCCTTGTAAGTTTTTTTTTTTAGATGTTGTGGGTAGGAGTTTGTTAATTTATTCATTTAGTTTTGCTGTGTTGGGTCTTTGTTTCTGTGCAAGGGCTTTCTCCAGTTGTGGCGAGCAGGGGCTGCTCTTCATCGCAGTGTGAGGGCTTCTCACTATCGCGGCCTTTCTTGTTGCGGAGCACAGGCTCCAGACGCGCAGGCTCAGTAGTTGTGGCTCACGGGCCTAGTTGCTCCGCGGCATGTGGGATCCTCCCAGACCAGGGCTTGAACTCTTGTCCCCTGCATTAGCAGGCAGATTCTCAACCACTGCGCCACCAAGGAAGCCCTCCTTATAAGTTTTTATCCGGTCTCTATCAGAGTAATAATTCCATTCTTGGTCTTACTTCCTAGAAACTACTGGACCATGCATTCCATATCAAGGTGCCAGTTGGGCAATTAGTGAATTTTAATCAGGCAATGCAGTGCATAGTAAACCCTGGAAAGTTCTCATCACTGACCCAACAAGGAGAAGAATAGCAGAGTTTGTCCTGCTGTGTATGTGAAACCAGTCAGAGCAATATTCTTCATATAGGACATTTGGTTTGAAATACACAAGCTCCTTGGTCAAATTCAATTAGTCCAATTCATGTATTCATTCACAGATACCTGAAAGGGAAGGTGACAGAAAGACTTGGGGAGCTGGTCATCCATAGCTGTGCATCCAACACAGTGGTGGCTCACCTTATGTGGTTACTTGAATTTAAATTTAAATGAATACAAGCCCCACATGGCACTAGCCACATCGCAGAACTCAGTAGCCACAAGTAGCTAGTGGAGCCTGTACGAAGCAGTGCAGATTACAGAACATTTCCGACAGTGTCAAGTTCTATTAGACAGAGCAGATCTAGGGGAAAACAGATACGGAACAGTTAACTTCACAACTTGTTATTTATAGTAATTGTAATTATGTTGTGACATGAAGTAGAAGTTCAAGGAGGTATATGGTCACATAACCTTCTGAGGAAGGGACGTTTGGGTGGAAGCTAGCACACACGGGGTCGAGGGGAAAAGGGGACTGTCTGGGTGAGGGGCCAGGTGTGCAACACTCCTGAGGAGGAGGGGCAAGCAGCACTTAGAGAAAGACACACGGCACGAAGGAGGCGGGAGGCCAAGGGGAAGCTGGAGGTGCAGGCAGGAAGGGGAAGCTGGAGGTGCAGGCAGGAGCCTGGAGGCCAGGCAAGGACTCAGGTCCTACTCCGAGTCCCCAGCAGGGAGGCTGGTCCTCCTTTGAAAAACCACTGAACCACCTGTTCACCCGTAAGTCTAGCCCACAGAGTGGCCGGTTCACAGACGTAGGGGCAGAGGCCACACCGGCAGCAACACTGACATGTCTCCATGTAAGTCAGAAAATTCCAGTAACATTGTCTGAAGTCGACACCTTATCGCAATAAAGTGTCAACAAGTTAACTCCATGAATAATGCCGAAGGAAAAAAGTGATCTGAAAGTCATGAAAACTTTTTCAAACTGAAAATGTGAAGAGCTCAGAAAAGTCATCAAAGTCTAAAATTTAAAAAAAAAAGAATTAAGGAGTGTGCTTGTGTGTGTGTGCGTGTGTGTGTGTGTGAAACAATTCAGAGAATGAATTAAATCTGAGAATGGCTAACACTCACTGAAAACGTTCTCCGAGGTGGCCGGCCCAGCACATCACCTGCATCCTGTCGCCCCACCAGTACCGCAGCCCCAGAAGGGAGTCCTTGTCTCCGTGACAAACGAGGAAGCTGAGTAATAACTTAGCCATTTAAAAAATCCATTAAAGGGGCTTCCCTGGTGGCGCAGTGGTTGAGAGTCCGCCTGCCGATGCAGGGGACATGGGTTCGTGCCCCGGTCCGGGAGGATCCCACATGCCGCGGAGCAGCTGGGCCCGTGAGCCATGGCCGCTGAGCCTGCGCGTCCGGAGCCTGTGCTCCGCAACGGGAGAGGCCACAACAGTGAGAGGCCCGCGTACTGCAAAAAAAAAAAAAATTCATTAAAAAATTAACAGAAACTATACCCAAGGAGGACTGCCCTAAGTCTTCGGTTGCTGTGGAAACCAGCAGTGTTCCCTCCCAGGCATCCGAGGCCGCGGTTTCTCCCTGTGTGTCCTGGGTGTCCAAAGGGCAAGACTCAGGAGTCCAGAGAATTTGAAATCAAGAGCTAAGCTGCACCAACACACAACAGCCATCGTCACAGCACGGGGCGTGGGGGTCAGGACCAGCCTCCCCAAGCTCAGGGGACACAGGCCCCAGAGGGCCTCGTCTTTGCCTCTGCCCCAGCTGGGCTGCTCTCCTCAGGGGGCAGCAGCCACTGTCCTCAGGGCGCCCCCTAAAGGGCTGGGGATCCTTGCACAGGAAATGACCATCCTCCCCACACCCTGAGTTAGCAATAGAGGAATCAGGAGTGCAGAAAGGTGGGCAATTCAGTTGGTTTCTAGCCTAATTCCTTCTCCAGGAGAGTACTTTAAACACCATCCCAGGAATTCCCTGGCGGTCCAGTGGTTAGGACTCCGTGCTCTCACTCCTGAGGGCCCAGGTTCAATCCCTGCTCGGGGAACTAAGATCCTATAAGCCACAGCACGGCCAAAAACAAAACAAAAACACCACCATCCACAACCTCTAATATTAGTTTTTACAAGCCTCAGACATGGTAAGCTAGTTTGGGGAGAAAAAAACATAAAGCAGGAAAAGCATAAGAATAATAAACATTTAATTCCGACATTTAGAATGCATTTGGGGGACCTAAGTTTTGAAGTGAAATAACGAACAGACTAACCTGAAATGTTTTCCTACATTTCAGAAGAGACTGGTGAGTCTGACTGCTGCCTGCAGACCTTGTGCTGTAGCCGAACCAGAGGACACATCAGGAACCTCGGGGTCCAAACTGGAAGAGACAGGAAAAATCTCAATTCATGTCAACTATTGTGGTAATCACTACTTTTTCTTCTAAAAACCCTAAATTTTAAAAAATATTCGATGATTTTTCAGTAAGGCCAGAATATAAGACATTTAATGTCATTTGTCTTCACAAGTATTTCTATAACAAGTGAAGCAATCAATAATAGCTTAAATTAATGATCCTACAATCCCACTTCTTGGGCGTATATCCGGAGGAGACCATAATTCGAAAAGATACATGCACCTCGCAATGCTCACTGCATCACTATTTACAATAGCCAAGATGGAAACAACCTAAATGTCCATCGACAGATGAACGGATAAAGAAGACGTGGTGCATACATATACTACCACTACTCAGCCGTAACAAAGAATGAAATAGTGCCATTTGCAGCGACACGGATGGACCTGGAGGTGATCAGACTGAGTGAAGTAAGTCAGACAGAGAAAGACAGGTATCATGTGATATCGCTTCTATGTGGACTCTAAAAAAATGACACAAATGAACTAATTTACAAGACAGAAACAGACCCACAGACATACAGAACACACTTACGGTTACCAAAGGGGAAAGGTGGGGGAGGGATAAATTAGGAGGTTAGGATTAGCAGGTACAAACTACTGTATATAAAACAGATACGCAACAAGGACCTACTGTACAGCACAGGGAACTCTATTCAATATTCTGTAATAACCCATAAGGGAAAAAAAATCTAAAAGAGAATAGACATATATGTAATGTATAACTGAACCACTTTGCTGTGCACCTGAAACTAACACAACATTGTAAATCAACTATATTTCAGTGACATTAGCACATTATATATGTGCATATATACTTACAGTAAGTTATATATATGTGTGTATATATATTTTATATGTGCTCCAAAATGCTAGCAGTGATGGGGACTATGGTGTTGATATTGGCTATTGTGAATGATCTTGCATTTCATCTATGTGCTACTGTTATAGTTAGAAAAAACACAGTTTTAAAATGAGGTCTTTTATAAAGACAAAAAATAGCGTAATTTATTAAGCACTAACTCTGTCAGGCACTGTCCTGAGAATTTTACGTGTATGAATGCATGTCCTCTCCATACCAACTCTATGGAATAAGCATTACTGTTATACACTGACTGTGCCAGTTACTAAGTGATTATAAATATCAACTATGCAAAGATCAGGAACCTTGGAAACATCATGCTAAATGAAAGACCTTAGTCAAAAAAGACCACCTATTGTATGATTTCACTTATATGAAATATAAACTTTCAGAATAGGGAAGTCTGTAGGGACAGAAAGTAGATTAGTGGTGGCCAGGGACTGTGGTTGCCAGTCGTTGGCTGCGTGTAGCCTGGGGAACACAGCCGTGGCATGACGGCCATGGTGGCTCCACAGGGACCGTGGCTTGAGGCTGTTAGTCAGCCGTACTCCTCACAGCAGCTTTGCTGGAAGGAGCCCTAAGGGATCCACCACCATGGCTGCCACACGGAGGCCTGCCCGGCGGGGGACTGGTCCTTCTATGGTACCTGTGGGCGGTACCTGAGAGGAGATTTACAAAAGGGAGGTAGTGGGATGAATGACACCCCACCATGGCAGGCACTTATTGGGCCAAGATTGAAACTTGTCATCCTTTCTCCTGGACCCGTCTTAAGTTCCTCTCGCTCTCGGCTGTCCCATTGCCCGTGGGCCGTGGTGCCCTGCAGATGGAATTAGCACGGCCTGCCTCCAGGACCCCAGAGAAGACATCCGGACTCCTCTATGGGGGTTTAACACAAATCCACACAGCATCCAGCCCCACGGGCACCGCTGACACTGCGGGGTCTGCCATATTGTATGGCCCCAGGGGCAGGGCTGACGCAGCAGGACCCACCGCAGAGCTTTGCCCTGCTCTATCCTCCGTGTCATCCAACACACAGGCCTGAGCACCTCCCAGGCATGTAAAGTGGCCTGCAGAGGTCAAAGAGGCAGTCTGGGCAACGTGTGCTAGGGATACAAGACACAGCACTTTATGTGTTACTCTGGAGGGGACATCTGGTCACCCCCTGGACCCCTAAAAACTTAACTCAATGGCAGCACCCTGAATTTTTGTATGGCTTGTCCCCCACCTTCTGACGCATACGTATCTTACCAAAGCCTCCAACAGGCTCACCACTGCTCGCCTGACTTGTCCAGTCAGCAGGATGCCATCAATTTAATGAATTCATGTGATGC
The DNA here is from genome assembly GCF_005190385.1 of Monodon monoceros. Classification (NCBI taxonomy): domain Eukaryota; kingdom Metazoa; phylum Chordata; class Mammalia; order Artiodactyla; family Monodontidae; genus Monodon; species Monodon monoceros. The sequence continues at coordinate 2,663,672 of NW_021703780.1, read as the reverse complement.
TTTGCTGGATGGCCAGTGGTCTGTATTTCCTTGGACTGACACAGAGGGCAGGAAAGCTAACAGAGTCCTGGGACAGAATTATAAACAAATGTTATTGTCTGTTCTACACGAATACAAACTGGTTTTGTTCCTTTTTTCTGATGGGAATGGAAAAGAGCGCATCCACCAAACAATAACCACGTCTGGCCTCCAGCTTCAAATGCGCAAATGGAGCTCCTACTTGGTTGACCTTGGGTCGTCTACACGGACGCAGAAAAGGTAGGAAACTTGTGCAAGTTCACACAGAAAATTGTGTGGCCAGAAAGGGACATGGAATCCTACACTAAAACATTCTTCTCACCAGTATGTGAAATGTTGCAAGATTAGCAGTGCTTTGGTAGGAGAAGCAGGCATAGATAGAGGCCTGTAGGTGGAAATGCTTTCACTGTCCCTCTTCCATCCTTGGTCTGGGACCTTTCTTTGCATCCTATGGAGGGGATTTCTCCATCAGGACTTCCTACTCGACAGCTACTGACCCGTTTCCTCTTTGCCTTTTTAATGGGAACACCCACCATGTGTATGTCCGGTCACAAAGTCGCCTTGACAAGTACCATATGAAAATACCAGAAAGTCAAGGGGCAGTATGGTTGCATAGAAAATGCTTTGTTTAAAAGTATGTTTTTAACATTTAAAAAAATCTATTCCTAAAGGTTACTCTTAACACGGGCTACTTGATCCAACTCCATTCTTTGTGATAGCGCTAAGCCAATAAAGCCAGGATCCTGAGCTGTCATTTGGTATCAATCACAACTTTCAAAAGAAGAAAGGGGACAAGCTTAGACCAGGTGACTTCTGGGGTCAGGACCCTGAAGCGGTTTGGAGTCAGGGAGCCTCGACATTTGCAGAAAGGGTCCGTAGCCTCTATCTCCCGACAGCCTTGACTAAACAGAGGCCACGAGAGACGCCAGAACCACCTTAAATTCCCACCCTCCTTTTTCTATCGCGTGTCACAGACAACTTCCTGTCACCCAAATGCCTCCTTCTTTCCTTCTGCCAAGAGGAAAATTGTTAGGTGCCGTCATATTCAGTAGATGGTTATTCAGTCGCACTTGAAAATGTTCATTTACTGTAACAGGCTCGTTATTCTAGGAATGTAATTGGAACCCAGACTGTTATGACCTCAGGAAATAGAATATAACAAAACTATGCAGAATATTAACATTGCCCCCCAAACAGGGCAGCCCTTTCCTCAGGGAAAGTGGAGAATCCATCACCCCACCTTCCTCTCCTCTCACAAACTCAGCGATGGTTGGCTCTCTGGGAACCTTAGGAGACTTCGAATCAAAAATCCTTAATGGACCCATGGAGAAACTGAAGCCTATCAGCTTAAGAAAATAGAACTTTTACTGTCCTAGAGCGTTTCCTCTAGTGACCCTTCAAATCTGGAATAGCCAAGAACTAAGCAAGAAAGATCTTTTGTGTGCTGAGGTGTGTAGGGCATCAGGCAGCACGGAAGTTGGGTGGACTTATCTATAACCAGGTGTTCTGATAAGAACTGAAAGCATATCGAAAGGTGAAGGAAAATTAAGAGGGGGCATGAAAATCAAAGCCCCTATTAATAGCCTATGTAAAATGAGGGGGTTAGACAAGATGACAAGCTCTGACATTGTATTTCATGTCTGTTATGCTTTTTAAAATTATTAATAAAATGGAGTTCAGTATAAATATAATGTCCTGTACACCATGCAAACAGCCGATGCAGGAATCTGGTTTGCTATTAATGATTTAGACTGGAATCTGTTCAACAAATGAGATTAAAATAATTAGAAGTGTAATTAGAAATGTTATCCCCTTCAGTGGGAGCAATGCTTAGGCTAATCTGAGACCTTATTTCTAAGTCTCGGCATAGCTGTGTTCCAGAGACCTCACTTGAGTTTGGTCTCCCTTTTTGGAGTAAAGTTTTATGGCCTCATGTGACTTTATAAAAAGGCCATCATTATATGCGCGTACGTGCGCACGCACACACACACACACACACACACACACACACACACACACACACGAGCCATGTTTGAAATTTCTAATTTCAGTCTCTGAACAAAGAAACTATTTTGTAGTATAATAAGACATATTTACTAGTATTAAAGTAGCAGGCTTATTGTAAGTTTTACAACATTAAAAATGTGATGGGATTTTTAACCCCAAAATAATTTATAGCGCTTAACATTTCTCAGTTGACTTAAAAACACAGAGCCCAGACCAACAATCCAACAGAAAAATGGGCAAAGGATAGGAACAGAGAATAATTATATCTTAAAAATATGAAAAATAGGAAAAGATACTCACTGCGCTTAGTATAAGAAAAATGCAAATTAAAACTATACCAAGATGTCATTTTTCATCAATCACCTTGGCAAAACTCCAAAAGTTGTTAGTACTTTTCACTGGTGAGGCTTCGGGAAAACAGGCCCCCTCATACCTTGCGGTGGTAGTGTAGATTCCTTCTGGTCCAGCGATGCTCTATTTGGCAATAGCCATCAGAATTATCATGCATATTACCCTTTAACCCACTATTTCCCTTCTGTAACTTTATCCTACATGTAGACTTGCACACGTGCAAAGTGACATATGAAGAAGGCTTTCCATTGCAGCGTTGTTTATAATAACAAAAGACTGGAAACACCCCAAATTTCCATTATTTTAAAACTATTTAAATTATGGAACATGCAGTTATTTGAAAAAATGAGGAGTCTTTCTATATATTGATATGGAAAAAACCTCCAGATCTATAATTTTGTGGAAAAAGCAAAGGTGAAAAACCTGAGAGTATCGTATATTCCTTTTGAGGAACAATGAAAGGAGAGATAAAAAAATATATAGCTGTGCTTGCTAGTATTTATATTTAAAAACTCTGGAAAGATGCACAAGAAACAAACAAAAGTTTTATGGGAATGAGATGGATAGCAGATAGAGGTAGAAGGAGGGCTTTCTACTACATACTTTTCATTTATTTTTCTTCCGGCTTTATTGAGATATAATTGATATATAACATTATGTAAATGTAAGGTGTGCAACGTGATGATATAAAGTATGTATATATTGTGAAATGATTACCACAATAAGTTTAGTAAACACACCCATCACCTCACATAGTTACAATTTTTTTGTTGTATGTGTGGTGAAAACTTTGAAAATGTACGCTCTTAGCAACTTTCAAATATGCAGTAAGTACAGTGTTGTTAATCACAGTCACCATGCTGTACACTTCACTCCTAGGACTTATTCATTTTACTACCTCTGGAAGCCACCAAACTGTTTTCTGTTTACATGAGTTTTGTTTTTTTAAGATTCCACATGTAAATGAGATCAGACAGTATTCGTCTTTCTCTGAGTGGGAATAATACAAAGTGCCCTCAGGCTTCCTCCACGTGGTCACAAATGTGGTGCACACATATACCACATTTCTTTATCCTTTCAGCCATCAGTGGGCACTTAGATGGTTTCCATGCCTTGACTACTGTGAATAATGCTTCATTGAACATGGGGTTGCAGCGATCTCCTCAAGATAGCGATTTCGTTTCCTTCAGATACATACCCAGGAGTGGCATTGCTGGATCATATAGTAGTTTTATTTTTAGTTTTTTGAGGAAACTCTGTACTGTTTTCCATAGTGGCTACACCAAGTTACATTCCACCAACAGTGCACAAGGGTTCCCTTTTTTCCACACCCTTGCCAATTCTTCTTGTTTCTTGTCTTTTTGTTAACAGTCACCGTAAAGAGGTGTGAGGTGATATCTCTGTGTAGTTTTAATTTGCATTTCCCTGACAATTAGTGATGTTGAGCATCTTTCCATGTACGTGTTAGCCATCTGTGTATCTTCTTTGAAAAAAATGTCTATTCAGGTCCTTTCCCCATTTTTAAATTGGATTACTTGGTTTTTTGCTATTGAGTTGTATGAGTTCCTTATATATTTTGGATATTAACTCCTTATCATATGTGTGATTTGCGAATATTTTCTCCCATTCTGTATGTTTGTTGCCTTTTCATGTTGTTGATGGTTTCTTTTCTTTTCTTTTCTTTTTTTTGCGGTACTCGGGCCTCTCACCGCTGTGGCCTCTCCCACTGTGGAGCACAGGCTCCGGACACGCAGGCTTAGCGGCCATGGCCCACGGGCCCAGCCGCTCCGCGGCATGTGGGATCTTCCCAGACCGGGGCACGAACCCATGTCTCCTGCATCGGCAGGCGGACTCTCAACCACTGTGCCACCAGGGAAGCCTGATGGTTTCTTTTTTAAAAAAATTTTTATTGGAATATAGTTGATTTACAAATGCTGTGTTAGTTTCAGATGTACAGCAAAGTGATTCGGTTATGCATGTTTCTTTTTTGTATGAAGTTTTTTGGTTTGATGTAGTCCACTTGTTTATTTTTGCTTTTGCTGCTGTATCTTTTCACCTACTAGAAAAATCAGCATGTATTTCATGGTGACTGATTTTTAAAATGTTCCTTAAAAAATACTTTGCTTCTTATTTAGACCTAGAGTTAACCATGATAAAGTTAGCCAAGATATCATGAGAGTCCCAGTTAGATACCTTTATTACATAAAGGTTTAGTGACATGTTTAAATTATTATTTTACTATTATTGCAACAGCCTTCTAGTGGGCTTCCCCTGCACCTGCCATCAGTACATCTTCAAGCCAGAAACCAGAACCATCCTGCTGAGAGCATGACTGAGATCGTGTCAGTCTTCTGCTCAAAACTCTCTAAAGGCATCCTGTCTTGCTCTTCATAAAATCCCTTTAATGGTGTATGAGCTCCAGTGAAAGCAGCCCCCAGCACCTCATGTGCCAGGTGTCACTGTGGCTTCTTAGCTACAAATGCATCCTTCTTTGCCTGCCTTCTGATGCTGGAGCAGGTCCTGGGATATTCTCCTGGTGCAAGGCCCAGCTTTGTCAGCAGAGGGCACTGCAGGGGGAGGTGATGGTGTTTGATTTTTCTCTTATAGCTCAGCTGCCAGAGATCCAAAGATGCCCACTCCCAGATTACCCAGGGGATCATGTCATACCGTCTCCAATGAGTCTGAATATGTTGGGATGGGAGAGGACCATCCAGCTTCACCTTCCTCAGGTGCTCTGACTCAGCCCTCAGTAGCTCTCCCTACATCTGCTATTTCCATTTCCTTTAGGGTTCTCGCTATCTCTTAGTAGGTAATCCTTCTTTTACTAGTTAATAATTTTTGTATTAAATTTCCCTATTCAAAAAATGAGTATGACAAAAATGGGTTACCTGTCTACATACTAACAGAGAACATTTTGAAAAGGAAATCAAGGAAACAATCCCTTTCACAGCATCGTCAAAAAGAATAAAATACTCAGTAATAAACTTAACCAAGGAGGTGAAAGATTTGTACACTGAAAGCTGAAAATGTTGCCGAAAGAAATTAGAGAAAAATAAATGGAAAGCATTCCATGTTCATGGATTGGAAGATTTAAAATACTAAAACTAGACTTCAGACTTAAATTGGTAAAATGCCCCCATTACAGTGTCCCCAAAGCAATCTACAGAGTCAGTGCAATCCCTATCAGAATGCCAATGGCATTTTTTGCAGAAACAGAAAAAAAAATCCTAAAATTCATGTGGAATGTTAAGGGACCCCAAATAGCCAACACAATCTTAAAAAAGAACAAAGTTGGAAGCATCATAGTTCCTGATTTCATAACATATTACAAAGCTACAGTGATCAAAAGAGTATGGTACTGGCATAAAGACAGACAAATACTGTATGATTCCTCTATGAAGGATCTAACCAACCAAATTCATAGAGATGGAAAGTAGAAGGGTGGTTGCCAGAGGCTGGGGGGAGGGGGACTGGGGAGTTGTTCAAGGGGTATTGAGTCAGTTTACAAGATGAAAAAGCTGTAGAGATCTGTTACACAGCAGCGTGAATACGCTAAACAGTACTGGGTAGTACATTTTTAAAAATGTTAAATGTAAGAATGGTTAAAAAAAAAGGTAAAAAATAATATGATTAAACTTTGATGTCAATGTATGATTAGGACATCTGATTTTCTGGGAAATGGAATGAGATTCTAAACAAAATACTACAAAATTTCTCAATCATAAACATCTTGCAGCATTAAAAAAAAAACAAAACTATACTTTTGTCCTTGACTAGACCCAGACTAACCCTGATCTCACCTGTCATTTATTCTGACTTCCTTTCTGCTCCTCAAATTAGCAGACATATTCCGACCTCAGAATGCTTACAATTGCTGTCCCCTCGGCCTGAATTGCTCCTTCAAGTCTTTGCTAAGATATCACTTTCCCAGTGAGGACTTTCCTTGATGCTCTAATATAAAAACCCTGTTCCTTGTAATTACCCTCTTTCCCAGCTTCATTCTTAATCTAGTGCCAATTACAGTCTGACAGCCATATATTTTATGTAGTTTTTTACTGCCAATGATATAAGCTTCATGATATAAGTTTCAAGAGGACAGGAATTCATTCCTTCATTCATTTATAGAATCCTGTTTACTATTGGTTCCCCCAAACCTACAAATGTATCAAGCACATATTAGGAGCTCAATAATACTTGTTGAAATGGTAAATTAATTCATGAATGAAACAATAACCTTTTGACGCCACGACAGAGCACGAGTGGTTCGGAATCCAGGTCATCTGATTCCGGAACCTGCACTTTTATTCTCTCTGCCCTGCTGCTTCCCTATCACAGGAGGCCGTTAGTGGGTTAGGCTGTCTCTTCTAGTTGACAAGAACATTACCAATAGTATTTAGGCGAAATATTTAACAAGATTTGGAAGGATCTCTCCTTTCCCACTCAGCTTGGGCCTCGGCAGCCGCAGCAGAGAGATTTCGATGTTTTGTGGCCATTCACTCTATGTTCCCATCTGTTGGTTCTTCGTCACAACCCCAACGAAAGGAAGCGGTGGGCTTTGCCCTTTCCATGGGTGATCTCTGCTGGCAGATGTTAACTCAGTGATCTGATCTAGGATGTTGCTGGGGATTGATTTCAAGCTTACAGGTTCATAATCTCCAAAGCTCAGCCGTTACACTTAAACAAGGAAACTAACAGGACCTTGACCCGTTCCCTTCCTCTGGCACCACTGCAATGATTCTCCATGAGTTAACATAACAAAATGACTCTGAAATTATTACACTTCCAAGTTGTTTTTTTTTTTAAATAATCTGTACGTTCATCCATTCTAATTAAAAACTTGCTAAAATATCTAAAATAACAATTCCAATATGTAATATCTCATAATAGAATATTAAAACATCTATAATCTTCAATTACTTATGGTTTAAAAAATTCTATTTTCCTTATAGGTGCATTTGTAACCAAGTAATCATAAACTCCAAGATACTAATTTTGCTCAGAATCTATGGCAACCTGGCCTGATCTAGGGCAACCCATTCGTGCTCTGGCTCTAATATTTACGTGCCTTGATGAGTGCTCACATCTTTTAGAAAACGGGAAGGCGAAAATAAGAGTACAAGCAGACAGTGGCACCTGGCCCTTCCTGGCCACTGTGCAGGTAAGTATTCTGAGGCCCCGTGTTGATACATACCTGCCATATAAGAAAATTCAACCACTGGGTCCCAAGCCAAAGATGTGCTAATCTAAGTTATACCGACTGTTATGACAAATCACTCTTTCTTTCCAAATTTCCCCCGTTTGTGCTTTCAAAGGCTGGCCTTGTGCCTCTGCATAACATGTCAGGGCCAAGATGCTGCTCTGAGCTCATCTGATCTGGAGAGATAGGACGACCTGTCAGACGTGGATTTTGTTGCCTTTGCAAAATTCATGTATGGGAAAGAGTGGAACATGGTGAAAGTAAAAACAAAAAATTAAATAAGTGAAAAACTCTTTTAAGGGTGAAAAGTTGAATGTGTGTAGTCACACACACACACACACAAACAGAAACCTAAACAACATATGAGGTAATTGCTATATATCACACTCTATATCCTAAAATCAGAGAATAACTCTTTTTTCCAAATGACCTATTAATAGTCACAAAAATTGACTCTAGTCAGCCAGAAAGAAGACCTCCATACATATTTTAAATTAAAAAAGTAAAACTAACATTTTCTGATCATAATGCAATAAAATGAGAAATTAATAATAAAAGTAGAAACTAGAAGACAAACCTACCATCTAGAAATATTTTTAAAACTTTAAATTCTTCTGTCACTGAAAAATCAAGATCAAAATAGCAGAATATTTAGAAAACAACATATATCAAAACCTATGAGGCGCAATTAAAGGAATGTTCGGAGGGAAAGAGTCGCTTTAGATACTGACGTTGCTAAAAAGGAAATATGGAAGATGAGCGAAGTAAGCATACAGTTTAAGAACTTGGAAAGAAAACAACAGAATGAACTTAAGGAAAACAGAAAGAAGGAATTTCTACAACTAAAAGCAGAAATGAAAAAAATAAAAAATAGGAAAACAGTAATACCAATCCATAGATACAAGCACTGATTTTAGTAAAACTCACATCAAAAACCACTGGAAGATCCTACTGTGTAGCACAGGGAAATACAGTCAATGTTCTGGGATAAACCATAATGGAAAAGAATATAAAAAAGAATAAATATATGTGTAGAAATGAGTCACTTTGCTGTACAGCAGTAATCAACACAGCCTTGTAAATCAACTGTACCAACCCTAAATCAACTATATTTCAATTTTTTAAAAGCTATTGGAATGATGAGGGGAGAAACACCAATACGAAAAACACCAGAGGGCTCATACGTGGTGGTGAAAACGTGAAAAAGTAGACACAAATTATCATTAGTATCCCCAACTCCAGTCTCTGAGCTCCCGCAGGGTCCAGTTTCTCCCCTCCTTCCCGCCATGGGTGCCTCAGGCCCTCATCCTGGCCCTTGAAGGCTCTGTCCCGGAAGCAGGGTCCCAGCTTTCCTTTCTCCCTACAGCCCCACTCCCACTGCTCAGATGAGCCAAGCTCCCGCCAGGGCCTGAGGCCAGCACGTCACAGCAGAGCGCGACACAGCAAACCCAGCTCCTCATGCCCCCTCTAAGGAGAGGTGATTGAGGCTCCGTCACTGTGATGTGGGGGCAAAGTCAAAGAAACTGTCTACGGTTGTGACCCAAAGAGGAAGTTTTTAGCAGGAGAATTTCTGAAGTTATGGCTCTGACTTGGGGCCCCCAACTACCAGTTCCCAGGGTCCTGCAGTCAGACCTCATAGAGGGCTTGGTCAGCCAGGTCCACATAGGAGGCAGACGGTTCGCCTGGAAAACTCTTAGTGAAAAGATCATTACAGAGGTTTGCGCAGGTTCGGGGGTCAGTCAGGTACTCCAGTAGCAACAGGGAAAACGATTATCCCCCACCAAAAGGTAAGGCAAGCGGTGCTCCCCACGGGGGACGTGGGCACTGCCGACCCAGGACAGGTGGGTGAGCTTCCAACCTCTTTCTGCCCCACCCTCTGATATCCCACAGGTGTTGTCCACTGGTCAAACCCAACTGGATGCCAGCGTCCCTGGGCACAGAGCAGGCTGAGAAGGACCGAGAATAAATCTGGGCTCTGTGATCAATACAGAACAGCCGGCTCGGCCGCAATCCGCACTGAGGCTCACCTGACCCCCATGGATGGTATCTTTTTCCTTCAGAGACGACCCCACTGACAGTGGACGGTCCAGACTGCACGCCGACGTCTTGTTCATGAAGACTGATGGAATTTTCTCTCTTCCCAGATGTGAACTAAAGTCCCCAAGAAGCTAAAATGTGTTCTGGAGAACTGACACATTATCGTGTCAAAAAATCACCTGAAACATCTCCAGAAGTAATTAAAGTTTAAAAAATGAAAACAAAAACCAGGAAGGCATTTCCTATAGGGGTAATTATTTGGACACCACTGGAAATCAGTGTTTGTATGATGTGCTCACAAAAGCCGAAATGCACTCTGGGATAAACCCCACCATCTGTAACACAGGCTCATTGCATTCCCTTCCGACGTCACAGGCACACAGACAAAAGGAGCGGTGTTTGTGAAGGTGTCTGTCCAGCTGTAAAGAGCTAGGCAAATATAAGTTTATAGTATTATATTTATATAATACAATCTGTTATTATTATATTATAATGTTATATAATATTATAATACGAATTAATAAACATGCATTATATTTATGATATACATTCAGAAGAAATTCTTTAGTTTACTCTTTTATTAAACAAGTATTTATTAAGTATCATGGGCCAAGCTTCTAGAATATACAAACAAACATGAAAAGTCCAGCCCTCAGAATTTACACTCTAGAAAGTGCAGGGTTCAACAGACTGCGGTGGGTGGGTCCAATCGCCTGCTATCTATTTACAGCCTGTGAGCTAAAAGTTGTTTTTACAGTTTTAAATGGTTTTTAAAAATAAGAAAAATAATATTTCATGTCAAAATTAGATGAAATACAAATTTTAATGTCCATGAATAAAGTTTTATTGGAACATGGCCACACCACTTGTTTACATATGGTTACGGCCGCTTGACGCCATCACCGCAGAGTTGAGCAGTTGAGACAGAGACCGTGTAGCCCACAAGGTCTAAAGTAGTTATTCTCTGGCCTTTACAGAACAATGTTGCTGAGCCCTGATCTAGCAGAAGACAGATCTGTAAACAAATAACTGTAGCAAGTTCAGCGTAAGGGTGCAGTCAGGGCAGAGCACAGGACAAGATCACATCCGCCGTAGGAGGCGTGGGTGGCGCTGGGGAGCCAGAGGCTTTAGGAGGAGGCGGGCTTGGCCATTCCGGAGCAAACTGTACCACCCACGCGATGTTGATAAAGGTACCCATCAGCAGGACTTCCTCCAGGGGCCGTTTTCGTAATGCTGACGGTGAGTCTATCCAGACCCCACCTGATGTCTGTCCTTTTCCCCAGGTGACTGATGCCACACCCATGCTAGATTAATAGATGGCTGAGTGTTTTGGAGACAATCTCTCTGGCCAAGGCATAACTTACTCGCTCAGGAATTGAAGCTGTGCCGACCTATAGCCTGATTGCCACTGGGTTTCCATCAGCTACCAACTAGCCACAGAGAGAAATGGGAAATTTGTGGTTGGACAGGATTCAAAAATGAAAAATAACAGAAAGAGTTGGGTTGAAAGCAAGGGCCCACGAGCGGAGGGACACTCCATGAGAAACCACAGCACCAGCAGAAGGATGGAGACAAGAAAAGAAAAGAAACTATCAAAGGCACTGAGAACAAGAGGCCCAGGGAGCATGCTGCAAAGGATCTGGGGAGTGCGGAAATCAACACAGCAGAGCGCTGGGCCTCGTGAGGTGGGGGGATAGGAAATCCATCTCCTCTCCCCAGTTCCAATAATGAAATGAGACGCTGCTCTCTGAAAGGAGCAAGAATGCCACGCCCCGGGCTTATCTGAAATGGACTGATAGTTCCGACAAGCAAGTAATTTGACGTGAGTGTAAGACACTGGTTGAGCATCCCTCCTCCTTCCCTCCCCCACGCACTGGCCGTGGTCCCTGGCTCTCTCCGCACCATGGTCACTGGTGCTGTGTAGAGGGGCACATCCCCTGCTGGCATCTGGGGAGGATTCCCAGTGGAGAACCAAAGGAAAGGGAAGACGTGCGCAGGGAGGATTTGCAGTCCTGGGAGGGGTGAATGGCAGCGCCGGGTCTCCCGAAGATTCTAGGAAGCCTCCCTTCTCCCCTCGAGCTCTGCACGGCCAGCCTTTGCTGTCTGCTTCCCCGCAGTGCGCTAAGCCCCCGGCATCAAGCCCACCAGCAGTAAAGCAGCCCAGCCACGGTCCCCACACCAGCCCCTGTAATAGCAAAGAGCTAAAGAGACCTCTGCACAGATCTCACTTCACTTCTGTTTCCTGGAAGGTGTGTTCACGCTCATCCTAGCACTTTCCTCGGGATCTAGAGCCGCCTTGCTCAGGTGTGATCCTCGCCGAGAAGGAGACGGCTGCCTGGTAGCGGAGATAACTCTTCTGTATTTTACAGATTTAAAATGCTTGCGTCTTACAGAGCCTCACAGTAACGCCGTGGGCGGATCATTTTACTCCCACTTTGCAGGTGGGATCACTGAGCCACAGAGAGGCAAACTACCTTGTCCAAGATGCTTTCGCTGAAACGTGCCGGAGCCAGGGCAGGACCTGGGTCTTCAGAGGCCAGCTCCTCCACGTTCCATTGGCTGAAGCTGCCTGGATATACACTATGTTTACATCACTGACGGACCCAATGCCTTCCAAAAGAGTTAGCATTAGTATTTGCTTTAGCCCACCACAAAAGAACAAGATTCGTCCTAAGGAGTAAGGACCAGAGAGAACGTAAATAAATTAAATATAATGCTGCTCATTTTGAAAGTGTGTGTGCATGTGTGTCTGCATATAGGAGTTGGATGTGGGATGTATGTGGATTTCTCTGTGGGGCGTGTATGTGTGTTTTAGGTGCCTGTGTGTGTGTGTAAGTACACAAGTGCAGAAAGCATCTTGCCAGGAAAATGGGGGAGGTGGGAGGAAAACACAGGACTCAATGCTGCTGCCCTGGACTTCAGAGCAGGCGGGTCGGGGGAAATTTCCAGAGAAGGAGAATCTTGAGTCTTGAGGCTGGGGGCCCTCAGAGTGGTGCCCAGCTCCACTTCTCCATCCATGGCAGGAAGGTCAATCCCTCACCTCATGCCAGTTTTCCGCGTGTGTTCACTTCAATCATGAGGACTCTTTTAGAAGAAGCTGACGAAGCGGGTATTTATAAATGTAGGCCTGAGATGAGGGCAGTGTAGGTTAGGCGGCGAGTTATTTACAATCTCCCTGTGACAGTCCTAATCCTGTGGGCTTCCTTGCATTACTCTTCAGAGAATTTTCATTCGTGAAGAACAGCAAATTGTTCATCTCTGAAACACTAGATAGTTCTGTGACTCTGAGAGTATTTTGAAAATTATAAATGATAAGGAAACTCTGGGCCAGATTTTTTATATGACTCTCCAAGAATTATGTAGGATGGGAATCTGACCCTTTGAGAGTTAACGATGTTTCTGGAGACGGGGAAGACTTCACACACCAGAACGAAAGTGCCTTAAATCATATCGGTGGTGCAATTATCTCTCAGCAAAGATCCTCAGAGTTGAAGTTCAAGCTGTGGACCAGAAGGATGGTTGGGGGAAACAGGGTCCCCCTTGTTAAAATAAAGCAATTAGTTTAATATAGACTATCAGGCAGGGAGAGCAGGGGAGGGGAATTCCCCTTGTCAAACGCTGAACATTCAGAGAATCACTTAGAGCAAAAGTAATAAGGAGCTCTTCGTGAAAAAGTTGGCCCTATACCATGTCTAAATGCAAACATGTGTGTTCTTTCTTTTTTTAATTCATTTAAACTTCTGTTAACTGGGAATATTTTTATGTTCATTCTGTCGTTCCCTTTCTCACTTGAACAAAAATGTGTCAGGGGACAAGAATGGCGCCCAGGGTTGCAAGCGTGTTTAGACACCATAAAATACTTAACAGCTCTTTCCGGTATGGTTAAACCCCACCGAACGGCTAAACAAACTTTAACTTACAATTCACGGGCTGAAGCACTCAAAGGGCCATAAGATTTTGCTGCTGCTAATTTATATCTCTTAGAGGCATGAAATAAAAAATGAGTCATTTAGAAGTTCCCAAACCCACATTCCTTCTTGTGAAATAAAGATTTTTATTTCCAGGAGTTTACGTTCTCTTTGCCACAGAGAAGAGCAGCGTTGCTCTGATAGCTTTAAAGTTCTTTGCTCCCTATAGAGATTTTAAAAAATAAGCCTTGAAAATAGGTGATTTGGACCCAATCGGGATCCAGAGTTTGCTTGGTTCTTATAAAATGAGTGAAATAAATTAGCTTTTGCAATGATACACCTGGGTGATTGTCAAAAATATTATCCTGAGTTTCTTACTCAAAGAATGTCTGCTGTGGGGCTCCATTAATCCGAAGTCCCCGAGCAGGCCGAGCAGGCCGAGTCATCTATGTTGATAAAGTCCAAACAGCAGCTGTCTGATTGTGAAGGGGGAATAAGGGAACTTTTCTGTTTTATATCTTGATGGGGGTTTTGGTGGATGGAGAGCTATATGATAAGACACCCGTAGGAAATTGTTAACAGTAGGATCTAGGTCGTGGATATGCAGGTATTCCCATAAAACCCTTCCAGCTTTTTCATAGTAACAACTTGGAGAAAGGTGAGAGGAGGTACTACCCGCATCAGGCCAGGGACACTGGCTAAGCTGCAGCTTCTCAGACCAGCTCACACAAAGGTCACCTGCACATAGGTAATCCCGACTCTTTAATTTAAACCCTTCTCGGGTCTGCTTGCATGTCGGAACCGAGATGTTTATTTGCTATGGATTTGCTATGGATTATCTTAAACAGTATTAAAGTCCTCACAAAGCTGCTCAAGAGTCATACAGTCCCTTCCTCTAATACGGAAGCTACAGAATTTGTGCAGCAAAGGGTAGATACGACAGCCACTTCTGGGCTATGAGATGTAAGCAGACGTCTTAGGACAGTGTCCCAGAAAGCTTTTTAAAAAGGAAAAACACAGTAGGTCTGTCCATTTCAGTCTTTTGCTCTTTTTCCTTCATTCATCTCTTTTCTTCCTGCCGGGAACACAGTGCCTGGAGGTGCAGCAGCCATCTTGCCACCATGAGGATGAAGACACACACACACACACACACTGAGGATGGCAGAGCAGGAAGGTAGATGGAGCCTGGGCACTAGCCCTGTTTTGGCCACACTAAGATTTCTTGTTACCTGACACGAATAAATTCCTTATTTTGTAAACATCTTCAGGTTTTCTACTACATTCAGTCAAACACATGCCTAACTAATATTTAGGTATCTTAGATCAGCTCTCAAAATGATTTTAACTTACATTGACTTCAGCAAGGAATGTAGCATGTTGAACACTTTGACTAGGAAGGAGGAAGGGTGAAACGCCATGCAACCAGCACGGACAGAGACACGGATGGAGAAGGTCATGAGGACCTGGGGAGCAGGGGCGGGGGGCGTTAAAGCCAATCAGTATGTCTTCCTTTTCCTCCTCCACCCTTGTTAACATTTTTGTACTGAATCTGGTAAAAAAAAAAAAAATGTACAAAGCGCAGGCTTGAAATGAAGAGGGGCTACCCCAGAGAGCACGACGCAGCAGCCTGGGAGACGTCATGGAAGGAACAGGGGAAACAGTTGCCAAACAGACAGCCCTGGAGTTGCACAGATTGATTGCGTGTCTTATTACATCTGAGGACCCCAGGAAACACCTTATCCCACTTCTGCCACCCTCTCTGCATTCCCATCAGAGGCTCCACCTCACAGCCAAAGCCACAGGGTCTTCCAAATGCCAGGGGCCTGGGGGCAGCGTCCATGAAGGGCCAGCCCAAGACATCTTGGCGATGGTGGCTGGGAGCCAGGTTGAGGGCTGGGAGCCACCAGAATACAGTCAACCGGGATGGCTGAGTCATTCTACAGATGCTGCAGCTACTTGCCAACCCAGGTTCCCAGACCAGGTTCAAATAGAATAATTTGAGCAGAGTGAATTCGCACTACATGAAAACACAAAGAAGATACAGATCTGTACCTTTCTTGTGTTTCCAGAAATGGCTGGCTTCCTGCCCACGGCAAATGTAAAACTTTAATCTGCTAAACTTTGAGAAAGGATGATTTGACTTAGCGTTGGTATGTAGAACACTGTAGATAACGTCTCTCAACATCTTCTAGTTTGGCATCACCACGTCATTTTGATATTATTTAAGCCTCTATCTTCGACTGAGGCAGCAGCCCTGGGCTGGAAATGCAGGCAGCTGACTCTGGAAACACACGCAGAAAACTGTCAGGCCACCCCGTTCCTGCTCTCCACATGTTGAATTTCACTGGACACCCGCTTATTACAAAACTTGAAAAATATTGTAAACATCTTTCAAAGCCAAACCTCGCCCCAGTTCAACAACTAACGCGACGTGAGTGGCCTGTGAGTTTATAAACCTGGAAGTCACATTCAATCACTAGCAGAGAAGGGAGTTTACTTTCGTGGCCAAATGTGTTTTCTGCTTATGACAGGATTTTTTAAATTGCTAGTGAAAGTCGCTATGGCACAGATGGAAAATTACCAGGCAAACGCTGACCATTCACTTTGTGGTGATGGCTTTGCTCTCTTTTGTTTTTGAAAATAGCGGCACTTTTCAAAAAACAGAAAAGTGTGTTTTCTAGTGTTAAAGTCCTTGCCCTGCCTTGGTTACACAAAAGGTTGAAAACAAGCCATTTTACTTCAAAGAGTACTGATTCAGAGCAGGCACAAGCACGCGTGATGATATTTATGTCCCTGCTTCACTCCAGCTATTACTGGAGGCCCTGACTCTTGTGGTCTGGGGGCATCGCAGTGGGACACTGGGATGTCTCCACATCCAACACACCAGACTTGTGTGGAGAAACTCAGCGCGGCAGGGAGCAAACATCTGGGCATTTGGGTCTCTGATGTAGGTCCCTTTTAGCGCTAACGCCCAGCAGCCTGCAGACAGGGCTTCGGTTACATATGTCCCCCACATAAACTGGACACCCTGCCACCCATTCCTGGCAAGGTGTTGAATGCAAAGAAATACTGTCTGACATCCAAGGTTTTAATTAGAAAAGCAATTAATATATTTTACCAGGGTCTCTATAAAATTCCAAAGGGAATTCTATGAATTATAAACAAACAAAAGCACATAAAGGACCCCAGAAAGTCTTCTTTCCAAATGTTCTTTTTCTTTTCATTTCTCCGTTACATGTCGACTTCTCCTAAAACCTCTCTCCTTCTCCTCTCCACTCTTGTCAAAAAGACCCCTTCAAGTCAGTGTCAGCTGAAGCTCACCTTTCTCCCTGCCCACGTACCCCTTTCCCTCCAGGAACTTTCTGGAAATCCATCAACTCTTCCTGGATCCTCTGCCTTTGCCACGCTCTCACTGCTGTAACCCAACAGAGGCTCGGGAGTGGAGGAGGTGAAGACGAACTCCCCTCGTTGGCTAGGAGTTGGGGGCAGGGTATTGATAGAGATAGCGATTCCACAGTTTAGGAGAATATAGAAACACTCAAAATGCCTCTTTAGCCAAACTCCAACTTCTTTTCTAGGTAATCAGAACCAACAGTAAGTCCCAAGATTGAGAGATTCGAGTCCATTCCTTCATCTGGCCTCTTCTGGTGACTCGGCACAACAGGGGCTATGGCTGCGGAAAAGTCAATGGGAAAAGTCCCCACCGCCTCTAGGTCTAACATGGAGCTTTGCACAACTGCCCTCAACAGCCAAGGGCAAGCAAGAGCCACCATCACCAAGGCCTGGGCACAATGGTCTTCAGGACCATTTACACACGTCTTAAGTCTGCCTCTTTGTTAAACTGTCTCAGCTGAACTCAAATAGCATACTTATAGCTCTGTAGATAACTCAGAAAAGCAAGGAATTTCCCTGGAGGTTTTCTACAGCCTGCAGAAAACCCGCAATGGGCTACATAGGGTCTACTCTGCGCGTGTGAGTGTGTGTGTGTGTGTGTGTGTGCGTGTGTCTGCACACGTATTTGCCAGTGGAGTACAGGGGACCCACCCGATAGGGTGCCCCCAGCAAATACCCTGGGCAGTCACTTGTTTCCTCTATGCCTCCATTTACTCCGAAGCCTGGAACAGTGCAGACGCACAATGAGAAAAAAGACACTGAATTAGAAATATACTCAGATCATCATATTTTCAGTTTCTTACAGCAGAGACAAGTCACTGCTCCGCGGGTGGGAGGCAAGGGTACACAGAGGTGGGTGCCAGGTACCAGGCCACTGCTCGTGGGGATCCGCGTGGGCTAACTGCCCTTAGCCGACCCCCGAGCTCTGCCTCATTATGTGCTTTTGGGCAGCCAGCAGATCTCTGCTCTCCTAATCTTTCTGTCATTAGTGATTGGCCTTCCTTCTGGCAGCTTTTTGGCTTGAAACCGAACACTTTTGACAAGTTCTACAGAGACGAGAATTTAGCCAAGGGGCTCTTTTGTCAATTAAGACCTTTCATCCCACAATTGCCATCAGGGGCCCATGGGGTTCCCAGTGCTGTCTGGGTTTCAAGAATGAAGAGGAAAAATGTTAGACCTTCTGAAGTCATTCCCTCCACTCAGGAAAGGCAAATTCTTACCATCACGCATTTAAACACCTGCCCAGAAAAGAGACGTACGTGCTTGGAGGGCCTCTCCCCATTTTCTCCACCAGTGGTCGTCCGCTGACTTGGAATCACCCAGACAGCCAAAACAAATACATCAGACCCGAGACATCACTGTGGCGTCCAAATTGTCCAAATTGACCGTCTCACCAAGCTGCTAATTCGGAATGATTCTAATTCACAAGAAAATTGTCAAAACTTCTGCTTCAGCTGCTGAAAGCTGGCCTCAAGTTTCTTGATATTGCGTTATGTGGAAAATGCACAGACATGTTTCTTATTATTCATAAGCATAATATACTTATGAATACATGGTGATGAGAATGTGACTTAAGTCCAACAGAAGCTGAAATAGTTCTCTGGGCTTCTTGCAGCCAAATTCCCAACTAATTGTTCAGTTTAAGACACCAGGCTTGGGGCTTCCCTGGTGGCGCAGTGGTTGAGAATCTGCCTGCCAACGCAGGGGACACAGGTTTTGAGCCCTGGTGCGGGAAGATCCCACATGCCGAGGAGCAACTAAGCCCGTGCGCCACAACTACTGAGCCTGCGCTCTAGAGCCCGCGTGCCACAACTACTGAAGCCCGCGCGCCTAGAGCCCGTGCTCTGCAGCAAGAGAAGCCACCGCAGTGAGAAGCCTGTGCACCGTAATGAAGAGTAGCCCCCGCTTGCCGCAACTAGAGAAAGCCCGCGTGCAGCAATGAAGACCCAATGCAGCCAAAAATAAATAAATAACTAAATAAATTTATTTTAAAAAAAAAGACAGCAGGCTTTGTTCTGATGGCCGTTAAAAAAAAATTGCTTGTTTTACTCGGGTCATATTTCCCTTTTTGAGATGATTTAAGAACGTTAATAAACTGTAATCTGAAAATTCCCAGGACGTTCTTCCTGCTCTTCTGGGAAGAAGACACAGAGATGAACCCAAGACTGAGACTGAATTATGTTCCAAAAATCCAAATGCCAAGAGGTCCGGTCGTCCCTCAGAGCAAAGAGCCGCTGATTTACAATATCACCGAAACCCCCACAGAGGTGCGATCACTTCTTGTTTCCTCTGCCTTTGTAAATTTTGTGTAATTTAAGAATGTTAATGCAGATGGGGTATGGAGCGCCAGCAAATGCTCACATATCAAGGAGCTTTACCCCATATACTCAAGCTTCCACTTGCTCAACGCCTCTGGATGGAGATTAACTTTCACCTATAGCAAGTTGGGAAAACTAAAGGCTTGCTGACCTATTGGTTCAACTTACTAAATTTCTTCACAAATCTTCAGTTGTGTAATGTGAAACGCTTTGGTGGAAATCAACAGAAATCATGAAGGACCATGAGATAGATGGACGTGATGCTGAGCTGAATCACCTTGGATCCCAAGATATTCCAAAGTTCTCCTCAGACCTGGTATCCTCCAAACTTGTGGGAGTGTTTCATCTCAGAGAGGTCCCAAGTAAGACCTACTTGTGCAGAGATAGCCACCCAAAAATAGGATCATAGAAGAAGTAAGAAAGGAGACAAATCACTAGAAAATTAGGAAATTAACACACACAGAATGCACTCTGTCTTTTCCTTAAAATGAAGAAAAGGGGCAAAGTAAGAGGTCTGGTGAAATGTTTTCAAAGTTAATCTCTGCAGAATCAAGTCTTATTAATGATGTTCCAGATTCACTTGCCAGAGGCTTTTTAGCATAACCTTTAAGGTTTGCGCTTCTCGGGATATTCTCGGCACAGCCGTTTCCCTACTCCTTATCTGGTTTAAGCTAGAGCAAACAGCACAGAGGGAGCAGCAGTGATGGGGTTCCGCCCGGGCCGGAGCCACCAGGCCTCTCGGACATGTGGCGGCCACACAAAACCATTAGCCATCTCCTGCTTGGTTGGGATTCACTTATTTATTCTCTCCATCCCCAAATCAAAAGGGTGAAACCAGAAACTGTCCCTGCCTGTGCTGGGGGCGGAGACACTCATTTAATGATCGTGTGAGTACCTGTTACTTTACAGCGTGTAACAAAAGCTTCGAAAGGGAGCTCTGAGGTCTTCCTACAGGGGGCTTGACCCACTGGGGATGTGGGGAAGGGACTCCTGGAAGAAGCAGGGCCGGGCTGCACTACCGGGCAGCCACTGGGCGTTCCTTAGGCAAAGCTAGAAGGAAATGACGCCCAGGCAGAGAGAGCAATACGGAACAGGGCCGTGCCAGTGGGTGGGGCCGGGCCGGGCTTGCCGGGGTGGGTGTGAGGGGCTGCTGTGGGGCTGGGGCACAGGGTGCAAGGGAAAGGGGCCTGGGTGAGGCAAGCTGGCCCAGCCACGCCAGGATCCTGGGCGCAACACGGGGAGCGCCCTCCCCTAAGGCAGAGGAAGCAGGTGATGTGGTTTTCGTCTCATCTGGAACTAGACTGTTCTATCTGCAGGGCGGGGACTCAACCCAAATGGGCAACAGAGGACGGAGGCAGAATGGGCTATCGCGGTGGCCCAAGGGAAGGACTCCGGGGCCTGGACCGGGAGGTGGGGCTGGGGATGGAGATGCAGTGGGTGTTGGGGGAAGAGAGGGAGGAGCTGGGGGTGTCTCGGAGGTGCTCACGTGCACCCTGGGTGGCTGGTTCACCAACCGCCATTTGTCGGGATAGGGAGCTGAGCAAGCACTAGGCTTTCAAGGGAGAAACCTGACTTTAGTTTGGACACGTCAGAATTGAGCTGCTCTGGGATATCTCAGAGGAAATGTCAAGCGGGCAGTGGGATGCACGGACCTGGGTCTCAGAGGGAGGTCCAGGCCAGAGGCAGACATGATGAGTTATACAACAGGTTAAAGGTTAAGTGTGGGCATAGCTGGCATTACTAACCTATTTGCAAACACAATCCTGGGACCGGAATTTAAAGTAATAAAGACATCTGGACGCTTCTAACTGTTATCCATCACTCCTAACACGCTCTCCCCTGCTCCCCGCCCCTCCAGCCTTGACACTTCATTACAGCCCCTCCAGGCCCTTCATCTGACCCGGGGACTCTTCTAGGAAATCTATTTGACTCTGGGTTTCACATACTAGAATCACTGTCTTGGTTCCCAGCTGGGACAGTTGGAGATCTTGTTCAGCAGAAGTTCCAGGATGGTGACCCCTTCCACAGCCTATCGCTAAGTTCCCCCAAGAACTTGAGCTGCACTCCCATCCAGAGAATTCCTCCTATACCCCTTAGAGGACTGGACACCCACTGAACAAAGAAATACAGCATCCATTGGACAGCATGAAACCGAGTCATGTTCTTTTTCCAATAAAATGACAGTTTTCTAAGCTCTTGCCTAATTCTTCCAACTTTCTTAACCATTCTCCCCATCCCTGGTGGTCAGTAGCTTAAATCTGTGTTATGTGTTATATATTTAAGATCGAAAAAATTATTCAGACCATCTGAGACTCACACAGACTTTATTCTGGAAAGTCTGGCATTTAAAAATCTGAGTACACCAAGTAATAACTTAGATATTTTTTAATTTAAAAAACTTTTAAAGATTTTTAGACAAACAAAACTATAATTTACCTACTGATGGTTACGTTTTTTTAGCCATCTGAATTTAAAATACATCACCCAGATCTACTCAAAAGCAGTGGTTGTTACAGAAAGAAAACTGTCAAAAGACATGGTGGCTCTAGTGCAAATTCTTCCTCTTTCTTCATTTATTACCGTACGGAAGCCACTCAGTTTCTCTGGACCTCAGTGTCTCCCTCTGTTAAATAGGAATATTAGTACCTGACTTCAAAGATGGTTTTAAAAAACTACGTATCTATGTAAAACTCTTAGATTTACATATTAAATCTACCATTTTATTATTATATGAATGTAAAATATTATTGCTAAAACTTTCCAGAAAACTTTTCCTGTAAACTTCCCTAATGTCTATTTCTTCTTGAAATGATCTATCTAAAATCCTTTTACAACCAGTACTCTGTGATTTATGCATTAACTTGGCTGGGCCACGGAGTGCCTAAATATTTGGTCAAACATTTTTCTGGGTGTGCCTGTGAGGGTGTTTTGGGATGAGATTCACATTTGAATCAGCAGACGGACACAGCAGATGGCTCTCCCCGTGCGGGTGGGCCTCATGCAATTAGTTGAAGGCCCAAACAGAACAAAAAGTCTGAATAAGAGATAATCCACTCTCTCTGCCTGGAGCATTGGCCTTTTCCTGTCTTCAGCCTTGAACCAGAATTTACTACGTCAGCTCTCCTTGTTCTCAGACCTTCTGACTTGGACCTTGGGTCCACCATCAGCTCCCCTGGGTCTCCGCTCCACCCCTGTCAACTCAGATCTTGGCTGGTCAGCCTCCATAACTGTGTGAGCCAATTCCTTACAGTAAATCCCTCTCTCATAGATACAGATAGATGATAGATGGATATAGATAGATAGATAGATAGACAGATAGATGAAAGATAGAGATGATAGACAGGTAATAGATGATAGATAAATAGATAGATGAGAGGTAGTTATTGGGTTGGCCAAAAAGTTCGTTCGGAGTTTTTGGTAACCACAAACGATCTTTTTGACTAACCTGATAGACAGACAGACAAACAGATAGATGATAGATAGATACATAGATAGATAGATGACAGATAGGTAATAGATATATGATGGATAGCTAGCTCGCTAGCTAGCTAGCTATCCATCCGCTTGGCTCCGATGCCCCGGAGAGCCCTGACTAGTGTACACCCCTTCTCCTAGATGGGCGCAGTCAGAGGGCCTGAACTGTCTTGGCAACAGCGCGAGGTTTGAAGGCCGTGATCTGTGGAGTCAAGGAGGTGGGACTGGACACTCAAGCCGCGCATCTGTGAACGAGCTACCTCAGCTCTTGGAACCTGACCTCTCCAGGCCTTACCGAGAGGCCGAGGTGGCCGGCACACAGCAGACCTGCCACGAATGCGGCGCCCGTTCCTCTCTGCTTCTTTCTTCCCAGACTCGCTTCCCACCAGGCCAGCGTCCACCCCGTGGGGACAGCTGTTTCCCAACGCTGGTGGCCGTGGGCACGCTGTGTGTCAGCATTCTGACCGCGAGCCGCAACGTCTGCACGTGGCCCTCGCGCCTCCCCAGGGGAGTTCACTGACCCTGCAGGCTCCCGAGGCAATTCTAGATTGTAAAAACAGGAAACGTTAGAGTTATGTTTCAGAAAATGATTTCTAAATGTTTTTAAGTCCCCAGAAATAATCCACCCTCTCTGCACGCCCCCCTCCTCCCTCGAGAAGCCAGGGGACCCGCAGAAGCTGGGTTGTCGTCGGAGCCCCCGGTACCAGGCCCAGGCAGCTCAGCCACGGAGCCAAGGCCGCTGGCACGGTCCTCCCCGCCGTGTCCCGGCCACGGCCCCATCACTTGTCCCCTCTCTCCTCTCTGGGAGGCTCCATCCTCCCTCCTGCAGGCCTTTCCCAGACAGCGGAACAAGACGCCTCAGCCGTGAAGGGCCCTCTTGACGGCGCTGCTCGGTAAATCCCAGCCCGTCGTGGCTCTGGCCGAAAGTGAATACCTATGACCCAGCGGGAAGATGGATTATTTTTGGAAAGGCGCTGCTGTTTACTCTGGAGAAAACTCACCACACTAGGAGTGACAAATACTTTTCCCTTTGCTCACAGATAATTTTGGGGGGGCACTTTGGCAGTAGCCCCATCTGTAGATGATTCTTTTAAGCACCAGCCTTGGGCCGTAAGTGAGAACGTGTTAGCATATTCCTGCTCTCCCGAGGGGGTGGAGAAGGGGGTCAGCTTGGAGGAAAGGAAAGGAAGCTGTCGGCGACACTGGGGACAGTGAGTGGTCCACCACGTCGTTACTGCAGGAAGTGCCGAATCCTAGCGAACAAGATGGCGCGGGCCCTCCCGATGTGGGTGCGTGGCCTGAGCGCCTGCCCTCTGCTGCCCGGGCCCCACCCAGCTGCCTGGAGGGCTGACCTTCCCATGAGACACAGCTCCAAATGTTTCCCCCGGGGGACTGTCCATGGGTTTCCATGTGTCGCTGTGATGTCATCTCAACCTTGTACCAGCCTTTCAGTAACAGTGAAAGATACTTCAAGGAGACAGAGTTTCAGTTTGGGAAAAGACGAAAAGTCCTGGAGGCGGATGGTGGTGATGGTTGCACAACAGAGTAAAGTCATTTAACGCCCCTGCGTCATACGCAGAAAAATGGTGAAAGCAGTAAATTTTTGTTATATGTTATTTCACCATGGAAGGAAGGAAAGAAAGAAAGAGAGAGAAAGAGAGAGAGAGAGAAAGAAAGAAAGAAAGAAAGAAAGAAAGAGAGAGAGTGAGGGAGGGAGGAAGGAAGAAGAAAGGAAGAAAGCAAGAAAGAAGGAAAAAGAAAGAAGAAACATACATTTTCAGGGCTGTCAGATTATGGTTCGACTCTATGCCTTTAGTGTTGAACTCAGAACATTTTAGTGTCAGAAAACAATTCTAATTAACAGCCTCTCAGACCCCACTGACAAATCTCTACCACATCTCACTGGGCTCTGTTCTGACGTGATGGAAGGTGCTTTCTCCACCACGTCTGCATCCATAAAGTCAATCTGTCTGTGGATTTGTGGAACCTTATCTTGTTCCTGCATGGGAAAACACCCACACAACTACAGCGGACACTGGAAATAAGAACAAGACCCGGCCACGCAGATGAGAGAAGTAAGGGGCTGCCTGCTCACACGAAGGCCTGGGGCCAGCGTGTTTTCCCAGAGAGCTAAGTGACTCGGCTAAGCATAAATGCTCTGCTCGGTTGATGGGCGCGCAGTGCTCCCAGGTGCTCCAGTGCTTGTGCGTCATTCAGACTTCTCAGGAGCCTGCTGAAACCTGCTGTTTGCTGATTTATACTAAATGTAAGGCCACTAAATTCTTTCCTAATGACAGAGTCATTCAAAGTAGCTAGTTTGAAAGCCATACAGCTAACTTTCCACCAGAGAGGTTTTATAGAGAAACTAGACCTGGGCGGTGCCTTCTTGAAGGGCCCCCTCGATCACCCCAACAGAAGTTGTGTTGGGGCCACTGGGAAAGAAAATGACACCCGTGAGAGTCTACACTTCTCACCTTCCCTCAGCTCCAGGGCCCTTAACAGCTGCCCGGCACTGGCTGTCTCGCTTTTGAATTGTGGCAGCTTAAGACTGTCAATCACCACAGACGACAGTGGTCATATATTATATTTATAGCTACCTTCATCTCCCAACGCTAGGCAGTCACAGGGGAATTATGTCAACCACTTTTCCTGCATGTGGCTTGAGACATCCCTGAAGAAATCATTGTTTCTAATGGCATAGGACCAGGCAGGAGATGAGTGCAGGTATCATTTTTACCTACGGCCTGGGCCACACTTCTACAGGGGATTCTGTTTGGACACTCCCATCTGAACTGCACAAATAATAAGAGCAGAGCAAATTATCCCCATTTGCGAGATGAAGCAACTGAGGCCCCCGAAGGACAAGGATGACAACACAAATCGCCCCCTCTTAACTCGACGTTTGTCCGGATGCAGGCATTGACAGGTGCCCTGGAGACTTTATTGGCCTCAAATTTCTCAGGGACGTTTGGAGTCTTCCTGGGAACCCGGTATTCATCCTCTTACACAAGAATCACCTGACATCTGGCTGCTACCAATGCATCCAGTGATGGGGGAGCAGCAGAAGGAAGAGGCTTTGCTCCTGGATCCAGACACAGAACCCAGTGCCACTCATCCCTCTGAGTGGGAAACTAAAAGGAACATTGAGACACACTAGCAACCCGTCCCCAGTGAGCGCCTGGCACGCGCCCAGCACTGTCGCGACGCGCCCCACCTGTGCTCACTCTTTCCAGCTCGAGACCATCCTCTGATGGATGTTATCAGATGGACACTCTTGGAAACAGAAACCAGGAGCCCCGGGGAGGCCAGGGGCTCACACAGCTCCAGCGTGTAGAGCCCGACTTTGGACAGAGACGGCCTGTCTGAAGAACGCATCTTAACCGCATCTGCACCCAGGGCACCATCCAGCCAGCTGCTCCCCGCGCCGCCAGGATGCCCCTCGTGTAGCTGTCAGAGCGCCCCCTACTCATCCCGCCCACCCTGTCCTCGTTCTTTGTTCCTCAAGGAGACGGGATAAGTGTCGCACACGCACGCACACGCACGCATACACACACGCATACATGCGCACACACACACACCCCCCCCAGAGCTTCCTGCACCCGGGAGGATGAGAAAAGAGTGCTTTGTGTTCCAATGTGTGTGTGTCCTTGTGTGTCCGCATGTGTGTGGGTCTCTCTGAGAGCTGAAAGTGCAAAGACCCGTATCTGCACCATTTTGCGGATTATTCCACTTCCAGGGACGTCTGGGCTCTGACTGGTCACAGCAGAGCTGGAGACAAGCAGAGCTGAGGGGACCCTTGGGCGCTCTTGACTCATCAACCTGGCGTCCACGCCTGTTCCCTCCTGGCCTGGCGAACTCCAACTCACCCTCTGGGTCCCAAGCCACCCGCCCCTCCCTCTAAGTGAGTGTCCAGACTCCTGAGGGCAGCAGGATGGCAGACTGTTCACAATAATGAGCGGGGGGGGGGGGGGGGGGGGGGGGGGCTCAGAAAGGCCCGATAAGCAGGTAGTTGGTCTAATGTGAGCAGTCCCTCCACAGAGGAGGCCAGAGCGCTCCGTCCTCACGCCTCTGGGGTCCGGCAGCCTCCAGCATCACCAACACGAGGTGGGACGAATGCATGGGGGGATGTGCTGGGGCTGCCAGGCACTGTCACAGTCTGCAGTGGCTGCATCTACAGGGACATCGAGACCCTGGGTTTCTTCGTCCTTTGTGTCAACTTTTGCCCAGAAGAGTGAAGGGCGGAGATTGTGTAATTTAGGGGTCAGCTGGGCCCACCGGGTCCTCTAGGAGTCGGACAGAATTGGCTATGCCTCCGGCCCACATCCTGTGGGAAGGCCCGACCTCCGCAGGATTCCTGTAAATGCCCTGGGGCTAACATTCCCTTGGTCACCTCAGGTTCCAACTTCCTGTCCCGCTGGCCTTGAGATGTCACTCCCCGCTCACCTCCAGTGACCGCCCTCTGTCACCACACCTGGCAGCAGCCCCTTCCCCTGACTCACCAGTCCCCACTCCCACACGCGGGGGCCTTTAGGAGGATGGGGCCAGGGTGCCCACAGCCTAGCAGGTTATTCCAGGCGAGAGGCTGGGCCCCCCTCTGTACCTGCCCCGGACGACTCAGCGCCCGTCCCCCTCTCATCTCCCCGCGGTCCCTCACCCAGCCTCTTGCTCTTGTCCTTGTTGTTATTTCCACCCTCACGTCCCCGATCTTTTCTAAGACCGTGAAGTGTCTCTGGGTCCTTGTTGGCCAGGCCCTCATCTCCAGAAACAAACTCGCCCCTTTAGCTACACTCTTGAGGAGGAATTCTGCAGACAGTTCTTAAAGCTACCATTTCCCCCAGACTTCCCAGCAGGAGTGACAATGACGCTGGTTCCCAGAGGGCGGAGGATGAGTAAGCGGGGGACATGGGGCGATGTGTGCTGGCACCTCAGGCTGAGCCCCGACAAGCAGCCCAGACGGTAGATGGTGAGGCCACCGTCCCGCTGGTTCACGGACCACCATCAAGCACTTAGTGTGTGATGATCACGGGCAAGCCCGGGGCCTAATCCCTCAGGGATTCAGCCAGCCCGCACTGCTCCCGCCATGCAGGGAGCGTGGTCTGCAGCCCTGAGATCTGCGAGGCACCAGTGAGACCAGCATCCTCACCTGATCCTCGGGGAGGAAGGGCTGGGAAGATCCAGGGCCCTCGGAGCCAAGGTTTCTTCCCTGTGCACTGGCCTCCTCCGTGCCGTCCAGGGAGATCTCAGGATTCTAGCCTCGACGTGTTCACTTGTGTCTCCTTTCTATCCCCACCCCACGTGCAATCAGTCCACGTTCGACCGGCCTCTCAACAGACTGGACACTGTTGGTGGCCAAGTCCACATCCCAGGCCCCCCTTTAACTCCTGCATTTGTTCAGGCATCTTCTCCTCTGGCAGTGACTTTCCCTCCTGCCCAGGCAGACCCTGAATCATCTTACCCAATCACGACTGGCCCGTTTTTCCAGCGAGGGAAGCCAACAGAGGGGGCACCTCTGAGTTGTCCCCTTCTCCTCAGTGGTACCTGTGTGTGGACAGGGGCCTGGACCGTGCAGCCATCCTGCAGTGGCCGGAGGGCGTCAGGACGGGCAGGGGGAAGAGCCGGGGTCCCCACGTCCCTGCCGCTCTGAGCTGATGTCCTCTCGGGCTGCTCAGTGTGAGCTGGGCCTTAGGTTCTTTCGGACTGAGAGCAACCCCACTACTTCACCCAGAGCACGAAACAAAACGTGTACCCGATGACATCAGAGCTCTCCCGGAAGCAGCGCGCGCCTGGGGACTGTGACGGTAATTGCGGGGAGTACTCTGAGCGTTTGCAGGGTGGGGCTGGGGTGTCCGACGCCCTGTGATGCGCGGGGCTCTCCGAGACGATCTCACACCCCCAGAGGCTGTCCAGTGTTCTGTCGCACAGCTGTGATACATCCTCGGTCCGTCTGCCTACGAACTCCAGGTATTTTGCACAGGCTACGTATGCAGCTGTCCCGAAAATCTGGGGACCTTTCGTTGTTTGCAACTGTAATAAGACTCTTGCGGTATTTTTGAAAAGCATCTCACAGGTCACAAAGCTGTTCGCTGTGTTTGACACTCCTGTTTGTTCGCCTTTACACAGCGCCGTTCCTGACAATCCACTACATAAACCGCATGGTCAGATCTGCTCACTGGGCGTTCTGATGCAGAACTACATTAGCAACTGACCTTTGTACTGATTTTAAAAACACATTTGTAGGTGGGTTACATTATCTATGAATTTTCTTCCAGTAAAGAATAATTTACCTTTAAAAGGAGAGGATGGGGGGCTTCCCTGACGGCGCAGTGGTTGAGAGTCTGCCTGCCAATGCAGGGGACACGGGTTCGAGCCCTGGTCTGGGAGGATCCCACATGCCGCGGAGCAACTAAGCCCATGAGCCACAACTACTGAGCCCACATGCTGCAACTACTGAAGCCCGCACGCCTAGAGCCCGTGCTCCACAATAAGAGAAGCCACTGCAATGAGAAGCCCGTGCACTGCCACGAAGAGTAGCCCCCGTTCACCGCAACTAGAGAAAGCCCGCATGCAGCAACGAAGACCCAACGCAGCCAAAAATAAATAAATAAAATAAATTTTTTTTTAAAAAAGGAGATGATGGGGGTGGTGGCTTCATGGGTAGATGAAACTGATACACAAAACTGGCCAAATTGTGCACCTAAAACATGGACCGTCTGTGCACTTCTATCCTGCCCCAGATAGGGCTGGAGAATGGAGGAAGCAACTCGATTAGATAATCTGTGAGGTCTTTTCCAGTCCTAAAATCTCACAGAATCGCTTTACTCTTGTGTGGAGACCCCTGGGGCACAAACCAGAAGCCGGCAAGCCCCTTCCCAGGGTTTGCAACCCCTCAGTGTGCTCCTTGCTGACGAACCCTCGTGAGGAGACACGGCGGCTTCGTCTCATCAGAATGTATCTGATGCCACCAGACCGGCCTCTTACTTTGCCAAAGGGGATTTTGGGGAAATCTGAGCACGCAAATCACTTTCAGGTCCTCCCCCCCCACCCCCAAGTCTGATCCCAAATACTCCATAAACCCCGCCACTCTTCTGTCTGACTGGCGCTCAGAGCCATCGCTGACCCGGAACCAGGAAAGTGCTGAGCTGGGGAAACACTTAATATGTACTTTTCTTCCCAACCCTGCAGCCGGCGCCCGGACATCAGCAGCTTGGAATCAGCCGTGGAGGGAGCACTGACGCCACTGCTCCAGACGCGGGCTCTGCACCCCTGGACGGCAGGTCCCAGACATTCACCAGCCCAGCCCTGTCCAGAGTGAGAGCAGGCACCCTCTTCACAAGATGTGCCCAGACTCGGCATGCTGAGGCATCCAGGGGAGCAGATTCTTGTTCCTAAAACCACACCTACTGTAGCTTTGTTGGGAATATTAGAATCTGCTCCTCTGTCATCAGAAAACAGAACATATACTAGGATCTTGACCTTTGCTAGGAGTAGGTGAAAGGTCTCTGGATGGTTGGTGAAAAGGTGGGTGGCAGGGAAGTAAAGATGCTACCGTGTGCAAGTGTGTGTGTGTGTATACATGTGCATGTGTATGAGAGCACTGCGTGTGTGTACATGTGTGTATGTGTGTGCGTGCGTGTATACATGTACACTGTGTGCACGCGCATGTGTGTATACGTGTGCGTGCGTGTGCCTGTGCGAGTGCATGCGTGCACACGTGCATGAGAGCATCGAGCATGCACATGTGCGTACACGTGTGTGCGTGCATGTATGCACGCACGCACGTATGTGCTGCGTGTATGTGTGCGCGCACGCGCATGCATGTGTGCACGTGTGTACACATGTGTGCGCGCGCGTGTGTGCCTTGTGTGAGTGCATTGAGCGCGTGTACGAGAACATCGAGCATGTACATGTGTGCATGCACGTGTGCACACATGTGTGCATGTGTGTATACGTGTGCATGTGTGTGCGTGCACATGTGCATGTGCGTGTGTGCCTGCGTGCGCATGAGAACTGGCTTGGAGTCAAAGCTAACAAGCCTTGGCTCCCGCTAGCAGACCTGACATGAACGGCGCGTCTGCTGGAGTTGATTAGCGTCCTTGCTGAGCTGGGCTGGGGGCTGCCTCTCCGCTGGCACTGGGGAGTGAAGGGAGAAACAGCCAAGGAGCCCTGAGCCAAGCAGACTGTCATCAGTGCGCGGCACCGGAACTTCGTGCCCACCGGCCCGTTCAGTTGACACTTGGGAGTGTCCAGTGCTCGGTGGGAAGCAGATGAAAAGAGTCAGAGCTGAGCGGAGCTCACACACAGCCTCAGACTGCAGCCCTGGAGATGAAGCCCACCCTCTGTAATGAGACGGGGGCCTCTTCCCCACCGGGGGCACACATCACACTCACACAGACACTACGCACGCTTTACCTCCTCCAGTCCCAGGAGATGGCATGAGGACCTGGCAGACATCTGGGCTGTGGCCCAGGCCCAGGGACATCTGCCCTGGCGGCCCCCCAGGTGCCCCGCACTCTTCTCTCCCCTCACTGCCCCCAGGTACAGGTGTCTCCTGCCAAGCCCAAGACGACTCCTGCTCTCTCCAAACTCCCCATCAAAGCCGCTCCCAGGAAAGGATCTAATGTCTTCCTCTCACCTCGGCCCGGTCATGTCCACTCAGAGGAGATATCCCTCTCATTTCCACGGTGCCACGGGGACCCTGGCTCTGGTGCGCATCACCTCCTGGGAGCGTCCGAGGTACTGGACCTCAGCCTGGCTGAGCTTTGCTTCTTCTGCCTAGCAGTGGAGTTGACACACAGTGAGGAACTTTCTGGTTACTTTGTGGATGCAATCATTTGGCTCCAGACAAAACCAAGCACTCATCTGAGTCCGATTTCAGTAAATTATGAGTTTGTTGTCTTTTTTCTGAGTGGTCAGGGTTAGCAGCAAGGGGGGCAGGGATGGCTATTGGGGGGTGTTTGACTAGAAAGATATCGGGGGTATAAAAAGAGAAAACCAGAGAGGATTTGGACTATCTCTGCTCAGAAAAATTCATGGCTGATTGGAAATCAGAAAGAGCCGTTACTTTACATGTCATGCCTGAGGGAGGCATTGGACAGAGACTCAGCGAGACAGTGAGTGGACCCGTGTTTGCCGTTTGCCCAAAACAGTGACAGAGGGTGACAACCAGATGGTTCTGAGTGGATTATACAATTAAATTTTTTAAAGGTAAAATCTTCATGACTAGTGGGTAAATATAAAATGAGCACATCAGGGTTTCCCTGGTGGCGCAGTGGTTAAGAATCTGCCTGCCAGTGCAGGGGACACAGGTTCGAGCCCTGGTCCGGGACGATCCCACATGCCGCGGAGCAACTGAGCCCATGCGCCACAACTACTGAGCCTGCGCTCTAGAGCCCACGAGCCACAGCTACTGAGCCTGAAAGCCACAACTACTGAGCCCACGAGACACAACTACTGAGCCCCATGAGCCACAACTACTGAGCCTGCGCGCCTAGAGCCCGTGCTCTGCAACAAGAGAAGCCATCGCAATGAGAAGTCTGCGCACTGCAATGAAGAGTAGCCCCCGATTGCCACAACTAGAGAAAGCCCGCACACAGCACGAAGACACAATGCAGCCAAAAAAAATGAATAAATAAAATAATTTTTTTTAAATATTAAAAAAAATAAAATGAGCACATCAGAGATTTTACTTATATTATTAACCAATGAGGAAACCAGTAAGATGTTCATTACTACACGTTCAAAATACGGTCTCTCACACACACACACACACACACACACACACGTAATTAGAAATGTTGAAATGAACTTATAGATAGATCAAAATTGGTCAGTATCCACAGGGCAATAATTAATTGAATCTTCACCAGACACAATATATTTACATTTCTATGGTCAAGAATCATTTGCATTACGATGTAACTTCTTCAATTTACAGGTTCTAAAACAGCTCAAAAACAATGAAACTCAGGGCTTCCCTGGTGGTGCAGTGGTTGAGAATCGGCCTGCTAATGCAGGGGACACGGGTTCAGGCCCTGGTCTGGGAGGATCCCACATGCTGCGGAGCAACTAGGCCCGTGAGCCACGACTACTGAGCCTGCGCGTCTGGAGCCTGTGCTCCACAACAAGAGAGGCTGCAATAGTGAGAGGCCCACACACCACGATGAAGAGTGGCCCCTGCTTGCCACAACTAGAGAAAGCCCTCACACAGAAACGAAGACCCAACACAGCCAAAATAAATAAATAAATTAATAAACTCCTACCCCCAACATCTTCTTTAAAAAAAAACAAAAAACAATGAAACTCAGAGATGACCCAGAACGGTATGCTACAAAGGACACCCAGTAATCGCTTCCCATTTCAAACCTCCCCCAAATTTTCGTGTGTGTGTGTGTGTAATTTTTAATTGGATTTATGGGCTACTTATTGTTAGAATAAGAAACAAGTCAGCAATAATTATTTTTACTAATTTTTGTTTTATACATGTAAATATAAAGATGCCCTGTTGACGTAAATAAGTAAATAGTAAGTAAAGGATTTGTCGAGGCAATGTCACTCAATTCTTTGAACTTCTGAGTTATATGCCGAAAATCACATAATGCTCGATCATCACAATTATTTTTAACGCTCTACCAGCTGATAAAGTTTTCCTTTAACTGTATTGAAAGCAAAGAATTAGAATTAACCTGACTTGTTACCATCATTACAGTCATTACTCTCTCAACACAGATATTTTAAACTCTTCCTTTTTTGCCCCAAGGACATGTACATCCTGGAGCAACGCACCAGGACACCTGAGTTAGAGTTTGCCCTTGTAGAGTGGGGAAGGGCGGTGGGGAGGCTGCAGGTGACAGAGGACTGCATCACTCACGGTGCTACCTTCCTCTTGACACTTCTTTTTTTTTTTTTTAATTTATTTTTGGCTGCACTGGGTCTTCGTTGCCGTGCGTGGGTTTTCTCTAGTTGCAGGGAGCGGGGGCTACTCTTCGTCGTGGTGCTTGGGCTTCTCATTGTGGTGGCTTCTCTTGTTGCGGAGCATGGGCTCTAGGCACGTGGGCTTCAGTAGTTGTGGCGTGAGGGCTCAGTAGTTGTGGCTCGTGGGGTCTAGAGCACAGGCTCAGTAGTTGTGGCGCACTGGCTTAGCTGCTCCGTGGCATGTGGGATCTTCCTGGACCAGGGCTCGAACCCGTGTCCCCTGCACTGGCAGGCGGATTCTTAACCACTGCGCCACCAGGGAAGCCCCATCTCTTGACATTTCTTGATGTCTGGCACGGAGTATAATTTTTTTTTAAGCAACAACAACAAAATCATGAATGAATGAATAGACGTTGAAGGCAGGTTTACTGTAAAACTAACAAAGCTGGAGCTTCAGGGCCCTTCACTGTATGAGCTCCTTCTGGGGGCCTGAGTGGATGCCTCAGGAGACTGTCCACACGAGCATGAGCGGCCCTCACAATGTGCTTGTGTGCTCATACGCAATAAAATTTGCAAAACTAAGATACTTTGACAATAATGAGCTAACGTCTTCTTCCATTTGTATTTCCTGTCAACCACACTTCCCCTCTAGAGGGTGAGTTGGAGTGGCTGCAGGGCACCTGGGCTCCAGTGAAGGGTTAGTGGGGTTGGGGAGATAATGGGATAGATTTCTGTGACTTCCAGGCACTCTCCTGTACCGAGTTACTGTCAATCATCCTGATGGAGGATGGCTTCTGGGAACGTCTCTACTCCACACTGTGTCTACCGGTCCAGCACCAAGACTTGAAGATGCAGGGCCAGAGATAAGAGTAAGTCCTACGGCACCAGCTGTGGGTATCGGAGGAGAAACAAATCTCTATATCCATGGATTCAGAAGCTAGTCTGCAGGAAATTCCTCCAGTCATCACTATGAAAATTGTACGCGCAGGGTCTTCAATACCTATCAAAACAAAAATTCATTCTTCTTTCTTTTTGGACGGGAGTGGACAAAAAGGAAACACATGTTTTACTGCATTTAGAAGATGAAGCATTTTAATAAAACAAATGAGAAAGTACAGAGCCTTGATTTGGATGTATATGAATGTATCTCTATGAATGTGCTCGGCTGTATATCTTCCTTTGGCAAGTTTAAACTTATTGAAGAATTAAGAGAAAAATTCATATTAAATTCAATAGAATACAAACGAAAGTGAAAAGATGTGCGATGGAATCCATAAGAAACATTCTGATAGAGAGTACTAAATTTTAACCCAAAGAATGTTCAGATCACTTCAGAAACAGTAATTCATCAATAGGAAGAGAGAAATTCTGAGTAGAAATCATGAGTAGGGTTGAATTACAGGAAAATCTGATCAATGAAGATGCCAGAATCATCGGAACACATTGGGAAAAGATTTCAAAGCCTTCTTGATCTGAGACAAATAATTGCATCAGTGAAGACAGCATAAAACTCACAAGTTGTCCTACCTAGCCTTTGATGAAACTTGTCAACGCATATGATCAATTCAAAGAGTATTGATGATTGGTCACTGTGAAAGAGAATCTGAAATCTAAACTTCATAAAAAGCTTTCCCAAATTTTGACAACAATCCTAAACTTTAGGTATTATGACCAAAAATGAGTTGAAAAGTAAAATTTTGTAAACCCCCAATAATAAAAATTAAAGTTTAATCAACTACGCTAGAAGAAAGTGTGAATTATCTTTCTCTTCTCTCTATAGAAAACAGTGCAGTGTATTGCAAAACTGCTATTTGGGAAGAGGTGATCAGAGAGGGTGCAGCCAAAACAGGTAGGAAAAAAGTGTTTCAGAGGCGTGTTGGGAAGTTTACAAATAATATTATTTTCCTAAATTTTGTGAAGTTTAAGGTATGTTTCAGATTTTTTACATTTATGATTTATTTGGAAAGTTCTTTATCATATCCCTTCCAAAATTTTGCTAGTATGTTTTCCCTCTCTCTCTCTCTCTCTCTCTCTCTCTCTCTCTCTCTCTCCTGCTGATGTTAAACTTTAATACTGTATCTTCTGTCCCTTGTCAGCTCTTTTGTATTTTTCCATCCTTTGTCTACTGTGCTTTATTCTGAGCACCTTCTTTGGACCTAACTTCCAGCTTCCTGAATGTCTCCTCACTTGTGACTAATTTGCTGTTAAATCCACCCATAAGTCCTGGATTATGGTCACTGAACTTTTCAGCTTTGGAATTTGCTTTCCTTTTTTGTCGGCATAGTCCTTTTTCTGCCCAAATTCTTAGGTTGCCTTTTATCCCCTTGAACGTAACAAGAATAGTTATATTCAGACATGTATTTCGACTACATTTTCTAACTAATTTCTACTAGTTAGAGGCTGGCTTTGCAGCTCTCAGCCCAACACCATCCAAGAGTAGGAAATGGTTCCCCTGAAGGAAACAGGGGAGAGAGGAATTTGGACAGAGCTTTCTTGTGCTGTGCACTTTCTTTCCCCAAACCCAGAAGTTTGCAGTTGTTATTTTTGCATTGAAGTAGATCTTTTAATTATGAAATTTAAACTGTTTGAGGACTGGAAGTGACCAGAGGAGGGTTTTTTCCCTAATGTAGTGTGATTAGAAAAATCACAGGATTTATCCCAGATTTTATCCAGAGAAAAGAGAAGCCAGCACAGCTGGTTTCCAGGGACTGTCATGAAAAAGAATAAAATGATTGTATGGTTGCCATTAAGTTCCAGTCTTTTAACTTGGTGCTTTAATGATACTAGATACAGAAATATTATGTAAACTATACAGTGCTTTATAAATTGTAACTGCAATTACATTTGAAGATATAAAGGTCGTCAGATCAATGGACTCCTTAGATTTCATAGATAATAAAATTTAGAAACATTTTGAGAAAGTGATACTGCCAAATCTGTATTTTGCCAAGTTAAAATCAATTTTTAAAATCCCATCGTCTAAAATCACTAACATTTCATAAGAGGAAGAAAAATTTTATACCAAAAAAGTATGAAAATATAATGATGATGTATTATCAGAATAAAACAGCAGACCTGAAATTTAATGAATTTAACTTTGTGAATATTTACATCATAATTGTTTTTCCCACAGGTAGGTAAGTCCTGAGTTTAGGAGCTGTGAACTGACGCTTATGAAGGCATTGCTCTGGTTGTGGTGTTTCAGAAACCAGAAAAAAACGTGACACTCATTTCAGGATTTCAAACCTACTTCAACTGATGTGACCCACAAACTGAGGCACAGATCTAATCAAACTCTGATTTTCTCACGTAATAAATCAAAACATGAAATTCCAACATTGCTCTCCTAAGGGCCCCCTTCCCAGAATTGTCCATGAACCCAAGGATTGAGGGCCCAAGGTGGAGACAACACAGCTAGAGAGAAACCGGCCGATCACCCAGGACAGGGCGATGCTGCCCCTGGGCCGGCACGACCTGGGAGGGGGCGGGGCAGGGGTGGGGCCGCCAGTCCATGGGGTCTTCAAGGGAGGACAGGTCCCTTCCTGTACTGCTTGCCACCAAAACGCCTAAGTACTTGAGCCCCAAAGGTGCAGCTTTTAAGGATACGCTCTTTCAGTAGAGAGGTGTATATATGTGTGTGTGTGTGTGTGTGTGTGTGTGTGTGTGTTTGTGTGTGTGTGTATGCGTATAAAACTGAATCACTGTGCTGTATGCCTGAAACTAACACATCGTAAATCAACTATACTTCAACTTTTTAAAAAAAGGTATGCACTTTCATGTCACACAAAGAGGCACTTTCCAGAACACCAGCCCACCTGGCCCAGTTCTCGGCCCAGCAGCTCACGGGTGCAGATCTGTCTGCCCTCCTCCATGGGGGCCACAGCAGAAGGGCGAGCAGATTTTCCTTTAAAACCCTCTGAACAGACGTGCACTGCGTTCCCTCCCCAGACCTCGGCTCTCTGTGTTGAAGACCCTCTGAGGGCTCTGGGTCCCCTCACCCGCCGTCGCACAGAGGGCCACCTCCATCCTCTGCCGAGGCCTCTGCTGTCATCGGGTGGCATCTCTCTGGCTACGGAGAGAACACAGAGTCAGTCTACACGAGCCTCCACGGACGCAGAGGGGCAGGGATGCCAGACCACCTGCATGCACCTCCGAGGCGGGGATGCAGCAAAGCAGTGATGCTGATGCAGTGACAGAGCTCGCCACCCTGCCTCCCGTCTGCTCGGGACCAACTGGAAGAATTCCTGGCCTCATGGCCCTGAGGGTTAGGCTGCCGCCTCGGATTCGCCAACAGCCTGTACCAACTCTGCGCCCATGAGCAACAGCTGCGAAGTGATGTGAAGGAGGGAAAACGAGGAGAGGTGCCCCAGGTAGAGGAAAGCCCCCAAACGCGGCCAGCCAGGACCACACGTGGGTCGCTTCTGTGTGACCTTCCTTTTACAAAATTAATTTTTCCTTGTTAGGACAAGCTCACTCAATGCTCACTCGGGAAGATGCCTGGAGGTGTTTCCTCCCGCGGAGGTAACTGCTTGGGTGAAATCTCTTAACTGTCGCCGTCCACCGGGCCTGAGCAGGCCTTCCTACTGCGTCCTCAGCGACAGGCTCTCGGCTGGCCTGCTCCCGCCTCCTATACCAGCCCTGTCCCCGTGGTCACTCTCGGTCGTCCCGACTCCCGCCTGGACCAAGGTCAAGCTGAGCTCCAGACACAGCAGAGATGAGGGTGGTCTCCACAGGCAGTGTCCGTGGAATGTCATCTCGGTTAGATTCTTTTAAAATTGCCCAAAGACTCCCTTACCCTGGAGGATTTTTAAATGAACGTGCGTCCAATATGGGGACCTCCAACAGGTGATGAGGAAACCAAGCTGGGACCCTTGGCAAACACCTCCTTAAGTCCAGCATCAGACACAGAAACAGGACTTGATGGTCGACCTCGGGTGACGCAGGCTCACGACCCCTGATCCCCTCGCCGAGGCCAGTAGCAGGGACCCTGTCTGACACTAGACCAGTTGCATGTCACCCAGCACGTGACCATCCTCTCCACGCTCTATTCTGTCTCTCAAACTCGACAATCTGCTGTTCGATTTACCTCCGGCTCGGGGAGGCGTCTGCGTTCAGGCTGTGCTTCCCCTGCTCGTGCTTCTCCCGTTGGGCACCAGACAGACTTGCCGATTTTGAGGGGCCCCAAGGTCTCAAATGATGGAAACTGCTGCTCCTGACCCGGAGCGGGGCCCGTGGAGACATGCTGCCCCCACGTGCACTGTCCTGCTGTGAACAGGGAGGAAGCACTTCCTTGGAGGAGGGGGCCAGCTCAGCCCTCGGCCCGGCCGCCCCCGACCCACCCCATGGTCACCGCCGACTCAACCCCAGCAGACCTGCTCCCAGATTTCCTTCGAAGTTTGTCCAGAAGGTTGTGAGAAAAATCTCCGCCTCAGCATTTTCCTCCCGGCTCAGGAGGGAGAAGGAGACGGATGGAGGGTACTGGCCCCCTGGCCGCACCGGCCCCGGCGGGCGCCCCGCTGGCTGGCAGACGATGATGGACGGCGCCCCTTCCCACGTGTGCGTGTGCGGGGGGGCGCCTTGGCCTGACTCCGTCCAGTGAGCAAAGCAGGGGGCACTGCCAAGACAAACAGCCGAGGTATGAATGCTAACAGCCCGCGATCACCGTGGTGTGACATGGCCCGGGAAAGCAGACATCAAGGATGCTGCTCGGAATAGCTCGAATGTCGAACATTCTTTCCCAGAGGAGGGATGGACAGCGCACAGAGCCGTGGGGGGCAGGCACGCGCGTCCCGGGGACCCCGGAGGGGGACCCACTTCTGATGCATTACATGTGGGTGTCGAGGGGGCAGCGCCCGGCCCTCGCGGGGGCAACGTTCCCCTGCCTCCCCGCTCCGCCCGAAAACAGCCTGGTTATGAATAGGTCATATCAAAAGAGCCCTTGTAGTTTATAATCATTTTCATCTGGTTTAGGGAAAAGCAGCCATAAAATGTCTGTTGGGCGACGGCTCGGGCCAGCCGGGCGGGTTTACAGAGCTGGTACTCGGGCCATGGGAGCAGCTGACAGGCAGGCCGAGCGTGCTTTACGGCCTCTAATGCCGGTGCTGACACGGAGGATTGGGGCACGATTTATTCTCGGCTCAGGCCATCACCCAGCCCTGAAAACCGGTCATTACAAGCCAGATGACAACTGGAATGCAGTAATCACTTGAAAGAATATTTATTTGGTCTTTAAGGTTTTGGATGAATCTGGTTTTCAGAAAGCGAGGGCCCCCTAGGAAGTCAGACCATGCCATTATTACCTACGACCCATTATGCAGTTGCTGGCCAATTATGTAATCCTATATGGCAAACACAACCTGAAAGTGGGGCAGGCCCCAAGACACAAGGGCTGGTTATTACAGGCCTCAGCCCCATAGCTCCACTGTGGTTACAACACACCTCAATGTCACTAATGGACCCAGAGAATCCAGCACTTGTAAAGTCTGGTTGGTCCCATCAAGTCCGCAGCCCACGGTGACAGTGAATTTGATGGAGTGGTGACGTACATTAAAGCACTTTCCTTCTGACTCATTCTACGGAATTCCAGGGATAAACAAAGTAGCACAAATAGAGCTGGACATTTTTATTAAGCCCAGTGTCAGCCTGAAGCTTTTGATTAAGCTTCTATAAACACGTCTTCTTTTTACACTAAAGTCATCCCAAATGTTAACATTTCTGCTCTCAAGCAAGTCAGGGCTTGGAATTAACGACGTTTACTCGTGACTCTCTTGGGTGGTGTGTTCTCACATCCCCCAGATAAGTAAAAGGACCTTGGACACAAATGACTGATACGCCACCGTTTCTGTAACATACAGCCCAACACTTCCTGTATCATCTTCAATTCATCCCGTCCCACTTAACTATCTTGTTTTTCTTTCGTTTCGAGAACTCCAAGCAAGCATTTTTCTCTGGTAATTCTTCTCCTCAGGAAAATCCATCACTTTCCAAGGAGACCAGAAACAAGAAGGCTGGTCTGATTCCCAGCCTGCTCGCCCTCGTGTAGGTGCCCTCCTGCACCTCACCCGTCACGCAGCCTGACTCGCCCGCCAAGGGTCCGCGAGCCTGACGCCCTGGTGGGCGGTGCCCGTGGTGTGGAAATCCTCTGAGGTATTCGCTCCCGTGGGCACGTTTCTAAGTGTCCATCACACTCCAACAGTGTAATGCACGGTTCACACAAACAGAAGCCATGACCCGCCACGTGCTCTTCCCGCCTCTTACACGTGATATGAGGGAAAAGCCCATAGGCGACAAGTCCTCCAACGTGGCTGTGATGCTGGAGCTTCGGGGCGGACCATGCTGTGACCGAGGGAAGGCGGAGAGCAGGGTTCGGGCAGGACACGGGCACTGGACCCCGGTCTCCTCACTTGCGCGCTGTGTCCCGCGCTGCCCCGTCTCCGCCCGCAGCCGCAGATCACTCAGCTTCCACATCGCAGGCCTTGGACCATGTTACATTTGTGCAGGGCAGACTTCAGGACAAGAGGTTTCGGAAAAACAAAGCAAAACAAAAAAGCACCTCATCACTGTGTTCCTCTTCCAGGATAATCTACAGCAGGAATTCATTCCGTTTCTTAACTTACTGTAAGCCTCCTCTCCTGGCCATGCCAGTAATCAAAGCTTTTCTAAGATGACGTTTAAAGCTAATGAATTAGGCAACGGCAAGCCCACTTTGTTCTCCCGCCAGGCCGCTGGCTTCCAGAGTCGGCTCTCGGGTGATGGGCAGCCCCGGCCCCTGCCCGCCCAGGGTCCTCCGTGTGGCCCCCAGACGCTGTCTGCAGCCTTCTCCACGCTGTGCTGGGCTGGGGGGACTGGCCGGTACTGACGTGCAGTGGAGAGCGAGTGTTTTCTCCTGCAGCACCTCCTGAGTGTCGCTGCGGACCGGCTGCCCCTGGAACCAAGGGCGCAGCTCTGCTTGAGGTGGCGGTCCCCGCAGGACGCTCCGACCTCCAGCCGCCTGGCCCTTGACACTGAGGGCAGTGTGACAGCCCCGCACCTGATGCTGCGTGTCCTTTCCACGTACCCTGATTTCAACTTTGTAAACAGTCCTCGCGTTAAATCCTCCTTAAAACAGTGTAACTTGAAGCCACCACGTGTTTGCTGCAGAGACCCTGACTTCTGAAGGGAAGCTGTGGTCAAGCGAGAGTGGAGCCGCCCTGTGTAGGAGGTTGTCCGGAGCTGTCTGTGGTACAGAAAGGATCGACCGGAGCAGCCCTGTCTCCGGGCAGCCCGTCAGGGTCTGCACACCTGAGCGGTCTCCCCGGGAAGCTCTGTCGGGGCCCTGGTGGTCAGCCTCACCGTTCCTGGTGGTCCACCATCTGCGGTTGATGGCCACGGGCCCGGATGGAGGACGGGGACAGGGGGCTGGCCCGCGAGTCCCTACGACTATTGTTGAACACGACCACTCACGCGTGAGCTGCCCGGTGGATTTTCACCAAGGGGCCACGCCTATAACCACAGCCCCCAGATCCAGAGGCAGACGTCACCGGCACCCTTGGGACTCCCTCCTGCTCCTGTCATCCCTCTGACGGTAGCTGGTACGCTTCCTTTTAGCACCGTCATTCCGTTTCTCCTGTTTCTGAACTTCATGTAAATAGACTCGCACGGCAGGAACTCTGTGTACCTTTGTCTCTGCTTTGCCTTGTGTTTGCGAGACTCACCTGTGTGGTTGCCTACGTTCATCCTCGTTGCTGGACGGTTTCCCAGTTCATGAACACATCACGATGTGTGTACCCCTTCTGATTCTGGGAGGACATCTGGGTTGTTTCCACTTTGGGGCCTGTTAGAAATCGTGCCGCTGTGAACACAACACACGCGGCGCCTGGTGGACACGCGGCCTGCCTTTGTGTTCAGAGACTGGGGGCTTCCAACGCACGTCCCCTCCTAACTAGCGCTGTTTGGGGCAGACAGAAAATGGGGTCTGGGACAAGAGAGGGAAACCAGCACACACGAAGGCTGTGCCCAAGATCCCACCCAGGGAACGTGAGCTCCATCGAGGACACGAGGCGGGGGCCACCCCGACCTTACGGCGTCCTGCTCCACCGCCCCCGTGCACAGCTTCGCGTGCTGGCTGGTGGGGCGGGGTGGGGGTGGGGGGTCCCGTACCACGTGACCCAGGAGAAAATGCCTCTTACTGTGCATCACCTGGCACAAAGGACAGTAAAGGCCCAGGCATCTCGTTGAGGTGGGTGGGGAGGGAGACCCTGACGGTCTCACCCAACGCGGAGCGACACGTGGGAAATACCTGCAACGTTCCCATCGGTACCGAGCCAGGATGTATTAAATGCCACTGACAGCCCCTCTAACGTGGGTTTTACCTGTTTTCTCAGTCTATAGTGCAAAGCTATTAACGCCATATTCATGGTGCTAACTAGCGCGCTACATTCGTTCCCTAGGGCTGCCACGACAAGTTTCCTCAAAGCAAGTGGCTTAAACAACACGGATTTATTCTCTCCCAGTTCTGTAGGCTAGAAGCCTGAAGTCCAGGTGTCGGCAGACTTGGTTCCTCCTCAAGGCTCTGAGGGGGCTCTACTCCTGGCCCCGCGGTTGCTGGCGACCCTCGCGTCCCTCTAACCTCTGTCCTCCTCCGTGTGGCCTTCTGCCTGAGCATGTCTGTGTCCAATTTCCCCTTTTTCTAAGGACACCAGTCATATTGGATTTAGGGCCTGCCCTGCTCAGCATGACCTCATCTTAACTGCATCATATCCGCAAAGACCCTGTTTCCAAACGAGGTCACGTCCACAGGTTCCAAATGGACATGAATTGGGGGAACACTTTTCGGCCCAGTTCACCCCGACATGGCTTTTCCCCGCGACCTTCCAGTGAAGTGTTCCTTCTCCTCCCTTAGGGGTTCCTGCTGCCGTGGCTGCAGGTATGCAGGCAGGGACGCAGGTGCATGTAACAAGCCTTGAGCTGGGGCAAGAATGGGAGGTGGGAGTGGGAGCGGGTCTTGACCCCTGGTGATGCTCACAGTGCTTGTCATAACTCAGGAGACGGGGGAAGCATCCAGACAAGGGGGGATGGACCTGCTCAGAACTGGGAGAAACGGGGGTTCCCTCCACTTTAGGGGCTACTCGATGCCCGCCAGTGGCCTAGACGCCCAGGGCTCCCGCTTCCAGGAGAGCAGGGCTTCCGTGAGGCGTCACAGACACGTGCATCAG
This sequence comes from Monodon monoceros, assembly GCF_005190385.1. Taxonomy (NCBI): domain Eukaryota; kingdom Metazoa; phylum Chordata; class Mammalia; order Artiodactyla; family Monodontidae; genus Monodon; species Monodon monoceros. The sequence goes on along the minus strand of NW_021703780.1, from coordinate 2,619,865 downwards.
AAGTTCTGTATAGCTTTTGGTTCTAATTGGTGATGCACAGTTTATGTCTGTCCCGCATTTCCTCTGTAAACCACGGCCTCCCAGGTGATGGCAGGGCCGCCAGTGGGGAGAGTGGAGGGAGGCCGTCCTGTCCGTGGAGCAGTGTCCCTGCCCCGTGGTGCTGTGCAGGCACAGGCCGGGCCGGGCACAGCTGGAAACGCCTGGAGAGCTGGGGAGGGGGCCGCCCAGCTCACCTGAGGACCCAGCACGGCACCGTCCACCCTCACCCACCCCCAGCGTAACCCTGTGCAATGGAACCGGCAAGGCCTGGGGACACGAGTGTGACGTGAGGCAAAGGGACTTTCGATTTCAGGTGACCCAAAACAGAGAAAATTGGAGCGTCTCATACCATCATGTACATTTTTATTCCATAAAAAGACAACTCAGACCATTCAGCCCCAAAGAAATGCATTATCGTGTGTGGTCAGAAATGCCCAAATTCACTCTCTAATTCTGAATGATCTATTTTTAACATTTAGTGCATTACTAAATAAATTTCGAAAGCAATTAGCTCTACACATAACTCCTACAGTTAACGATAAAATTCGTGGCAAAGCTCAATTCAGAGCAGGGCATATTTTCATAAAACAGTTCTTTTAAAGGCAGAAACCAAAAAACGGTGGTCAGGTGAGGTCTAATGCTTGAGGAGAGCGTGGCTGCTCCTTGAAAATTCTTTAAAGGCAGAGGCTGAGGCAGAGGTTTCCGTGGGAGCCGCATGTGTAACAGAACTGAATTATTTTCTGTTTCAAGAGCAGCTTTTGCTCAGGTGCTGCCCTGTCCACACGAAGACTGATCAGCCCTGTGGATTTTGTTTTGAGTTTTTCACACTCTAACGTCTTCACCTTGGGATTCCTCGGCGGGAGACGGGCTCGGTGCAGGTGGAATTTCAGAAAAGGGTCTCAGAAACATCACAGAAGTAGATGTGAGAAGGAAACTGACCAGGAAACTCAAACTGTGCTGAAAATACCCTCCGTGTGCCATCTGTTTCTGGTGGAGCTGCATCTTCCCTGCTGTCAGCTCCTGAAATCAGTGCAGAAGAGAAACAGGGGGATCGCCTTGAACAACCTCAGAAAGGCCCACGTTGTTGGAAATGTTGGCTGTTTTTTTGTTTGAACAGCATGAAATGTTCCTGTAAGTGTAGAGGCCACTGCTCTTCAAGCCCTAGGATCAGGCTCAGCTGGCGGGACGCTTACACTGTGAGAGGCGCAGGTGGTCTTACACAACTGGGGGCGCCAAGCACTGAGAACCAGACACCTCGGTGCCCTCCAAGGTCTAATATGTTCACAAGTGGGTGCGGCCGACCAGTGTTTCATATCTGTTTATTTTTGCTGAACTCACAGAGTCAAATTCATAGATGTGAAATGTAATGTTGATACAACTCTAGTCTATTTCAAACCGACACTCACTTCGAAGTGGTGATGCAGAAAGGTACGTGCTACCTGCACGCACGTGTGCTGGGTCTGTGGATTTCATCGAAAATGAATGAACAGATCCATTTATGGTTATTGATTTAACAACCTACTTAGTACCAGAAACACATCTAGAATTAAAACTAATGAACTTAAGTAAATTATTGGCTTTGTGAGGCTTTAAATCCATAGGCTGTAAACTATAAACTTTTAAAGATATGTTTTATGAAAGGTTATGTTACTGCAAGTTGGAGACAAGCAAAAACTAAATAAACATCACTGGCCTAAAATAATGAAACTAATGAAGTGTTGTAGAGAGACAGAGAGATAAATAGGTAGGCAGATAGGTGATGATGACGATAGATAATAGACAGATATAGATAGATGATAGATAATAGAGAGATAGAGAGACATAGATAGACGATGATAGATAGATAGATAGACAGACAGATAGGTAGATGCTAGATGTAGATATTGGTTTTTGCTACTGGATACTGGGCTATAAAATAAACTCAAATATAATGTACTTTCAACAAAGATTATTTTCAAACACTAAGTAGGTAATAATAAACTATGATCCATGGAGAAAGTTCAGCAAAGGTTTCTAGCAAATATAAACTAAAATTAGAAGAATAAAAGTGATAACTACAGAGTCATTTATTTTAAAATATTACATCTTAAAGCAAAACATTATTAAATTATGTATGATTTTTAAACAAAGTCCTCGCGGAAACAGGTGGAAAGCTCTGGCGAGCCTCGTGACCTTTACAGAATCCCCTGCCCCGCAATGGCCACGGGAGAAGCAAACGCTCAAGTGGACGTTTCTGTGCCCAGTTCTAACAGACCTCATTTCCCTTCTCCAGCCAGACTCGCCCTCACCCCTGCCCTCCTGCAGTCGACAGCAATGTCATGTCATCGGAATCAACAGGGTTGTCCCCAAAGCCTGTCAGGAAAACCTGTGAGAGCCCGTGGATCCATATGGAGAGAAAAACCCAAATGATTGAAAACGCTTCCTTGAATCTATAATACCGGGGTTCTGTTCTGGAGAAAGAGAAGAATGAGCTTCACATTGTAGGGAAATAACAAGTAAACGGGGCTCCGTCCTCACCTGCCCAGGGCAGCTCCCGCCCCGCCGCCCCCTCGGAACCAGCTGCCTCATCTGGGGGCTGGTCCAGCGCAGCCAGAACAGGAGTCGGGTCTGGGCACTTGGGCAGGGGACACGAAGGGCTGTGTTTACTGGATCGTTTGTTGAAAGACAAGGACATGAAACGTATCTCCCCAGGAACAGATCATTCGGGAGCAAATCTGCTGCCACAGAAAGACAGATGCAAGGCCTCGGCTCGTCAGAGGCACGCAAGCAGCTGGGCCTGGTCGTGGAGCCCATGCCCCCGCGCCCCAACCCTGGCCCAGCGCGCGCACACAGTTACGCACACTCACCACCATACCCTGGGCTCCTGGGCTGCCCTGTCTCCCGCCAGTGCGTGCACGAGGTGCTGCACTGCAGCTCCCGCAGCCCTGGCCGCACTCCCGCCCATGCGTGGCACGTGTGGTCAAGGCGTGGCACGTGTGGTCAAGGCGTGGCACGTGTGGTCAAGGCGTGGCATGGGGAGCCAACACAAAGTGCTCACCACGCCGCAGGACGGCTTCTGGCTGACGGCGAACGCGATGAAGACGAGGCTCCTGCCGGCATCTCCCCCCACTCCTGCTCTGCGACCCTCCTGGGACGGCTGCCAACATGACGGCAGGCTGCGTGTGTATCAGGGTCACGTGGACAGATGCCCACGAGAGTCTGGGTCGAGACCACAGCCTTTTCCCCTCCGAACCAAGCCAGAATTTGAATCCAGGTCTCAGGGGGGAGAGCTTGCCAGGCCGCCCCCTGCAATAACAATTACCACGTCCACTGGAGACAGAAGTTCTGGGAACAGGAAAAGCTTGGAGAAGAGAACTGGCCCTCAACCTTCCCCACAGCCCAGGCCGCCTGGCCCTGAGACTCGGATGGGTCCCTCAATGGGCAATGGTTTCCTCGTTTGTTTGCATCCTCTGGTTCTCTACTTTTACCCCAAACCAGAGAGAGTGACAAAGATACTAAAAGCAATGGTGCATTCTTGCCATTTTTCTCATCCATTCAGAGCTGGGAAGCATAAGAAATCTTGTGGGAAAGCCACTTCTCAGGAGATTTCTAACCCTATTTCTCAACTGCAGTGGTCTGGAGTTTTTGCCGAAATTTTAGATAAGGTCCTAATTCCTGGTTACTTGGCTGCTCGAATTTCAAATTCTTCTCAGGTTCACATCAATCATTCCAAGACACAAGCAAAACATTTTACATGACAAAATTTGTTGGTTTTTTGACATACCTTTGGTCTAAATTTATAAGACTTCTGTGTCTTTGAGGAAAAACACATTATCTCCTGACAGAGGCTTCTCTCTCAATCTCTCTCTCTCTCTCTCTCTCTCTCTCTCTCTCTCTCTCTCTCTCTCCATCTCTCTCTCTCTTGTAATCTGAAGCCTGCTCTCACCACCAAAATGTATCAGGAAACCACAGAAATGAAGACAATTAGAGTAAATAAGATCCAGTGATCAAATATAGCTAATTTGTATCCATAATATTTGGGAGTTACACAGTCTGCTTCAATTTGAAAGATATCTTCCAGACCACACTGTTTTCTTCCCAAGGGGACTGCCTTTTGCTTTTAATTATTGAACTTTAAGAATTCTTGCTATAATTTGGGGTTAGCTTGTAATTCTTCGAGAAGAAAAAAAAATCCAGCCCATAAATCCTTCTGTATCCCATCACTTCCAATAATAGGCTTCTGTGGCCCAATTCACCATCAATTAACTGCGGGAGGAAACGGCAGAGCGGGAGCTGGATTGAGGAAACCCAGCTCAGGGCGAGTGTGGCCGCAAACAGCAGAGGGTGAGTGGACACTCCTTGGCAAACAGCCGTGGCTAGACAGGATGTATAAGAAACGTCTCAAAAATAGTGTACGGCGTAGTGAGAAAAAGTGAACTGTCACTGATGAGACTTTGCCCTCCTCTTTTAAAGGATTTTGAACGTTCTTACGGTGCCTGGGATTTGACAGCATCATCCACATTTTGGGAGAGTGCTCTGAGGCTCCATCTTCCTGTCGCTAATGGTCCTTGTTGGGGGAGGGGGCTTGCCCTTGGTCCCACCCAGGGGTGCAGTGGTGCACAGGGGGCGCCCACAAAGAGCTGGCATTCACTGTACCGCCTGGGCCTGAGTGGTGGTGGCCGCTGGCCTCTCTCCCTGGACGGTAACGCCCCTCCCGACTCCAGAGTGTCTTAACACCACGGGCTCTCTCAACACACACCATCCATGAACCAGCGGCAGGGGGATAAACCACGCCCTTTAACGTCTGTATCTGACATGTCGATGTCTTGGGGCTTTGATGACCCTGGAGGGGCTGCCCCTCCCAGGACCGGCCAGCTCCTAGAGATGGTAAAGGACGCACCTGCAAGGTTTATATGCAAACCAACCACCCAGAGCCCACACCACCACCGCTCTCTTTATGAGGCTCTCACCCTCTGGGAGCTGTCCACTTGCCCTCGTCACCCCAGGGCCGGGCACCAGGCAACCAGGACAGCCTGAAACGTCCTGGCCAACACTGTGAACAACAGCGCCCCACTGCAACGTTGCAACCTGGCCAATCCTGAGCCCACTTACCCCGCCTCACCTATTCCTCCCCAGAAACAATAACAAAGGCTCTGCGCGTATCTCCCTGGCCTCCTGACCAGCGCTGCTGCTTCCCTGTGCGGTCCTGAGCGGCGCGATGGGCCCCCTCTTGGGAACTGAGACTAACAAACTATTTTCTCAGTGGCAGTTGTATCTTGCTGGCCTCACCATACTTGAATAATAACAAAACCTATATTTTAAAGTAGGCATTTCCAGCCAGAGACATCAAAGACACAGGAATTCCTTCTTAGAAGAACAGGCTCATTTTTTAGAAAAGAAGCCATGGGGGAAAAAGTTAACAGGGAACAATGGCATTCCAGATTTTTAAAAATAAAATATTTTCTATCAAATTGGCAATTTAAAATATACATATTGGCAAGAGTGTGTTGTAGGAAAATGGGCACTCTCATAGACTGTTGTGGGATTGGTGGTAAGAACAGCTCTTCGCTAACGTTATTTGGCAAAAAGTACTTTAAAGCCTTAGAAATGTACATACCCTTTGACCTGGAAATTCTACTTTGAGGACTACATCCTAGGGAAAAACACTAAAGATTTAATAAAATGATTTTCCCAGGAGTATTGTTTGTGACTGAAAAGGGGGTGGGGTCAGGTAACAACTCAATATCCAGCAACAGAAGACTGGCTACATATTGATAAAAGAACCATACACACAGAACAAGGGGTGCCATTCTGCCGCTTAAAGTCAGGTCATGGGTTATTTATGTATTTACATAGAAAAACATTCACGATATGATTTTAAGTAAAGAAAAAGATATTACAGAGCAGCGTGTATAAACTCATAAAGACTTAATAGCTATATTTAAATACAGAGTATCGCAATTAAAGATATGAAGAATTTATCACCATAAGTTCTGAGAAGTAGAAAAACAGAGATTAACCAATATCTCCTCTGAATATCTTAAAATCACAAATCTTCCATGTCCAACACCCACGTGCTGTGGAGAGAAAAGCCAATGCTGAGGTTTCCGCTGAAAGGTTTTCGGAACCGGGGCAAACTCGTCAGAGGACCAAAGGGTGTGCACAAGGTATCTCTGGATGATGAAATCATGATGCTTTTAAATTCTCTACATTTTGTTTATTTGTGTATCTACTGTTTCTACAATGAACACATCTCTTTTGTATTAAGAGAAAATACACTTTTAAAAATTTATTTATTTATTTTTGGCTGTGTTGGGTCTTCGTCTCTGTGCGAGGGCTTTCTCTAGTTGCGGCAAGCAGGGGCCACTCTTCATCGCGGTGCGCAGGCCTCTCACTATCACGGCCTCTCTTGTTGAGGAGCACAAGCTCCAGACGCGCAGGCTCAGTAGTTGTGGCTCATGGGCCTAGTTGCTCTGCGGCATGTGGGATCCTCCCAGACCAGGGCTTGAACCCATGTCCCCTGCATTGGCAGGCAGACCCTCAACCACTGCGCCACCAGGGAAGCCCCAGAGAAAATACATTTTTAAGACACTTTTATAACAGGTTTCCTAAGGTATGGATAGAAGGATCAGCTCAAAGAGGCTTTGACATTCGTCTCCCAACAGAATAGACTGTTCCAGGACCTCCCTGGTGGTCCAGCCAGTCCAGTTAAGACTTCACACATCCACTGCAGGGGGCGCTGGTTCGATCCGTGGTCAGGGAACTAAGATTCCGCATGCCGCACGGCCAAAAATTTTTTTAAAAATATGAATAGACTGTCCCATTTTTAGGACGATCAGGAGTCCTCGGGTCCTTGGGTATAGCTCAGACCACAAGGGCTGACAGTCTGATTGCTGAGTGACTGTATTTTCCAGCCCAGAGAACAGGGCAAATGTGCCTACCTTTTGGAAATAAGACCGTCTGTCCCAGAGCAGGGTGATCACATAGTTGCTGAATTAGTCTAGTCTCTGAAAACAGCAGAGACCCCACAAGCTCAAAACAGCCGTGGGCCAGACTCCACTGACCAGCTGCATAAGTTAACTACCCTAAACCTCAGTTTCCTCACCTGCAAAATGGGGATAAAAATAAACGCTTTATAGAGATGCTGTGAAAACCACACCCACAAGGCAGCCAGGTCAGCGCCCTGTTCCCAGTCCTATGAGCCGTTCCATATGCCCCAAACAAGTGGCGAGTGCCCTTGGAATGGCCCAGTCCCCTCCTGAACACACCGCATCTTCACCGTGTATCTCAGAGTCATTACTTCCACCAACAACAGTTCCCAGGGCTCCTAGTGGACGCCAAGCATCAGTACCCAGACAGAGTTCCCACAGTCTTCACCCGATCACTCAAATTTCCTCCGAGCTACGCCTGCAATGCTTTCATAGAGTGGAACTGCTTGAGCCAGTGGAAAGGAAATTTTGCAGCAGGCTTTCAAATCAGAGATGTGGGTGATTAGCAGAACTGCTCTGTACCAACTCTTTCCTTCCCTGATGTCAGATCACGCTCATCGCTTTCTACCATGTCTCCTTGCACACACGGCTAGGAAGCTTTTCATCGTCTTGCAGACCTGATTCATCTTACAGCTCTGTAGTCACTGGCCGTTTGTTTAAATTACTGGCCAGGAGTCGGAAACAACAGATATTGTAAACTCATCGGAGTTCAAATTTCCAAACTTTGGGGGCAGGCGCGTGAGTTTCTTCCCTGTGTCTGTTGGCACTGACCCAAAGAGCAAGGCTGACTGTTAGTCCTGGTTTCAGGGAAGCAGGTGCTGAGACAGGATGCAGTGTGCAAGGATTTTACAGGGGAAACACCTGTAAGAATGGGGAGAGCTGTGTGGCTGGAGCACATCAGGCTGTGAGGCACGTCTGAGCCTGAGTGGCGAGGAGAAGCCCAGGTGGGCAGCAGCATCCTGACAGCTGTGCAATCAAGGGCAGGCCTGCCGGGCCCTAGGGAGTCCTCCGGCCAGCACTGCCCGTCAGGGGAGCCCTGGGTCTCCCAGAAAGGGGCTGCCTCTGTATCCCTCTGCTCAGAGGGAAGGAGGAAGCACAGCAGTGGTCCCAGAGCCAGCAGCTGGCCCAGGGTCATCCATCACACCCCTGAAGTTGGAGCCTGTGGGCACCTGCACTGGGTGAGACTCATCATTCTCCAAGGGCTCACACGGAGCGCACCCCCAGACCCACGAAATCTAGTCTTACCTTCTCACAGCACTCCATCCTTTGCAACACCTGCCCCTGTGCTCTCCTCAACCGAATTCAGCACCTGCTTGCGCTGGCCCAGGGTGGATGGACGTGGTGTCCGTCCCAGAGCAGGCCTGGCCCAGCACAGAGGCACCCACGGCCATCTAGGAGGGGAGACAGGCTGGGAGGAGAGAGACGGAGAAGGAAAAACCAAGAGTCTTCAGGGTGCAGGCAGAATTAAAGTCAGGTCTGTTCATGGAAGACAAAAGGGAAAGGGATCCACATGGCAGATGGACGGGAAGGGCCTGAGAAGCTTTAGTCGTAGCATCGCAGGCGGGAAGGACCCCGTGTTTCCCCGAATGACCAGGTTTGGAGACTTGGAGGGTCTCTGCCTGAGAGCACGTGGGGTCAGGACGAGGGCTCGGTTCCGGGCTTGCTTTGTGGCGCTTTGGCGGGAGCAGCCCTGGCTGCAGTCCTCACCCTTCATCATCAGGCTTCACTGCCGTCTCCGCCACAACCCTGCCATCTCCTGAGGTCTCCCTGCATCTCCTTTCCTCAGGTTCCTCCCGAAGTAGAGGAGCTATGGTGCTCCACACAGCTACGCAGTCTGATTCCTGGGGGATGAGACGTTGCCATGCCAGGCGGCTTCCTTCCTGCTCAGCAAGGTCCCACCTGAGTGTCCACGGGTCATGCACTGGGTTCAGGAAAAACCCCAGAAGTCATACGATGTGAGCAAAGGAACAGGCTTTGTTAGAAAACATTACTTGGTCAGGGGTCAACAAGAGAAGAGAAGGCGCAGGCCCCCCGAACTTCCCGACGTCCCACAGAGAGGTGACCCAGCCCCGGGCTCAGCGGGACCTGCGTAGGGACCCAGCCACCGCCTGGGCCTCCCTTCCTGTGAAGCCATCGTGGCAGAGCGTCCCTGTCGATGAAGCACGAACAGGCTGCTCGGCGCCAGATGGTCTGGGTTTGGGGTGTCGGCTCTTCACAGGGTTAAACGCTGTCACAGAGTATCAGCCACCCTGAACCTGGGGGCTGGGAGGGCCTGTGGGAAGCTGCAGCCTCCCTGTAAAGGGAGGGGTCAACCCCCAGTCCCAAGGCAAGCGAACTGGGGGAAGCTTCCCCTGCTAACAAAATAGGGTCCCCCGGTACCAGAGGGTTCAGGCCACAGAGTTGGGCTGCACGAGCACTTTCACACAAACCTGCTCATTGCTCCGCAGAGAAGCCAAAATAACTGAGCGACACAAGTGACCGGTGGCATTAAAGTAGGTGCAGGACAGATGTGAGGGCTGTTCAAACAGTGGAAAGAGACGTTCAGCAAGTGAGATCATGAGGCCAAGCTTCATACAAGGGAGAGAGTCTGATCAGGGCCTCAAGGGTGGTGGACAAAGGCGACTGAGATGTAAACAACCACATGGAGAACAGCTGAGAGTCGGGCACACGTCCATCAGGGCCCAGGTGGCTGTCGACACCTGCACCCCCCACAGCTGGATCTCACTTAACTAAAGTACCCGGAACCATTTCCTCTTAAAACTTTATTTTTTTTATTTTTTTAATTAATTTTTTTTTTTTTTTTTTTGCGGTATGCGGGCCTCTCACTGTTGTGGCCTCTCCCGTTGCGGAGCACAGGCTCCGGACGCTCAGGCTCAGAGGCCACGGCTCACGGTCCCAGCCGCTCCGCGGCATGTGGGATCCTCCTGGACCGGGGCACGAACCCGTGTCCCCTGCATCAGCAGGCAGACTCTCAACCACTGCACCACCAGGGAAGCCCACCTCTTAAAACTTTAGAAGGGAATTCAAAGATACCATTCTGATCAGGCACTTATACCCTGGGATTCAGACTCCGCGAGTGCTTGCTGGCGTTTGCATTGCTTTTCTCATAGTTGGTCTTTTGTTCCATTAGAATCCAACAAAATTTTTTAGCTTTTTATTATTCTAGACCTCAAATTTTGCTACTTAGCATAGAAATCCCCCAGTGGAATTCTTTCTTCTTTCCAAATATGTTATTCTCTTCAGCTCAGTTCATATGTTGAAATTCGGAATGTTTCTTGATATTTTGGGGGCAAGCCTGGTTTGGAGATATCTCAGGATAAAGAACTTCAGGAACAAAACAACAGTTTTTAAATCCTGGCAAGGAGCGTCTAACAAGAGTACTTTCTGCACGAGGGGCAGGCAGGCGCCACTTCCCCGGCCTCACCCCAGCGCTCTGCTGCCGCCTTGGCCATTCGAGCTGTGACGCAAGTGTTTCCAAATGACCCCAAAATGTTTTTCTCTGCTTTATATTGTTTGTCTTGAGGTAGATTGGGTGTTAAAGATAAGCCAGGTTTGGAACCGGGGTTGGAACCAAGTGTGACTAACCACTGGCCACTCGTGCAAGAAATACCTTCCCTCCCATTTGCCACTGCACACACCCCATTCTCTACAGCTTGGGTCATGTCCTGCTCTCCCTCCCCCATCCACCTCCCCGAAAGGGCCTCCAGGGGACAGGAAATTCAACGGGAGCCGGACACCCCTCTCCAAGAGCACGATCGCCGTTGCACAGCCAGGGCCACCTGCGTGTGTCTCTGCTGCGTGCTCCGGTTCACAGGTGGAAACTCAGCTTCTGCTCCAAGCTCTGCAACTTACTCACGCTGAGACTTTCTGTAAGTCAGTGGATTCTGGGCGTGTGATTCCTTATCCTCCGCGAAAGGAAGTCAGCAAATGAGAGGCATCGCCACCCTTCCCCATCACTCATGAATCAAGGCCCTGAGCTCCAACATGAACTCAGAGTGTCCTTCTGAACTCAGGGCTCCAGGCAGCCACTACCAACCAACCAGCACTGGCTTTCAAAATAAAGCTTATATGCCATCCTGGGACCAACCTCTCTTCCAGGTCTATTCCTGCATGAAATGAATGTAACAGCAATAAGGCATTAAGAACAGGGGGATGGACCAACGGATTCTAGTGCAAATCCGTCTTTTTGTAGTTAACATTAATTGAAGGTTGATCTCCCTTTTTTTTTAAACCAGGATATACCTTCATTTGAAGTAAAATGCCTCTAAATTCAATGATGAAATCTGATGCTCTTTGGGCAGGACAACAGAATTTGTTTCGTATACTTTGAACCTGTTCCTGAATAAGGTCTAACATAGCTCAGATGACTGATATCAGCTATATCGTCTGAGGCGTTTTCTTCTTCCCAACTGTACGTTTTACAAAATTGAGAGCAATCCAATGAGGACAAATAGCTAATGACAAATCTTTCTTCAGTGAACTCACATGTAAGACAGGAGAACAAAATCCTAGGTGTCAGAACTATCAAACCTAACGATGGGAACTTTAACCTGAGATCTCGGAGCCTTAGGGCGAGAATGCCCTGGTCTCTGTCAGCTTAACATACATCTCTCCCTGCGTCCTGTAAGCTCCCCAAGGACACAGACACTGCTGTATTCGTCTCTAAATCCCAGAAGCCTGGGATGTCAAGCAGCCAACTGTGGATAAATGGTTCTGGGCGGATCTCTCCATTGCTCAGGCCTTTAAGAAGCGGACTTGAAAATGCACGGGGCCGTAGAAGGCAGCCTGCACTCTGCCCGCACACAGACCCGTCCCTGTTAGGCAGTGGAAGGGTCCCAAGAATCCTTTCTTTCTCGGAACACGTCCTGGAAAAGTGAGCAGGAACATTGCTTCCAGGCTCGACTACAGCTTCGATCAGGCTGCTCCAGTCTGCGGCCTCTCCAGCTGGCACTCGACGTCCAGAGGTGAGGAGGGGCTTCTTTGAAGAATCACTGGCAGATGCTGGAAACGTCCCAATCTTTGGCCGCAGGGTAAATCGCAGGAACTTGAAATGACAAACCCCCCAAGAAAGTTCATGAGAACATCTGGGATGTTCTTATCAGGGATTTATCAAGCTTTCCAGAGTTGATCCAAGCCCTGTTTTAATAAAAATCGCCTGCCCATGAACAATGTACGCCAAGGATTTTTCCTTTTCTTCTCCTCCTTTTCCTTCTGCTTCTCTTTCTTCTACTCTCCCCCCCTTCTCTGGCTTTTACTGCTGTAAAAGTTGATCCTGAGACAATGAACAAGCCTCATGTTTCCAGGCCTGCTACGTACCCTGTGGTTATCAAACACTTGAGCTTGGGTTAACCACTCCACGTCAAAATAAAATGCGTGCAGTGGACGTCCACCATCACAGCTTGAACTGGGGAATTACATGAGGTTGAATTACCCTCTACTTTTGCAACTGGGTCCTTGGCCAAGACAAAGTCCTGATTTGTATGAATAAGAAAGATCTTCAAATGTTTTACTGATTTTTAAACTGGTAATTTTATACCAGTCACATATTTCAATTAACTAATTGTTATTCCTCTGTACTTGTGCCTTGAGATGACTTAACTTAAGAAGTTACAATCATAAAATTAAAATAAATAACCATATCCCAGTAGAGCCCTGCCCATCTATATACATCAACAACCTTCATTCCTGGCCATGGGGAAAATAATGTTCTTTGAACAATCAAAACGTTAAAACCATAAAGTCCTCCTTCATTTCTGGGCTCTGCCCTGATTTAGTTGCTGTGTTTTCCTTTCTGATTCCTTCATTTACATGAATAAGTTAACTGAGCACAGCAGCCAATGAGACAAGGAAAGGGTGCAGCTGAAGGCAGAGTGAGGGCGACAACGACCTCAGGACCTAGAAGCTCCCCAGGGTCTGAAGATGGGACTCGAGGGCCCCAGGAAGACACGAAAGCGGCCAGGGCTGGACAGAGAGCTAAACCCCAAGGGCCTGGAAAGCCAGCTGATTAGGAAATAAACATGTCCCCTGAACTGAGAAGATAAGAGTTGAGGCTCGACAGACACCCAGATCTTACAAAGGCCTTGAGGTGGGAAAGAAACACCCACTGAAGAGAGGGGTGAGCTTCGAGCTAACCCACCTCCCAGCCTGTGATGGATTCAGAGCTCAAGGACACAGGTGGGATCAACAGACATACATGGGTACGTTTTGGTTTTGTTTTCAATTGTATCTGCAAAATTATGAAGTGTAATTTTAATACTTTGAAAAAATGTTAAAGATCACAGGATTTCCCACTTATAATTTCTCTCTGAGCTCCACGCACGCTTGATTTAAAGAAAGACTTGGGACGCTCCTCAACTACAAACCGTGCGACCAGACCCTCATTTAAACCTTGAGCACCTGGTGTCCTGACAGGTAGCCTGGCGCCTCGGCAGTTCCCAGGCAGGGCAGCCCCGGTCCCCACGCCCTGCAGGCGCCCCCCTTGGGCTGCGGCTGGCAGAGAGCACCAGGGGCCGCGTGCTCGCGACGGCGGACTGCGTGGGTCCCTGTCCCCACGAGGACACGGCCCCTGGCCTCCCGCCTGAGGGGACTCCCCCGAGAACGGCGGCGGCTCAATCGCAGCGGGGTGCCTCGGTGGCGCTCCTCCCGCTGACCCCGCCGCCGCCACGTGCGCCTCCTCGCCGTCGGGAGCCTCGGCTGTTCCTCCTGCGGGTCCCCAGCCCGTGAGGCCGAGCCGGCCCAGGACCTGCGGGTCGCCGGGCTCTAAAGAGCCACACGGCAGACGGTGTGGGGTGGTGGCCGGGAAAGGCATCTGAAGACTGGGTTTCTCCTTTGAGTGCCCGGGGAGGGGAGGGATTTCTAGTTATAGCTGGATGAAGTATGAAAGCTCCCTTAGAGGGACATGTTTATTCCTGGCTCCGCAGGTTTTCCTGACGAAACTTCCTGGGATGGAGTCTCCACTGCATTCCTCTGGAGGGAAAAGATGGAAAGCCTTCCTCAGCTTCCCTGCACCCCGCTCTCTTCTCCCCTAAGAACGGCGATACCTGTATGAACTGGTTCACCCGGGAGGAGGGAATACAGGGGAGCCCACCTCCGCCTCCCGGGTTCCCCGCCTTCGGGCCGGGCTGCTGGCGTCCTGCTCTGTTCTCTCCCTCCAGGGAGCTGGTGGGGAAGTTTGGCCATTTCAAGGGTTATTTTTTTTAAGTCGTGTCACTGAAGGTCAAGCTGCGCCTCCCAACAGAGCTGGTGGTCCCTCGGCCCCCAGAAGTGCCGTGTGCCGTGCCGTCCCTGCATCTGCTCGCCCGTGAGCAACGGGGCCGGGATCCCCCCCCCCCCCCCCGGGAAGCACAGCAGGTGGCGCACAGGGTTACCACGACGTTCAGGGAGCCGTGTGCCCACAGGTCCGGCGAGAGGGGCCACGGCCCCTCCCCGTGTGTCTCTAGCTGGAGGGGGAAGCGGAGGCTGATGGGGAGCCGGTGGGAGTCCTGTCCCCTGTCGGAATCGCCGGCTCTTCATCTCACGCCTCTGCCGCCTACCCAAGTGTCGAGCACGCGCGCCAAACTAATTCACTGTCTTCATTTTCTCCCCTTGGTTATTTTAAAGCTCATTTTTGTATTTCACAAGTAATGTATAAATATATCCTCATAAAAATTTCAAATATTACAAAGTGAATGTCCTCCTGAATCCCCCCCACCATCCCAACCTCCTTCCCCAGGACCACCACTCCCCTTTCCTGGGACCAGCGCTGGGGGCCTCGGCTGCAGTGAGGACCACCTCTCAGCAACCTGCTCCCGGCCGCCCACTCCGGAACCAGACTTGGTTTATTGAAAACCCAGTGTAGCTACACCTCAGGGTTTACACAGACTTTGTACGTAACACCATCAGCACTGGCTGATTCAACGACCAACTGAGCAGAGGAACAGGTTAACCATTGTGACGCAGTTAAGACCGAGGTTATGGGAAACTCCACGGGATGAACAACCCAGTTTCTCCAACACACATGTCTATGGGGTGAAAAAGGAGATGGGGTGAGGGAGCTACAGATGAAAAGAAACGTACTGACCAAATGCAATGCATGAACCTTCTTGGGATCCATGATTCAAACAACCCGACCTTAGAATAATTAAAAAGACGTTGATGAGACATTTAGAAATGTGAGTGAAGGGGCTGTCAGATGATAAGGAACCACTGTTAATACTGCTGATGTGTGATCATGGAGTTATATCTTTATACTTACAAGTTCATGTTTTTTAGCGATATAATCTGAAAGCTTCATGAATGAAATTATATGAGGCTTGGGATTTGCTTCAAAATGGTACTGGGCAAGGGAGAGTGGGCGGGGCAAAACTGAAGCAAGATCGGCCACGCTTTGATCATTGTTGACGCTGGGTGGTGAGTACCTAGAGGTTTCCTTTCGCATGTGCTTAGAATTTTTCACAATGAAAGTTAGAAAATAAAAGCACAAAGCTTTGGCTGAGTTTCCCTGGCACAGTCCTGGGGGAAGGGATCTCTCTTTGCCGCCCTCTGGACCTATGGAGCTGGGAGCGGCCGACGGAGGGGGCTGGCGGCAGGTGTGGGCACAGAGCAGGCTGAGAAGGGGCCTGGGAGTTGCGGTGGCCCGACCCTGTTAATGGAACTTGACTAGTCTCTGCAGAAGGCCAAGTCCAGTCTTGGGCTCAGATGGAAAACAGGAACGGCCTCTTTTGCAATGACCCCAGCTTTGAGGTTCCTGTCATTTTATTGCAGGACTAGGTTCCCACACCCTGGCTTAATTGGAAACACTCTCACACATCTCCTCCCCATCCTGAGGGCAGGAGAGACAAAGGCCTGGCGAGCCACGATGGCCCGGGGGGCGGGGGGGGGGGCGGGCGGCAGCTGGACACGTGGGGCGCTGGACACAGACACAGCCGAGCAGCGCTAGGACTTTGCTCAGGAGTGAGGAGATGACTGGGATATTTACTTTGAAAGTGGGAAATGATTAATTCACCACAAGGAATTTTCTCTTCTACAGGGTGACGCCCTCAGGAAAGAAAGCCCCTGTTTGAGAAAACCAGACCGAGAAGGTCTCCGTCTGTCCCTTCCTCTCCCACTCTCACTGAACCACCTGCCGTCCTGGAGCGAAGGGGCAGCACGGAGACACGGGTGAGAAGGAGGAATAAAACCTCTTTTACCATCTTGGAAAGAGCTGTAAATCATCAAAGGATATTACCAAGGAAGTGAAGACAACCTACAGAATGGGAGAAAACATTTGGAAATCGTGTATCTGATAAGGGTTTCATATCCAGAATATATAAAGAGAGTGGGTGGGGTAAAATTGAAACGAGATTGGCCATGCTTTGATAATTGTTGAAGCTGAGTGATGGGTATATACAACTTAACAACAACTTAACAACCAAAAGACAAATAATTCAACTTAAAAATGGGCAAAGGCTTGAATAGACATTTCTCCAAAGAATATTTACAAATGGCCAACAAGCACATGAGAAGATGCTTGACATCACTAGACACTAGAGACATGCAATCAAAACCACGGTGAGAGACCATTTCACACCCACTAGGCTGGCTATAACAATATTTTTAATGGAAAATAAGTATCGAGGATGTGGAGAAATTAGAATTCTCTTACATTGCTGGTGGGAATAGAAAACAGTTACGGAAAACAGTTCGGTGTTTCCCCCAAAACCATAAATCACCGTATGACCCAGCAATTCCACCCAAAAGAATTGAAAGCAGGGACTGGAACAAATCCTCATACACCCATGTCCACATCAGCGTTATTCACAATAGGCAAAAGATGGAAGCAACCCAAATAATTGTCCCTCGGGAGGTGAAGGATGAACACAACGTGATCTCTCCATACAGTGTAATGTTATTCAGTCACAAAAAGAGAGGAAATTCTGACACAGGCCACAACAGGCTTGAAGACAGTATGGTAAGTGAAATAAGCCAGACACAAAAGGACAAATAATGTACGATTCAACTTACGTGACATAATCTAAAAGAGGCAAATTCATACATCCAGAAAGGTTAGAGGTTACAGAGGTCGGGGGAAGGGGGAATGTGAAGTAAATGCTTAATAACTTCGGCAGAAGTTTCTGGTTTTAGGCAGTTTCTGTTTGGGGTGAGGATAAAGTTTTGGCAATAGACGTGGTGATGGCGGCACAACGCTGTGAATGTAATTAATGCTATTGAATCACACACTTAGAAATTGTTAAAATGACAAAAAATTATGTTGTACAGACTTTACCAGGATTTTTTAAAGTTAATAATGTAACATACCGAAAACCACTGCACAGTGTAAACGGGTGAATTGTATGTTATGTGAATTCTATCTCAATAAAACTGCAAAAAATACAGGCAGACCTTGGAGATACTGCGGATTTGGTTCCAGACAGTTGCAATAAAGCAAATCACACGAACTTTTTGGTTTCCCAGTGCATGTGTTGTGTTTACGCTATACTGTAGATTAGTAAGTGTGCAACAGCATTATGTCTAAAAACAATGTACATTACCTTAGTTAAAAAATACTGTATTGCTCAAAAATGCTACCCAACATCTGAGCCTTTAGCACGTTGTAGTAGTAACATCAACGATCACAGACACTGTCACAAATATAGTCATAATGAAAAAGTTTGAAATATTGCAAGAATTACCAAAATGGGACAGAGACGTGAAGCGAGCCAGTGTGCTGCTGGGAAAATGGTGCCAACAGACTTACTCAATGCAAGGTTGCCATAAACCTTCAATTCGTAAAAAACTCCATATCTGGGAAGCCCAAAAGTACGATAAAACAAAGCCTGCCTGGAAATAGGTAACACACACACACACACACACACACACACACACACACACACACACACACAAAAGATCTGCAACTCCCAACCAGGCTGCTGTCCACCAAAGATGTGGCCTCTGGAGGGGACAGAGCTGCCCAAGCCCGGTGCTAAGTGCCATGACCTCAGCCCCAGGGATGCTGCCCACCGTCTGCACTGGCCTCAGCTGACCTGTGCCCCATCCTGCTGGAGCGACAGAGCCTGGCAATGGGTGTGGCTGGTGCCTTCACCGCATCCGGCCTTCAAGGGAACGGGCTTGAGCAGCGTCCGCCCAGCCTCCGTGAGGACACAGAGCACCACAAGCCCAGCTTGTGACCCTCGGGGGGACTTGGACAACTAAGGTGTTCACTTGTCCTTAAACAAGATTCAGCAACGGGGGGGACAGGTGACACTTCCAGCACGTGGTGACTCTGGAGAAGCGCGAGGCCCTGGTCGTCCTCAGGCAGCCAGGCTGAAAGCAGAAGCCCCCGGCCACCTTCCAGGGCCAGGCAGGGAAGGGCCGCGTCCAGCCATCCAGGAGGGGTTGGCGGCCTCCAGCCTGGGCCTCATCCACCACCTCCTCCCTGCCTGACCTGCTTCGTGTCCAGCTCTCAGTCCACTGCTGCCTTGTCTTTGACCTTCAGCCCCTCAGGTCCGAGGCAGTCTGCCTTCCTCTGTGCTCCCCTCTGTGCAAGGACTCAAAGTGTCCTCGTCTGCCTTGCTGAGCAGGGACCTGCCGGAGGACGGGCTCCTGCTCAGCTCTGTGTCCTCACGGCTGGGACAGTGGCTGGCGCCTACGAGCGCTCCCGTGTTTGCTGAATGAGTGAGACAGTGGGTGAGGGAGCGAGCGGCTACAGGATTGGGCTACCCCACACCCTGGCTGTGCAGAGGGCTCCCTCCTCCCTCGGGGTGTGTGTTGGAGGCCAGGGGCAGGGGGCCGAGGGAGAGAGCTCCTGCTTCCCTTTCTTCCATTATCATACCAGCCTCTTCAAATTGCCTCCTTTGTGATTTCAGCCAAAACCCACAAAGATAAACTATATTTTCTAATTTTCTGCTTTCTCTGTGGAAAGCAACATCAGTTATTGTGTTTCCGTTTTTCCCTGAAATATCTAGATGTCATTTTAATAGCACATGGAGTACATATCAAAGATCCCCCAAAGCCACGAAGCGTAACTGTGGTGGGTTGTCACACTGATCCCTACTGCATATTTCTATTCAAACCCACATTTTCCCCAAGATCTCCAAGCGCATCTCAGAGCCTTTGGCCGATTCTAATTTGTGCCCCTTTGTGCGAATATGGAAACTACGATCAACTGAACATTTACTGTTTTCTTTTTAGTAAATGAGTTTGCGTTGGAGACTTTTTACTGCCTAATAAAACCAGCATAAAATGAATCTGCATCAGTGCCTCCTCATGCTTCAGGGCTACCAAGCCTGCCCTGGTCCTACTCTTTTGTTGGCACCCTGCCCAGACCCTAACTAGGTTATCAGCAGGCTGATGGCAGGCAGCCTCGAGCCGCAGAGCCTTGGCTGAGCCTGGGGTCCTGCTGTCTGCCCACTCGGGGGTCCCACGGTCCAGGCGGAGACTGTGATCAGTTTGCACCCCCCTGGGGGGGGGGCGTGGGCACTGTGGATGTTGCTTTTATAGACTCTGGTTGTTCTGACCCTGTGTTTTTTATTACATTCCTTTGCACTTCTAGCAGCTGTTTTTGTCAAGAGTCTTAATAAAATTTGAACTGCTAAACGAACTTTATGGAAATTGGTCACAGAAAACCAGAGGCGAAATGGCCAACAGCTGCCTTTCATGGGGACAGTAGTGACCAAATAAACCCAACAACATGGGTGAAGGAGGATGGTTTGCAACTAATTCCTAATGAGATTTCCAGACTAGATTTTTGAGAGAATACCCTCCACACATAATTCGTTTCTATCACTCTATTTACCACAATTTATTTAAAAAGTCTGGCAGTCTGGCCCTAACTATGAAGATGCTTTAAGGACCATTACCTTTTAGGACAGTCAACCCGTGTCTGATTCTTTTGTTTTTTTGATTTTTGTCTTCAGGTTCTTCAATTTTATAAACCTAAGACTCAGAAGAATTAAACACACTCAGAGTTCTTTGGCCTAAGAAAGAAAACTAAAGTATCTGAGATGTTACGAGTTTATCTGCATTGTTGTTTAGTTTTACTAAAAGATCGCTCCATTTTGTTAAGCATTTTAATTTGGCCATGAGGTTAACTTGGTCTACCTGAGCCCATAAAGAACAGCAACCTTGCTCTAGACCCGCCTTGAGTGTAAGGCTTTACCCTCGACTTCACATACCAGGGCCATGGAAGAATAACTCACCAGCAGACCAAGACTAACCCTTCATCTGACTTCATACACTTCTGTGAACCAAACAGACTCTAAAAGCAAAACCCAGTATCTGAGCAGGTTTGGCCCGGCACCTGGGCAACCACATCCCAAGCCCCTCTACGACAATCCACCCTCTGTGTATCATCTCTCTGAAGATCAATTTTGCCACCAAAACCGAGAAGTTTAAAAACAGAATAAGCTACGAGGTCATTCGCAACACCACAGCCGGTGGAAATAAAATATCCGGACAGAGATGATACTGTGCCTGTAGACCAGTCACCTGGGGCTTACGGAGCGTGAGACCAGAGGCTGGACCAGGTGGTCCTGACCCGCCGCCCACCCCTGACGCCGAGACGCTCGAGAGGAGAGGCGACGTGGGCCACGGCGCTGGCCGCACGGACCGAAGGCCTGCTGACATCGCAGGCGCTCTCAGCGCAGAGCAAGTGGACGCCTGCCGCCCTCCGGGGGCTGCAGCCACAGCACCTACCACCCAAGCGCCTGCAGCCCCCGAGCAAACTGAAACCCTGCCTGCGCTTACAGGGTCGGCGCCGGATCCAGCCACCTCTCCCTCTTTTGAGAACTGTGCCCGAGATTTTAACTTTCTTTGTCTGCGAGCATCTCTCCCAACGCAAAGGAGAGGGGAAAGCCTCCAAGGCTGTGCAATGACGTCATACTGAAATACTCACTTTCGGACGATTCAGAGTTTCGTTCTTATTTACCGTCTAGAGTCATGGACACTTCTTTATGACGTCTTTGCTATTCTTCCTCAAAATGGCCAGATTCCAACCACCCACTTATGTTCGAACCCCCATCGCCTGTGCTTGGACCAGCAAAGGAATCTGCCGGTGCGGGCGGCCGACCTCCTTCCTGCAGCTTCCCACAGGTGCGCACTCCCTCTGCCGGCCAGCCGGGGGCGCTGTGGGACTTGACGTGTTTCCGCAGCAAGCTCGCGCTCCGGGAAGCTCCCCTTCGGCGGGGAGGGCTCTTTCCCGTCGTAATGGGAACGTGATGTCCGATGACAAAAACAATAACTACATCAACGTATTTTCCCCAGGAGTCGGGGATTTTTTTCAGAGCGTGAATGCAGGCCTCTTAGCTATAAGATAAATGAGTGGATTTTAGAAAAGGGGGGAAGGTATTGAAAAAAACTTTCAAGATGAACATAAGCTTCCCAGACCCTGTAATTTGCCGATTTTGACTACTGTGTATTAGGAGCTTCATTACATGTCACTGTTCTGCAGTAAAAAGATAATATAACAGCAATAAAATAGAGTAAACAGCGAGATTAACATCTGGCTGCAATCAGCCTGGTGTCATAGAATATACTCCCTGCCTGACTTTCACAGGGTGTGAGCCTGGCAAGAATGATAGAAAGACACAGTTTTAAACCGAGTTGTGACAGCTGAATATTATTTTCAACCACTACACATCAGATCTCTGCGAGGCACTTCCCCTCCCTGAAGCCTGAACTCCAAAGACCCAGATTCATACTTGCCTTTTCCTTTCCCACAGTAGACTGCTGCTTCTACACGAAAATACCTTTTGCTGTAGTTTCTCACTGCCAGATTCTCTCCCCGTGTCACCTAAGCAAACTGACAGATCATTCTGGGAAGCGTAGGCCTGTCATAGCGTGCCCAAAAGACTCCAGAACTACATGCAAATTGTAATCCAGGCCCATTTCATGAACCCCTAGGAGGGCTGCAAGATAAAATACAGGACATGCACTTAAACTTGAATTTCAGATAAACAACAAGTCATGTTTTAGTGTATGTCCCAGGCAATGTTTGGGATATACTTAAAGAATTATTTGTTGTTTATCTGAAATTCAAGTTTCACTGTATTTCCTGTAGTTTTATTTGCTAAACCTGACAGCCCTTCTCCCTAGACACCAGGGGCATGACCTAAGCTGAGAACGATCCTGCTAAGCAGTCTCTCTGGAACTTCAGATCTAAAATCCCATTTGTCTGTGTTGCATGAAAATGTAAAGAGAAGTCTATGGATTTACAAAGAGTGACACACTTGCCAGCTCCTCAGCTTTGGGAGAAGTAGGAGACAGGTTTTCTTCCCTCTCCCAACCTCTTCTGCTATCAAAAGCTGGGTGGAGATGACTTGGCTAATCTAACATCCTGCTTGATGGAAAACTCAGCGTTGCTGTGAAGACAGGCTGACAGCTGACAGCAGGATTCAGCCCCAGACACACCAAAGCCAGGTGTAAACCTGAGGGTCCGCACGCCCAGCCGCTCGGTGTATTCCTCGACTGGGCATCTGTTCCTTGTTAACTCTGCTTCGTCCTGGTCATCTGAGCAGAATACCCAGCTCTAGCGGCTGCCTGGTTTTTTCCAGGATCAAAGCTAAGCAGGTGGTGTGGGACGCTTAGCAAGTAGGGTCCCTGCCCTGGAAAGGGACAGAGGCTGCCTGGCCCCAGCAGCCACGACAGCGGGAGCCAGCCAGGCACTGGGGACGCTCCGTACAGCTTCAGACAGCGGGAGCAAACAACGGCCATCCCCAAGGCACCACGCCCACCGCGCTGCTGGGGTCAACACTCACTCAGAAAATACGCGCCCAGCTATATCCAGAGAGCTAGCGGCTGCTCAGCAGACAAGTGGAGCATAAATCGAAGAGATCAGAAACACCATGTAACGATGAATGCCGAAGCCCCCGAAAGACCACCAGTCTAGTTACTGTTAATTAAGCAAAAGTAAGCGCATTTGAGCTCCCTGAAGTAGGAGAGGACACCTCGACCAGTCCTGGCCGGTCTCAGATGGTGAAGTCAGGGGACCCTTTAGAGGGCTTCAGGCCTGGACTCAAGTCCCTGAAGGCCGGTCCTCAGGGCAAGGAACTGAAGAGAATACGTGTGACTCTTGGATATGGTTGAGAAGTGTGAAGCTTGATTCTACCTAGAATCTTTTCTTCCTGTCTGATGCCCCTCGGTCCCTGCCCAAGAGAAGTTCACAGTCTGATCTATCACTTGAACGCGCTAGTGTCTACCTGTCAGGTGAGGCCCTGGCTCCCAGAAACCCAGCACCTGGGACCAGCCTCGCGCTCAGGTTTCCTTTCCCCGGCGTGGACTTCACGGGAGATATACGAAACCATGGCGTCGCTTTCCTGAAGAATTAAATTGGCCGCACACTGTGGCAACTCTCCTTTCCCAGGATAATCCATCAAAACACGGCCTAAATCAGGATAACACTGACTCCAAATTCTCAAAGTAGGACACGAAATTATATCTCAGTGACTTCCTTGACCCGAAAGAAAAAAGGCAAAGGTGGCCTCCCTTGATTCGTCTTCGTATTAATTGGTGTAAGGGTATGTTTCAAACGCTGCGCAGAATAAGGCCCTTTTCAAGCTTTTCCTCACCATGTTAGAGGTCTCTTGAGCTACAGTATTTTATAAATCATCAACTCCAGTGACCTTCCTCTCTGTATTTATTATGCTTTGGGTGAAATAATATTGTAGGAGTTCCTATTTTTTAAATTCCGCGCTACTATAAAATACACACTGAATCTATCACTATTTTACCAATCCATTTATGACTTTAAAATCATAAATGGATTAGCTTTCAAATCTTCTCTTTCTGAGAAAAATAAGATAAGCTCTTTTTCATTTATCTTGGAAAGTGCTAATTTCTCTGTTTTAAATATACAGCTCAGATTCATGTTTTTCTTTTTAAAATAATTTTGTTTTCCTTTTGCCTCGCCTGGACCATCCTCTCTCAAAAACAACTGCTTTTGGACAAACGCTGATATCACAGATTAAAGGGGTACATGTAACTCTGCAAACATGAAAGGGAAGATTTTCCTTAGCTCTTAACAGTAACAGCAGCAATACAACCATCTTTATAAGAAAGATAACTTCATTTTTAACCCATCACAAATTATATATCTATTACTGAGTTAAGCCAAACACTGTGTACAATAAGCGGGGTAAGATTTTTTATTTTTTTTAAACATGCCCTGGATCCCTGCTCTGCTTTCTCTCTCCTGGAAGCAGCCATGTTTTTTGTTTTTTTTTTTTTAATTTTTATTTATTTATTTGTTTTATTTTATTTTTGGCTGTGTTGGGTCTTCGTTGCTGTACGAGGGCTTTCTGTAGTTGCGGCGAGCGGGGGCCACTCTTCATCGCGGTGCACGGGCCTCTCACTGTCGCGGCCTCTCTTGTTGCAGAGAACAAGCTCCAGACGCGCAGGCTCAGTAGTTGTGGCTCACGGGCCTAGTTGCTCCGCAGCATGTGGGATCTTCCCAGACCAGGGCTCGAACCCGTGTCCCCTGCATTGGCAGGCAGATTCTCAACCACTGCACCACCAGGGAAGCCCCGCGGGGTAAGATGTGCCGTTCTTTCTTTTCAAAAGGATTACATTGATTTTATTCATTTTCGTGGGGGTACACTTTGCTCACGTAGCTGATGTACCAATGTGAACACAGGTATGCGATGTATTTGCAAACCATTAGCAACACTGAAGCTGGTTGAAATAAAAATAAGTTATATTTTGCCCATTAAGACTGGCAAATAATTAGAATACCTGATACATCTATTATTTCTACCCTCTGCAGCCTAGATGATCTCTTTATGGCTAACTGGAGTCCCAGATCTTGAAACTATGATTAGTATCACAGATAGAAGTGATCAAAAACGCGACCGCTGAGAGCAGTGTTTCTGATTGGACGAGGCGGCCAGACAAGCTCTATCTTAGGAGTTAAAGGCGCAAAGGAGGAGGGAAAATCCTGGAACTTATTGGTCCCTCTGATGAGACCAAAACTTTTAGAAGTAGTTAAAAAAGTAATCTACATATTCCAAAATACCCAGCACGTCTAAAGGAAGGAAGTGCATTACTGTTTACAGAAGGGAGACCCGATGCTGACTCTGATGAATTGCACTGTGTGTGCAGACAATCCCACCCTCTTGAACAAGCGAGCAGAAAGCAAGCCAACCACCTGATCTTGGTAATCCTCAAGTGTGTTAACAAATCTGCCTTAACACCAATTTGCCAAAGTCTAAATTACGACTTTAAAGTGCCCACGAAAGGAGTGGACAGATGGTGTCTTGTGGTGTCAGCTTCTGCTCTGAATTTGATTATTCCAACCAGTCTAAGTTTAAATGCTGGTTCCCAAAGAGGGATAAGCAGGTTTTCAAACTCTTCCCCGCCAGCCCCTCACGCCCCAGGCCCCAACTGCTCTCAGAGTCCGCACACCCGGCCACAGCGAGGGGGGCCCACACCCCCTGGACAGCAGCTTTGCTCTAGCGCGTCATCTGTCGCTGAAATGCCGGCAACATCGAATGACACTCCCGCTCCACCAGGGGCAACATTTTTCTTCAGGAAAATTGCCAACACGGGTGAAACACCTGTGTGCGAATGAAGAGAAATTTCTATCGAGTCAAATTCCTGTAGTTCGGGATGATATTCATGGACCTAAACATATTCTAAAGTAATAAAAAGTAGCGTTTCCCAAACAAGACCCAGGGGTGCCGACGATGGCCTGTGATGGATCGTCCATCCGAGAACCGAGGGGGGAAATCATATCATCTCGGACTTTTGGCTCTTCCCACTCCTGTTAACCAGGATTTCCGGTGGGAGGAAGGTCAACACAGAGATCTGAGGACCAATCATCTGGCCACCAGGAAGGGAACTGCCGTCTGACACACTCCCAGAGGTTTGCCTTGCCAAGCTTACGAGATGGTCTCCATCTTGTCTGTGATTTAGTAGCTGCAAAGCATATGGATACTGTGAGAGACAGTTTTGAGGTTCTCTCTTAAATCTGGGAAAAAGCAATGGGAGAAAATTGTTATTGGTTAAGTCCAAATTTTAAACTTGGCTGCTGTCTATGAAAAAAACAGTAACAAGGGCTTGCTTTGTGCCAAGAGATGAGTTACAGAGGAGCGTGTAGAAAGAAGACACAGAAAAGATTAAAGGCCTGGGGCTGGGGTGGATGGCAGGGTTTAGGTGCCTGCAGAGCCAGAGAGAGAGGAGAACGCAGCCGGGGAGTGTGGGGTTAGAGCATTGTGGGGTTAGTTGTTTGTTTAGGTCAGCATTTCCCAAAGTACGTTCATTCCCCAGACACAAGTCAACTCTACTTAGAAATGCACGTTCATCCCCCACTTGGTGTTTCACAGTGTCTGTCTCTATATTAAATTCTCTAGCGAGTCCTACAGTTACTGTTCCCTGACACGGACTGTTCACGGTAGACAGTTGTGCTGTGAGCTGGCTTGTATCGGCTCACAAGAGCTGACTGTTAAATTTTCAGGAGTTTGCAAACATTAACAAGAGTCATTGTTTAAAAAAATAAATTATAGGGCTTCCCTGGTGGCGCAGTGGTTGAGAGTCCACCTGCCGATGCAGGGGACACAGGTTCGTGCCCCAGTCCGGGAGGATCCCACATGCCGCGGAGCGGCTGGGCCCGTGGGCCGTGGCCGCTGGGCCTGCAAATCCGGAGGCTGTGCTCCACAACGGGAGAGGCCACGGCGGTGAGAGGCCCGCGTACCGCAAAAAATAAAAAAATTAAAAAACTAATATACACTTATAATTAATACATTATCTTAGGAACAAATTATCTTATCTTAATAAGCCTGTCCAGTGAGTTTTTTATTTCAGCTATTTCACTTTGCAGTTCTTTCCATTTCTTTGAACTGTGTTCACAATTGTTTTCGGAACATTTTCATAACAGTTTCTCTAATATCTTTGTCATACGATTCCAACATCTGTGTCACCTTATTGGTGTCTGTTGACTGCCTTTTGCCACGCCAGTTGATATTTTTCTAATTCTTTCTATGCCACGTAATTCTGGCTCACATTTTGACTATTACGTTATGAGACTCTGGGTCTGGTTAAAATATACAGAAACTATTGATACTGTTGTTTTAGCAGACAGTCAACCCGGGTAGGTTCAGGCTGCAAGTTCCCACCCACTGTCTTCGTGGTCGTCAGCTCAGGTCACTGTCCAAAGCCTTTGTAGTGTTATTTGGAGCTGCCCCATACATTTGGCGCCCAGTGGCTGGCCTGGGACCTGCATGGTCTACGTATTAAATCAGTTCTCAAAGTCCTTCACGTGCTGATCAGAATGCAATTCATTCCGGTGCAGCTCGGGGGTGAGCCCAGGATTTCATCAACAGCGTTACGAGGTTGCTTTCCCAAACTCCTCTCTCTGTGCCCTGTGAGTACCTCCCAGCTTCCCGGGGCCCCTTTTGTCCTCCATCTAGAAAGCTGTGACCCTACAGCTACTTCTGTTTTCTTTCATGATCCTGTAGATGGTGACTTCCAGCCTCCTTCCCACCCTACTCACTTGCTTCTGGACCCCCAGTGCTTTAGTCCCTTTCTTACAGTGGGGCACCCTGATAGGGAACTACCACCTCCCTCAGTGTGGATGCTATAAATGCATTCATGCAATTTGAAGAGTGTTGGCTTTTTCAGTAACTGCATTTCACTGTGGCTCAGACCAGATTCTCTGAGATCCCAGGCCTTTTGTATGTGTCTAATGTCAGGTCTCTGCTACACAACTTCCATTGGTCCTTCTCACCCAAATGCAGGACGTAGAACCATTAATACTATAGTTTACCTTGTTGCCTCTAGTTCATGATTCTTGCCTACTGAAGCAATTTGGAATTCTGATGATACCATTATCTACCTATGATTTTATTAGTTATCCATCCTACCCTTATAGAGAGAGAATAAAAGCAAGTTTTGTTGTGCTCTGAGGAGCCTGGTAAAGTAGAAAGACTTTCAGAGGTTCAAGTCCCTCTCTGCCTCCTGGCCCCAGTGGGTGACGCCCTCACTCGGACGTCCCATGAGCTTTCTCTGAACGTATCCAATCCCCAATTGTGGACAGAGTTCAAACTCTTCCCTTTGGAGTTCCTCTGCCTCCGTGTCAAACAGGGGCTGTATCAAGATGCCTGTTGCAATGTGCTACAAGTTTTAAGTAGGTGCTTTAGACAGATGCCCTACGGCGGCTGAGAGCTCGCCCACCTGCTCTAGAGGAGTCTGGATTTGAGAAACAGCCATAGGACAGCCTTCCACTCTTCAGAAAGATCTCCAAAAATCCCATCATCAGAGCCGGTCAACTGGGCGAAGTGGTGTCCTCTCCAGAATAACCATTTGGGGTCTCAAGGAGGGAAACATGGATTGACAACCCAGAGTCCAGTAAAAGAGAAACGTGAAGACTGGCGAGAATTGAGGAAAACTTTTTTATGGAAAATTTCAAGCACATTCCAAAGAGAATAACGTCATACCCTAAACCTCCGTGTGCCCCACGTGCAGCTTCAATGACGATCAGCTCACAACCAAGCTGGTTTCACCTGCACCCTCTCCGGCATCCCCTCCTTCACTCCCCGCCCCCCCCCATTGTTTGGGAGCAAATCCCAGGCCCCATACCATTTCCTTCCTAATACTTGAATATGCAGGGAGAAGGCATTTAAACTAGGACGAACTCTTCACAGAGAAGGTGCATATAAAATCCAAGAGAAAGTGAAACTTGAAAATAAACAAAAGTAAAGCCACCAAAGAAAATTTTGAAGGATAAAGTGGAGAAGGGAGAAAAGGAATTCATTCCCAGGAATTATTCTCAGATTTTGATAATGTTTTATTTTTTAAATAAGACATAAGATTCCATCACTACTCCTTTTTTTTCCTAATCAAACACTACAGCAGAAATCAGTTAATTGAGAAACAAGACTGATATTGGGGGGGGAAATCTGTGCACCCCCATGCAGTTAAACATGAAAGAAACACATTTGAGCTGTGTTGGCCCATGGTGACAACGCTTTTTAAAATATACGGGCCGTGACCTTATTTTTAAAGTTTATATTTATTTTGCTTCGTTCCACGAGATGTAAACTGGGATATTCAGTTATAAAACAGCATTTTATTGCTTCTGGGTAATTCCCCAAGAGAGGAAAATAAAGTTTATTTCCCGCCCAAAAAGTGATAAACGTTTAATGAAACATCTAGCCCTTTCCCCTTAAAGGTTAGGCGTGACTTTTTAGAATATTTTTATAAGCATCTGATTTCTTCCACCTGAATTTAGCTGATGAATCAGAACCCAGGTGTGAGTGTGGAAAAAAGGGAAGAAATACCTAAGGCTCTAAAAGCAGGATTTACTCTTCCGTGTAGGGAGTTGTATTGAAAAGTGAGAGTTCTGTCCTCAGGAAGGATCAGGAATCGTTGGGGAAAAAACACCCACTTGGAAACCATGGATAAAGGTTCAGAACATCAGCTTTTGCTCAGCTTGCTAGTTCCCTGAAAGAAAAAGTATGAATATCTTGTATTTCACACACAGAGACACCTTTACATGCACACACCATAAAGGGCTTTTCAGGCCTCAAGTACTTTTTTAACCCAACTAGTTCCAGGAAAATATAAAACAAACCAGAAACAAATGTATGAAATGTTTCTTAGAATAAAGATTTCCAAGCAAAAGAGGAAAAATCTTGACAAAGCCCGTTTGGGATTTTACCAAAGGCCACATCTTTCTCAGGATTTCTAGATCGGGTGACCCTCCAGAGACAGCTCTGCAGCCCCCATCGGGCGCCAGAGGCCACATCACCTATATGCAGGGGGGCTGATAAAGACTGCGCCCCATTCAAATGCACCCTTTTCTCCCCCTCCCACCCCTTTTATTTCCTGCTATGGTGTTACTTGCTGCCTAGTTTTTATGCCTCTGGTTTCCATTAAACAAAAGTCAGGAGTAGAAGACTGTAAATCTCTCACACTCAATGCACTGCAGGGCAGCCAGGCCCCATCCCCTACCTGAGGACCTCCTCTGAGGAAGCCCCCATCCCCATGCCACCCCGGAGACTGGGAAGGGGTGGGGCCAAGCGGGAGGGGAGGGAGGGAGCCTTCCAGGCCGGGGCCGCTAACTCCAGTGCACCCAAGTTCTCTTTCTCAGGT
The DNA here is from genome assembly GCF_005190385.1 of Monodon monoceros. NCBI lineage: Eukaryota > Metazoa > Chordata > Mammalia > Artiodactyla > Monodontidae > Monodon > Monodon monoceros. The sequence goes on along the minus strand of NW_021703780.1, from coordinate 2,589,821 downwards.
TCGTTTGCTCAGCTGGTGCCACGCGCTGCTCCAGCCCCACCAGGCCTGGTGGAAAGCGGCTTCCTCCAAAGTCTAAGGGTCCATCTTAAAGAAGTGGTTTGCAGCCGAGAAGAAGGGAGCCCCGTTGAGCTCCGTGCTCTTAATACGTGGAAATAAGAGCTGTGTAAACAGCGTTTCGCACTCCACCTATATATAGCGAGCCCGCCAGCGCACACAAGGCAGTCTCTTTAGACCTTCCTCCACCCCGATTATTGGTCTTCCCATCGCTCTCTTTATTCCAAACACACACACAGCCCCCGCTGCCCATACCCTGGGGGAAGGTATGTCGTCTCCCCAAACACCCATCCTCCCAGCGCCCGTGACTCAGGACCCACACCCTCGGCTCGGCTCCCGCAGTGCTCAAAATGCTTGTCGCCATTGGCACCCGGGCGACCGACCGTTCACCCCACCTTTTTTCTCTCTGACCAAATGTCAGTGAAAACTGGATTTGGAGAGCCTCACCGGCAGCTTCCAGCTGGGAGCAAAGAGGGCAGAGCCTTGAGGGGCAGCCAACTCCTCCCTAGGCTGCCCTACAGCCGGGCCCCATCCTCCCTCTCAGCCTGAAGGTGGTCCCCGTGCCTTGTCTCCAACGACCCCCTGCCCGTCACGCACGACACGATTAGGGGATGATGAGGGATGACACGCCAGCACTTGCAAAGCCCCCCACTGTGAACGGGACAGAGCTGGTCCGCCTGCCTCAAGGCCGTAACTTACTCCCATCAGACGTAGGAGCTCGGTGGCCTTGAGGGGTGTCCAGTGCCGAGACCAGACCTGCCCAGCGACCAGCAGTCCGGGCCTCAGGTGGCGCCCAGAGGACAGGCAGAGGGTGTCAGCAATGACAGGTCCCTCCCAGGCGGCCGCTCCCTGCCAGGGAGACGGAAGGGAGGGGGCAGCTTCTTTGCGCCTCGTGTTCTCAAGGGTCAGGGAAATATCACAAGGGAAGAGCGAGAAGGAGAGAGAGAGAGAGGCGGGCCAGCTTCCCGGGGACGGTCCGGCTGGTCTCCTGTGAAGCCCGAACACCAGCTTCTAATTTCACATCGTCAAGATTCACCTCCCAGAAAAGTCAGAGCCGAAAAGAACGTGTAATCTTCTTGAAAGAGATCCCACAGCTTCTCCAGATGTTTTGGTTTATTCTGTGGGGAGGGGAAAAGGCCTCGCTGGAGAGAAGCAAATATGTTCGTTCCCTGAAAGGAGGAAGGTCACCGAGTGGGAACAGTTTATTCGCCTTTGGAAGGATCGCATTTCAGCAGAAGCGGCCAGGAATAAGATATCATTTGTTAACTTTGCTGATCCAGTAAGTGTACGCTGGACAGCTGAGCCATTATTTGGGGCTCTCTGTTACGTGCCCTGTAACAAGGAAACAATGTCCCGCTGAGTTTAGGTGTGGTGTGTGCTAAGACCACATAAAACTTTCAGCGGCTCTGTACCAAGTTGATTTTAGGGAACGGCACACATTGAACCAGCAGAACAGAAAGAAACCACGGCCTTCCCTCCCCTCATCAGGAAATGCGTTACTAGTAAATTACTGGAGAGTTTCAGTGGTGTATGGTGATTTTTATCAAATCAACTCCAGAATATAGGATTGTATTGTTGCGTGTGTGGTGGTTTTTCTCCCCAGGTGAAATACCCCAGGATCAAAGAAACTTTTTGAGTTAAAAGGACTGTTTGTGTCCCTGCTTCTCATTCTACTGATGGAAGGTCGAGGCCCACGGCGGGGTCAAGCGCAGGTGTGTGCGCACGAGGTACCTCAGGGACGGCGCCAGGACTATAGGACCTGGACGATGTTCCATCAGACCAGGAGGCCACAAAGGAACACATGCAGGGGTGGCGGCCTGGCCCCCAGAGCTCCGTGCACCGTCCTGACTCATCTTGGCATCAGCTGTAGGGCGTCAGCTGTAGGGCAGCAGCTCTTTCTTTTCTCCAAACACCCCTTCCGCTCCCGGCCTGAAGGGGTGCAGGGGCGGGGCCGGAGCCTGGGGCAGGTACGTGCAGAGTAAGGAGGCTGCCTGAGGTGAGCTCCGGGAGCCCCGCCCCTCGGGAGCATCATTCTGCGCGGCTGACCAATGGTTTACAGCGACCGGCCCGGGCCGGCGGGGGGGGGGGGGGGGGGGGGGGGGGGGCGGGTAAGGGCAGAGAGCAAACTGAAAGTACAGGCTCACAGGGTCCCTCTCTTTGATTGCTGTGTCCCTGACAACGACACGTCCTAGGAATTGCGTGGCTGAGGGAGAGACAGTGATGGGTGGCGTGACTCGGAGGCTGAACTGCAGCCCGGGAGGGAGGCCGGTGAGGCTCAGCTCACGGTGCTGCTGCCAATGCAGGGCGGCCGCCAGCCCCTCCCTGCAGGGGACTTGGTGGGGGTCTGTCAGCGCTCCTTCCCTCCTCTGACAGCGGCCAGCTCCCGAGGTGGGCGTGGGCACTGGTCTGGACCCTGGAGCCTCCATCCCCTGTTCAGCGGTCAGCCACAGTGCCGTGGAGCGTCAGAGCCTTCCGTGGCCCCGGGAGTGAGGCCAGCAGGCAGGAGGGCAGGTCTGAGGGCCAGCGCACAGTGAAGGGCAGAGACCAAGTCAAAGCCCCTGGACTCAGTTACGCCAAGGTCAATCCAGCTCTTTCAGCGCATCCTGCTTTTGCGCAAGTCAGTAACTGCGGTTCTGACACTTGACGGAAGGAACACAGGACCCAGGATATCCGCGATCAGACAGCACTGGGGGGAGGCAGGAAGGCTGTGGAGCAAGGGTAAGTCCGGTCGGAAAAAAACAGCATGGTAGGCCTAATCAGGCTCCACCAAGCATTAACCCAGGTGGGCTTCCTGGAGGCGGGTACACAGCAGCTTTGACTGAGCGTGAACCGTGTGTGCCAGGGAGATGGACGCGCAGACAGAGATCCTCTAACCGAGCCTGGGAGAAAAGGCAGGGCTGCGCCCAGAGGCCATTTCTTGGATGAGGGAAAACAGAAGGAGGGGCAACTGGGAGGAGAGGCAGAGGAAGAACGCGGTTTGGGGATGTTACATGTGAGCTTCTGCAGGACACCCAGTGGGGGGTGTCCAGCTGGCACATCCGTACACAGCTCTGAAGGTGGGGATGAAAATGTGGGCTGGGGACACCAAATTAGGGGTCAGCGACACAGGGGGAGGGCAGCCAAAACCGTGGGCCTGGATGGACGAGGGTTGCCCGGAGACCAGGGTGAGAGCCAGCCACGGACAGACCCTTCAGGGCGACAAGACCTGGGGAAGGAGCTGGAAAGGAAAAGAACCAGAACGGCGAGAGGGAGAAGGGGATCCGTGGGGAGTGTTGCCACGAGGCTACGTGAGCAAGAGAGTGTTCCTGACAATGAATGCAGCTGGCAAAGCCAAATGCCACAGAGAGGTCGAAAAGTAGACGAGCTGGGAAATATTCTCTGGATCTGGCGATCTGGAGAGCACTGTCAGGGTGATGGTGATGCCTCCTGTGTCCTTTTGCTGCTCCTCCTACAAACCTCTAGGGCAGCTCTCGGCACAAGGCAGGGAATGATTCCCTTCCACATTCTTCTCTCTTACTAGACTATTAGCTCCTTGAGGTCAGGGACTCTGTATTGTCCATCTTTTGCTTTTAAGCTATTTAATTGCGGTATAATTTCCATGTAGAAAATGCACCCATCTTACCGTATGGCTCAGCCTGTGTTTACACGTGCACCCACTGTATAACCCCAGCAGATCGAGATGGACACATTTCTAGGACCAGAGACGCCCACCCCTGCCCTTCCCAGCCAACACCCCAGAGGTCAGCGCTCTTCTGCCCTCTGTCACCATAGATGGGTTATGCCTGTTCTGAACTTAGTATAAGTGGAGCGGTAGAGCATGTGCTCTTGGGAGATGCCCCCTTTTGCTTCAACACGGGTCCCCAGGTGGTGCCGTGAAGCTGTGACCAGTCCCACCACATTGCTGTAGGTTAAACGGCTGCACCACACTCTTCTGTCACCAGATGTTTGACATCTGGAACCCAGGTGGTGGCTTGAAGAGAAATGCTGCCATGGACATTCTTGCACACATCTTTGATGGACATAGTACTCATTTTGGAGGTGTATGCCCAGGAGTGGAAGTCTGGTTATGTCCTTGGATCTTTTTTTTTTTTTTTTTTTGCTGTACACGGGCCTCTCACTGTTGTGGCGCCTCTCGTTGCAGAGCACAGGCTCTGGACGCGCAGGCTCAGCGGCCATGGCTCATGGGCCCAGCCGCTCCGCGGCATGTGGGATCCTCCTGGACCGGGGCACGAACCTGTGTCCCCTGCATCGGCAGGCGGACTCTCAACCACTGCGCCATCAGGGAAGCCCTGTCCTTGGATCTTTTATTCTCAGCACTCTGTCCTATATCAGGCCAACAGGATACATACCTAATAAGTACAAATTGCCCTTGAAACCTTAAACAACTTTTCAACAAATCTCTTGTAAAAAGTTAAATTTAATGCTATTTACTAGGGTCTTTATGGTATTATCAACAAATTTTTAAAATCAATTTCCAAGTAAGTGTATCAAAATCTAAAGAACAGGCCAAAATCTCAATTAGCAGAGGACATAAGCCCCTCTCTTTAAAGAACTCATATACAAGCTCAAATTGTTTTTTAAAAAACTATGCAATTTCAGTAAATAAGGTAAACAGCCTTTGAAATGAATGAGCCAGAATCTGGAGAACTGGTTGCAAGGAGGCTCCAGAAGAGGACCTGCAGGCTTGCCAAGGGCAGGGATGAGACACACATTCTGGAAGCAGGTCTGGGTCAGGGCAGCCATCTTTGCACAAGAAACACATCTGGGCAAGAACTGGGCTTCAGCAGGAGCCTCGACAAACGCCCCGGGAATAACACGATGCGCAGGAACCTCACCAATCAAGGTACCAAATGTGTGCTTTTCTTTTGAACACCGGCTTCGGTTTTCACCGGTTAGAAGAAGTTGAGTGCTAGGCGAAAGCCAAGGAGGCGTGAGAAAGGGGCTTTCCTGGTGGGAGCTGGACCTGCCTGCCACCTCCTTCTCATCCTAGCTCCCCTGATGGGCAGAACCTGACCACAAGTTTGGCCTGAGTTGGCATGAAAAGAAGTGAAGTCTTGCCTCAAAGAAAAGATAAAAGGAACAGCCAGATATGTGATTTCAGATCTGGATCCAGGCCTTGGTCTACATTCCATCTCACTCCATCCCCCCGGCCCCCACCCAACCCACCACCCTGAGGCGTGACCCAAGTCCAAAGAAGAAGTCAAAGAATTTTTTGGTGTTTTTCTAGGTCTCCTCCCATCCCCTTGGAAATCCTTCTGGGGGCGGGGGGGCAGGGAATAGTCCCTTGCCTATCCAGCATAAACTATCAATACAAAATGGTTAGATAAATAATTTAGGCAGAGGGTGACGGTGAGGGTGAACTCCAGGCCACTAATCCTCGAGGCTGGCAGACACTGATAAGAAACACAGGACAAGCTGAAAAAGGAATGAACACAAAGAGAGGGACGGCCTTTTCCGGCGGGTCAACCCCGGACAGAACAAACGAACGCGTCTCCTCTGACGGCTATAGCTCTCCCACCTCGATGTCGGGTCAGACACAAGGCCGCGTTCATTTGCTCTGTGGTCTCATACATTAATGACACAGGGGTATCTGAGCAGAAAACAGCCTGAAAAAACACAACGTTATGGGAAACAGTGACCTTGTCCTCACCTGGGGCCCAGAGGTCTGCTCGCCCGCATAGGGGACGCAAGCTTCCTGTGATGCCCACCCGATGGTTCAGAAGTTCCCTCGAGTGTCTCACGAGGCACAGGGCCGCTGTGGTCACAACTCCAGGACACCACTTACAATGGGTGTCCTTGGGGGACAGAATGGGAATGAACGTGTTGAACATTGGTCACATGTCCTGAAATACCCAGAACACTTGAATTTTAAACTGGACACCTCATTGCCTTGGCAAGTTTCTCGAAATGTCAGGGTCACAGGTCCTGTGTTTTGGGGGATAAACACACACACACATACACACTCACAAGATGTGAGCACAGCAGGTGGAGGGGGAGGTGGCTGCAAAAGTGTGAGTAGCGGCCCCGTGAAGCGTCACCGCTCACCCGTCGCTGTTGCCTGTCCTCCCCGTCCTTGCTCTCTGTACATGGGGGTTCTAACAGGCACAACACTCTGGCTTAGTCCTTGACTCGCAAGTCTTAGAAAACGTGGTGGCTCCAAATAAACTAGAAGTCCCCCCCCCGCCCCCTGCCAGAGGCGGGCACACAGCAGATGACCAACAAGTAACTTTTTATTTGACTTGACTGTGCTCCCCCTTCCTTTTATTATCCTCGGTTGCATATGCTGACGGTCTCCTTCCTGCAGAGTTAATCTATTCTTAAGGAAAATACAGTTTCTAACAGCATTAAAAACTTCTATCTCCCACCATCTTCTCTTTCTCTTTCAGCCCCTCTAGTGGGCAGCTGCAATCATGCTTCCCTCTCCAGGTGCGTCCAGTCATGCACCCGGCCTCTCAGGTGAGGCCCTCCCTTTAAACCTGTTCAGCCTAAACTCAGCGATGAGTCACTTATCTGCACATATATCCTCAACTCCTTTGTTTCTTTCTGGTGCGGTCATGCTTCCTTAACAAAAACACAGTCTCACTTTCAAGGAACTTAATTCTACTGCACTTACCTCATACTCTTCCCGTACCATCCACCAACCATGATCCTTGGTATTTACCCAAAGAAGCTGAAAACTTATGTCCACACAAAAACTTGCACACGGAAGTTTATAGCAGCTTTACTCATAATTGCAAAAATTTGCCAAAAATCAAGATGCCCTTCAGCAGGTGACTGCATAAATAAACTGTGGTTCATCTGGACAATGGAATATTATTCAGCAGTAAAAAGTAGTCAGCTATGAAGCCATGAAAAGACATTGAAAAACCCCGAATGCGTATTACTAAGTGAAAGAAGCCAATCTGAAAAGGCTATGCACCGTATTTTCCAGCTATGTGACATTCTGGAAAAGGCAGAACTATGGAGACTGTTTCAGAAAAGACATCTTCCCTCCTTTTTTAAGGTAATTCCCTTCGTGGACCTTACCCTTCTCCTCAGGAATGTCCCACTGTTGTACCTTCGATCTCTTTCTCTCCACTCTTCCTACCCTTCAGCCTGAAAGAAAAACACACGAAAAGAAAATACATACACAAAACACCCTCTTGACTCTGGGCTCCCTCAAGCCCCTTCCCGTCTCCTCTGCCCTGCGGGCTCTCCAAGCTCTATGCAGACACCCCAAGTGGCTGTCACTACCTCCTCACCTCCCACGTACTCCTCAACCAGCGTCAACTAACGCTTGCCCTTTGCCCTCTCAAGTCAATGTTTTCTCAAAAATGAGAAATCTGACTTCCTCACTTAATCCCCAAGCCAGTCCAATGCCCCTCACATAGTGGGTTCAATAAATATTTGTTGAAAAAACATCCCGAATGATTTCCTAATTTCCAGCGAAGACCGCCTTTTGTCACTAGGCCTTGCGGACTACTGAAGCCCTGCCACCCCTGCCCTGTAGATAGATGGAGTCTCCTCTCCATCCTCAGCCTGAGACGGTCTTTCAGAGCACAGGTCAGGTGCGGTGGACGGACTTCGCTGTGGCTTCCTGGACCGCCACCTCCTGACATCCACGTTCACGTTCACCCTGTCCAAGTGTGGGCGGGGCCGTGTAGTGACTCCGCCACGGTGTGTAGCCTCCGCCCGTCTGCGCTGCAGCCCTGCACCCGTGCTGACTCAGAAGGCGCGAGGGGCCTTGAATCCCACAGGCCCAGGAGGTGATCCCGCCAGCAGCCTGAGGCGTCCGAAGCCTCCAGGTGAGAGCCCAGCCCAGCGGTACCCTGACTGCGTCCTGGGAGACCCCGCGCACAGCACCCAGCTGAGCCGTGCCCAGGCCCCTCCCCACGGAAACCGTGCCATGATGAATGTGCGTTCTTTCCCGCTGCTGACTCTGTGGCCATTCGATACGCAGTGCAGACCACTTAAGAGGCCAGGTCACAGCACTCCCTGCTCCCACCCTCAGGGGCCTCCGTCTCATTCAGAATAAACCCCAAAGTCCTGTCTGTGGCCGGGAGCTCTTGTAGCCTGGCTCCTACACCTGTAAGATCCGCCTCCGCCCCCTTCCCCTTGCTCATCCCACCACAGCCATACGGGTCTTCCTGCTGTTCCATTCCTGCCTTTACCCTCTGTTTACCCTGCCTGGAACATTCTACCTCCAGATCTTCCTGTGATTCGCTCCTTCACTTCATTCAGAACTGCACTCAAACACAGCTCCTCAAGGGAGCCTCCCCAGGCCCCAGTCCCAACTCCAGCCCTTATCAGTACCTGAAATTATATACCATATGTAGATTCAGATATGGGTAGCTGGCAGAAATTACCTTGAAACAAAAGCAGTGACCCTGTCACTACAAGGCAAACAGCTGTCAGTCTTGTTGGCAATGATACGAATTTGAGCTACCTAGTAAAAATCAGACTTTAGGAAATCTTGTATCTACCCCCATGAGCAGCTTACCAATGCCTTAAGACTTTTTGATGAGTTTGGTGGTGATACTGATACTTTGATATTTTAAGTGAAACATGTCAACATTTGGAAAATGTAAAAAACTCCATGAACCATAATTTTCAAAGTGATCAATAATGATATTACAAAATCATGAATGGGTAACATAAAGACAGGCATACAGACCAATGAAACAGAATAGAGAGCCCAGAAATAAACCCTCACATACATGGTCAACTGACCTTCCACAAGGGTACCAAGACCATTCAACTGGGGAAAGGAGTCTTTTCAACAAACAGTGCTGGGAAAACTGGACATCCACGTGCAAAAGCTGGACCCTTACCATATACATATACAAAAATTAACTCAAAATCCATCAAAAACCTAAATGTATGGGGCTTCCCTGGTGGCGCAGTGGTTGAGAGTCCGCCTGCCGATGCAGGGGACACGGGTTCGTGCCCCGGTCCGGGAAGATCCCACATGCCGTGGAGCGGCTGGGCCCGTGAGCCATGGCCGCTGAGCCTGCGTGTCCGGAGCCTGTGCTCCGCAACGGGAGAGGCCACAACAGTGAGAGGCACGTGTACAGCCCAAAAAAAAAAAAACCTAAATGTAGGACCTAAAGCTATAAAACTCTTAGAAGAAACCATAGGGGAAGAGTTTCATGACATTGGTTTGGCAAGGACTTCCTGAACACGATACCGAAACCACAGGCCACAAAAGTAAAAATAGACAAATTGGACTATATAAAAAATAAAAACTTCTGTGCATCAAAAGACACCATCAACCGAGCGAAAAGAAAACCTATGAGATGAGAGAAAATATTTACAAATCATATAAATGAGAAGGGGTTAATATGACGATAAAAACTCCTGCAACTCAACAACAAAAAAACAAATAACTTGATTAAAAAATGGGCAAAGAAGAAGATATAGAAACAGCCAAAAAGTACATGAAAAGATGTTCAACATCACTAGTCATCAGAGCAACGAAAATCAAAACCACAATGAGGTATTACTTCACACCTGTTAAGGTGGTTACTATTAAAAAAAAAGGAAAAGAAGCGTTGGCAAGGATGTAGAGAAATTGGAACCCCCGTGCTCTGTCGGTGGTGGGGTTGTAAAATGGTGCAGCCCTGTGAAAAACAGTAAGGCATTACATTACATGAAAAATAGAATTAACCTATGATCCAGTAATTCCACTTCTGGGTATCCATCCAAAAGAATTGAGAGCAGGGCCTCCAACAGATATGTGCACACCCATGTGCATTGCAACACTATTCTCAACTGTCAGGAGGCAGAAGCAACCAAAGTGTCCACTGATGGATAATAGATAAACAAAATGTGGTCTATACATACAATGGAATATTGTTCAGCCTTAAAAAGTCAGGAAACTATGACACCTGCTACAACATGGAGGAACCTTGAGGACATGATGCTCAGTGAAATAAGCCACAGAAGGACAAATACTGGATGATTCACTTACATAAGGTACCTAAAGTAATCAAATGTTTAGAAATAGAAAGTAGAACGGTGGTTGTCCTGGGATGGGGGGGCAGGGGAATGGGAAATTATTGTTTAATGGGGGCAGAGTTTCAGGTTTGCAAGATGAAAAGAACCCTGGAGATGGATGGTGTGGTGATTACACAACAAAGCGACTGTACTTAAAACTACTGAACTGTACATTTAAAAATGGTTAAGATGGTAAATTTTATGTTATGTATATTTTACCACAATTTAAAATAAACAAATAAATAAAAGTCTTTCATGGGTGAAAAAGACCCATTCAAAGTACCAAATATACCAATGGATTTTACAGTAACATGGTTCCAAAAGTTCACTGATATCTTTTCAGATTCTACATTACAACTAACTTTTAAAAATTATCATTTAATTTTTATGAAGACTCAAAGAAGAATAGTTACAATTATCCAAAAGTCTGTGAAAATATTCCTCCTTTTGAAACTACATGTATGTGAGCCCAGATGCTCTCCATACATTTCAATCAAAACACCATATTGCAACAGACTGAATTCAAGGCAAGTAAGAGAATCCAATAGTCTTCTAGCTACCAAGCCAGAAAGGAAGGAGTTTTCCAAAAATGTAAAACAATGCCACTCTACTAATTGTTTTGTTTTGGGAAATATAGCCATTTTCACAAAATTATGGTTTTTATGTCAACATGTAACAGGTTTACCATTTTTATTTTTATATGAATTAATATTTTCAATTTGCTCAGTTTTAATTTCTAATATGGTACATATATGTAGATAAACTATACATAATGATAAGCTCTTTAGGGTCTTCAATAACTTTTAAGAGTGAAAACGAGTACTAGGTCAAAATGTGTGGAAGTACTGGTTCAGACTAATGCAATACAGAGGATAAGACACTAAATCCTCCTTTTCTCCCTCCTCTGCCCTTGAATGATTACAGCTCTACTTAATAGAATTGAGGTAATCACCCTCCGGGGGCCGGAAGTCTGAACCTGGTATCATTGGGTTGGAATCAAAATGTCATCAGGGCTGTACTCCATCCTCCCCCCACCCCAGGCTTTAGGGGAGAGTCTATTTCTTGCCTCTTGAAGCCTCTGGGGGCTGCCGTCACTCCAGGCTCACCCCCACCTTCACAGGGTCCCCGCTTCTGTCGGTTTGGGAACTCCCATGCCTCTCAGTTATAAGGACCCACGATTAGATCGAACACCATCTGTTGTACTTTATAGGTCAAGCAATCCCATCATAATTATATTCATTTAATCTTCTATGAATTCCAAACAGTGTCAATAAAAAAACATTTAATTAGTTCACAGTGTACTTTTGGTTGTTTTTCTAGGCCTTTCTTAATCCACAATAAAGTGGTACTAACAAGGGGACAGGTTCTGGCGCCCAAGGACCTGGGTGTGAGTCTCAGCTCCGTCATTTCTCAGCTGCGCCATCAGGAAAGCTAGTCCTTCCTTTGTGCTTCAGTTTCCTCATCTGTAAAACGGGATGATGACAACACTGCCCACCACCGAGGACTGCTGTCAAGGCTGGAAGAGTCGGTCCTCGTAAAGTCCTAGCCCAGTACCCAGAGGACAGTAAGCATCTCCAAATGCTAGTTGTTGTTGTTATTATTATCTGAATAAGGTTTATAAGAAGAGGTTGGGTATGGCTTAGAAATCAGCTCATGGGAATTGGGATGATGGATGCTGAAGAAGTATCTGTCCAACAAGTCACAGGACCCCGGCCCCTGGGGACCCCTCCAAGCATCACTTTGCATTTCTGCACTAGAAACCATACCTACTTCTCAGAGGTTTCCCTGGCCCTGCAGCCGTGCCCCACACCCCCCAAGGGCACCCGCACATCACTGGGGGCAGCTCTCGACAAGTGTCCCAGAGCCGGGGAGGCCGTGAGGGCTCTTCTTCAGCTTTAGGCATAGCCTGTTTCTGAAAATGGATACTATATATTTACAGAGGAGAAATGACAGCATGTTTTCTGTCAATAGCTACATCACTTTTATTCCACTTCTTGTTTCCCCCATTTGGAGTATTTATGAAGTTTTCCATTTGATCCTTTTTTGGGGACAGACAGCTTGCTTGGAAAAAATGGACAGACAACTAAGTAAAATGGATCCTGGGGCTCCAACCCTACAAAGAACATCCTCGGCGGGGGGGGCCCACCTGCCCAAGGGTGGAAGGAGGCCCCCCAAGTTAGGACTCGGGGAGCCAGACTCAGGGGCACGAGGATGGGACCTGGGGACCCCGTGGAGCAGACGACCAGCCTACTGCCTCTGCTCCCGGCTGGAACGTGTTTCAGTCGTGACGAGTGTGAAGCGCAAAGGCAGACAGGATGGAAAACGAGGGTCAGCACAGGCCGTGCGGACCGGCCCCGCTGTGCCTCTCCCACAGCAATGTGGAAACGGGAGGCTCTTCAGAGCTGTCTCCAGGTCATCTTTAAAGAGAAGCGGTGAGCAGAAACCGAGCCCCGAGTGTGAGTGGTGAAGGACAGGCCGGGAGCGGACGCCTGGGACGAGGGGAGACCTGCGGCCACCGGGCGGCAACCCCGAGGGCGCTGGTCTGAGGCTCTGCGAGCTGCCGTCCTCTCGGCAAAGGGACTTTCCGAGCGGAGAACAAATGATTCCTGCTTTTCCCAGGACGATTTTTCAAGCTGGCTTCCTCGCTGGTTTGGAGACCCAACCTGCCCATTTATAACATGCTAACTTCAGGGCAGAGTGAAAGGCACCCGGCCTTGGTGCCCAGCACCAAACTAGAGCTGCCGCCCCAGGGTCATGGCAAGTGCCCTCCTCAGAGCCCCTTCCGGCTGAAAGGCAGCCCTGCATCTCAGCTCCTCAAAGGAAGGTGCCCATTTTGCCCAAGTGCCCGTGTGTCACATCACAGATATTTGTCAGGGACACGGCGCGCTCCTTTCTTTGTTGCTTACTTTTAATCTGTCTGATCTTTAAGGAGAAAACTACCTCTAGACTTGGCTCCCGACCCTGCTACCGCAGAAGGCAGTGGGGGGAGCTCGTGGCCACAAATCCTCCTCCTAAAAAACACTCCTCGTCTGGCAGCCAGAGATGCGACCTTTCCAGCCAGCTGGGCCAAGGGGGTGAGTCCTTGTTAAGGCCGGGCTCACGTGGGGCTAGAATCAGAACCGGAGGGACAGGGGAGCATCTGCCCTGACCAGCTCCCCACAATGACCAGGGAATGTCCCCAGAATCGCCATCAGGATGGAGGGCTGGCCAGGATGGCAAACAGGTGCTTCACCCATGCTCAGGTGATCTACCAGAAAGCACATTCAGAGCACACAAGTGCTCTTCTTTGTGGGATTCTATTCAAAATCAAATGAGTATTAAAAGTCACAGCAAAGTATTTAGCTCTATTCAGTAACTGGACTATCTATCACGGTAAAGGAAAGGGAATTGGGGGCTAACATACTTCTAAGCATTTCATTCAAGGGAGAAAGATTAGGGAAAACACGTAATGTATCTCAGGAACGCGAACGTCCTGTTATTGTTAGAAACTGCTGGGACCTCATTAGAGCCTATGAAAACATCATGTGTAAGTACTGAAAGGCAATAAATCTTCAACAGCCCGAAGAGAAGGTGGGTAAAGCGGGAAGGGAAGAAAAAGAGGGAGAAAGAGGGAAATGGGCGAATTACCAGCCCTCTGGTGGTTTTTCCCATCAAACCTCGAGCCAGCTTGGGCCACCAACTGGCTTCCCAGAAGGACTGTGTGAATGCAGCTTCCTGATACAGGTTGATACAGTAGGAGACTGTATTAAATACTCTAAAGTAATTATCAACAGTTAATAAAGTCAGTTTAGGATAGATTTTTTTTTCCTTTTCGGTTTTCATACTGTAACCTCTCAGCAGTCTTGGTTCTTCCTTGGACATGGAAATTCCTTCTCATAAACTTCATCCTGGTACTGAATGTTGAGCCAATTCTGAAGAGCTGATCAGAAATTAAGCAGTAAAAGTTAAAGTTGCTCACTTTGGACTAACTAAACATTGTCCCTGGAGCCACTGTTATTGGCACACAGCCAAGGAGCATCTTCCAGGCCAAATGCCTTTACAAGATTACAGAGACTGTGCAATTCATCTATTCTCTTGTGGAATTGAAAAATGGTCACAGATAATAAGTAATAGTGCTCTTTTTGAAAAAAAAAGAAGAATTACAGCTTCAGCAGTGAGCTATGTGAAAAACAGACAGGGAGAACCTGCAGACTAACCACATCAACAAAAATTTATCAATTGAGAAAGGAATCTCTTGATAAATACAGACCGTAGGATACTCTATATCCAATAAATAATACCCTTTTCTCTATAAAAGAGATTAGTTGTCTCTTCAACTGGCCAATCTGTTTTATGATAAAAATTCAATATCTGAGCAGCTTTTATATATGGAGAGGAAAAGAAGCTCACCATCATTTGTACTTTGTTCTCCACTGACTCTTTTTTAAACACTTAACACTTCTCTAAATATTTTACACCCTTGTCATATACCTAACTGTTAAACAAAAAGCTAAATTATTAAATTTCTATTAAATATAAAGTTATGAAGTTAACAAATTTGACTCAACATTTCAACAAATGATCGGTAACAAAAATTAATCAGACTCTTCCAAAGATTTAATAGGTATAAGTCTTTCTGATGCTCTAAGCACGTCAAGGGTACACCATATTACAATGAATATAAAACAGATCAGTGCACTTACACCCAAGCTAGTTTACTGAAGGTTTAACTCTATGGATTTAAATTTGCTTTTCTATTTTTATTCTTACTTGTATTCTAATTTCTTTCTGGAGTACAATTTTCACTCATCTTAAAAAAAAAAAGCTGGGGTCACCTTCTCAGACGCGCTGTGATTGCAGATGTGAGTTTTGAGAACAAAGACAAGATTTAGGCAGCTTCCAAGGAAATTGCAGCCAAGTCACTTACCCAGGTCCCTTGCTATAGTTGTGCTTGGTCCATTACTTCAGAAACTCTCCTGATCATTGGTTTTGGAAATTTTGGTGTGTTTTCATTTTTATGACCTTCATATTTCATCATCAATATCAAAATGGTGCTTATCCGGTATGTCTTGTCTGTATTGTATCCGGTACAAGTTCAGTTTTTTGGCTCTTGTTCTAAGTAAGATTCGGTCTTACTTAGATCTAAAGCCTTTGGTTGATCTGGGTCCCTGAAACGTTGTTAACACTTCTTTCTCATCAACCATTAAAATCCGTAATATTGACATGGAGACACCAGCAGAAACCCCTTAGCCATTCTTCATCTTCCTTTGTGTACAGGAGGCTGGGAAGGCACAGTTCTGATGGCATTTTCCTCACCTTTAGGGTCCAAGATCCCCTCACCTCCTCTGTCTGCCTTCATGTGTAGACGATTAAATATGTACAACATGGAAACGAGTGAGCAGAATGTGCCTCAAAGAAATCGAGGAGCCCAAAAAAGTGGCTTCCTTTGGACAGAGTTCACTTTAAGCTTGACTTTGAGTTTACTGCTTAACGATGAGCACTACCTGCTGACTACTGTGAAGCTTTGTGACCACCTGTCTCATCATATCAGCATGGCAGTTCTCTAAGAGTGGTCCCTGGGAGGTCGGGAGAAATTCAAATTCTCTGGCTCTGTCCCAGACCAACTGAACAAGAAACTCTGAGAGCACGGCCCCATATCTGTGTTCTCACAAGTCCGCTTGCGTCCTGGGTGATCAATGCCCACGCACGTTTGATGACTACTATAGGGTCGCCAGCGAGTGCTTTACTCAGTCTTCCATTTCCTTGCACCTGCTATAGTGAGATGTGCCCCGAATGTTAAGATTGCTAACCTGTGAGGATGGAATCAGCAGGAATGATCGCTTCCTGGAACAGTTTTGTCCTGCTCGGAAATAACCAACTCTAAGAAGTGTTCTGTAGATGTAGTAAGATGAAGACAGAGACACGCTCAATCAGGTCAGAGGGCTGGGAGGCAGCTGAGAAAACCACCATCAAAACTTAAATCAAGGAGAGTGAGTCTTAAAACGGGGATTGTGTAGAGATAGGGAAGGCGGGATGAGAAACAAGAGAACACACTGGTCTCTGCCCATCCCCCAGATCCCGACACAGAGCTCCTAAATCCCTTGGCACTTCCTGGGTGACAGGAGCATCACTTGTTCTAAGGAGGCCAATCCTGGTGGCTCCCGGATGGCTGCAGGGTGGGGCTGCTCTCCAGAAAGACCCAACCACGATGAGATGCTTGAACTTTCAGCCCCATCCCCCAGGCTCCAGGGAGGGGCGGGGCTGGAGACGGATGGATCATATCCTACGTCTACTTAAACATGACTCCAGACATTTGTGTCCATCAGTGTGGAGGACCAGAAGCCCTAAATGACTCAGCCCCCTTTCAAAAAAAGAAAAATAAAGGAAGTCTGGATAAATATGAACCAAAAGAAAGTAACAATTTTATGAATCAGCATTTGGCAATAAAGTGAGAAGTCTGTCTCAGTCTGACGCCCGGAACCATGAGTTTCCAGTTTCAAAGTGAAACACTGGAAAGGAAGCAAGACCCAAACCAGCCTTCACCCTGAGTCTATGCACTGAACTCTGTGACCTTCCATTTCCACTAGAGAGCTCCATGGTGGCAGGAAAAACAGGAAGTGAAGGCTTCAGCCCACCCAAGGCAGGAAAACACTACATACAGGTGGGGTCCAGAATGTCCACAGACTCAGAATCCGGGTCAGTGGGAACAGGCCCAGTTCGGAGACGGGGAGTGAGGAGCGAGCCTGTCTGGGGAACCCATGACCGCATTCCCGCTGACAGGGGCTTGCAGACGACGCACACTACATCTGTGGTTTGGAAAAACACAAGACAATTTAACTCACACTCATCCCAAGTCGGTCATGCTCCCAGGCAACCGACAGCAGAAATCTCTTATATCCTCAAAAGAGGCCCAATCTCAATACCTCTCACAGAATTCCAACAGATAGTTCCAGGAGCATAAACATGGAAGAAAACAGGGTGCCATGAGTAAGAAGCAGCAGAACACGCAAACCCACATCCACACACACTCACACATGCGGCTACACACACACACACACACACACTCACACTCACACACCCGCACACATTGTGGACTAGGTTTTTTTGAAAGCAGCCGCCAGGCCAGAACTTGGAATACAGATGTTTTTAGGATCAGTAACTGTGAAGGGGATGGAAAAAAAGCATGATTGCGCAGAAGGAAAGTTGAACTCAGTGTAGCTCTGACACAACCCTGTCAACCCAGCAGAAAGCACCAGTGAGAATACTGTCCATCAGGGTCATCCTGCACCAGGCTTGACACCCTCACGCAGCTTCCAGAACCAGGCTGCTGTGAGCAGGGCATGGCACAGGCGAGGCAGCACTTTGCAGATGGAGGCTGCCTGCTGACCTCGTGCCTCCACACAGCTGGGCATCAACTCTTCCCTTGAAGAAGAATATGGTGGCATATCTCTGTGTCGTAGAGATAGATAGGTATATAGATAGATAGATAACAGGTGGATAGATAGATAGGTACATAGACATATACCCACCCAGAACAGGCCAGGTAAAGATTTTAAACATACAAATTATCAAAAAATAAAAAATTAGTATTTTAATCTTTTAATAACTTTTTTACTCTTTTAGAGCTTTTAAAATGACCAAGCATGTTTATAAACAGAATCAAATTTAAAGTAGAACTTCTAGAAATGAAAATTATAATAATTAAGTTTCAAAAGTCATTAGACAAGTTGAACAGCAGATTAAGCACAACCAAACAAAAAATTATGAAACCAGAAGGTAGATATGAAGAAATTATTCAAAATGCAACCCAGAGACACAAAGAGATGTGAGAGAATGAAAAGTTGTAATTTATGTTTAATTAGAGTTTAGTAGGAGATAAGGGATATAAATGGGGAAGAAGCAATATTCAAAAGAGACCTAAACATTTATCCAAGGAAGACATACAGATGGCCAAGAGGCACATGAAAAGATGCTCAACATCACTAATTATTAGAGAAATGCAAATCAAAACTACAATGAGGTATCACCTCACACCAGTCAGAATGGCCATCATCAAAAAAATCTACAAACGATAAATGCTGGAGAGGGTGTGGACAAAAGGGAACCCTCTTGCACTGTTGGTGGGAATATAAACTGATACAGCCACTATGGAGAAGAGTATGGAAGTTCCTTAAAAAACTAAAAATAGAACCACCATATGACCCAGCAATCCCACTACTGGGCATAGACCCTGAGAAAACCATAATTCAAAAGGACACATGTACCCCAATGGTCATTGCAGCACTATTTACAATAGCCAGGACATGGAAACAACCTAAGTTTCCATCACCAGATGAACGGATAAAGAAGATGTGGTACATATACACAATGGGATATTACTCGGCCATAAAAAGGAACGAAACAGTGCCATTTGCAGAGACGTGGATGGACCCAGAGACTGTCATACAGAGTGAAGACAGAAAGAGAAAAACAAATATCGTATATTAACGCATATATGTGGAATCTAGAAAAATAGTACAGATGAACATATTTCCAGGGCAGGAATAGAGACGCAGACATAGAGAACAGATGTGTGGACACGGGGTGGGAAGGGGAGGGTGGGACGAATTGGGAGATTAGGTTTGACATAAATACACTACCATGTATAAAATAGATAGCTAGTGGGAACCTGCTATACAGCACAGGGAGCTCAGCTTGGTGCTCTGTGACGACCTAGATGGGTGGGCTAGGGAGGGTGAGAGGGAGGTCCAAGAGCGAGGGGTTATATGTATTCATACAGCTGATTCACTTCGCTGTACAGCAGAAACTAATGCAACATTGTAAAGCAATTATAGTCCAATTAAAAAAAAAAAAGAGAGAGAACGAATGAGAAATTTCCAGACTTGCTGAAAGACTCAAACCCTCAGACTAAGGAAGCCCAGTCAATTCCCTGCAGGATAAATAAGGAAATCCAAAAGTAGATACATCATAACAAAACTGAAGAACATCAAAAACAAAGATTTTAAATACGAGTCAGAAACCTTCAAAAGGAAGGAATTATATTGAAGGCTGACTTCTTACCAGCAATGATGAAAGCCACAAAAGAGTGGACTTTTTTTTTTCAATATACTGAAAGGAAATTATGATCCTCCTGAAATTCTATACCTAGTCAAATTAATTTTCCAAGAATGAAGAGAAAATAATTTACCTTTAGAAGAAGAAAACCTGACAGAGTTTAGCTCAACAGGCCCTTACAAGCAGAAATTCTAAAGAATACAAAAAGTACTAGAAATTAAAAGAAAAAACACTTGATAACCTTAAATTTTGAAATTTATTTTTGTTAAAAGACATCTTTAAAAGAGAAAACAAGGCAAATAATGGAAGAAGATACTAGCAATACATGTAACTCACAAACTTTGGTATCCATCATATGTAAAGTGTTCCTACTAATAATTAATAAGAATAAGACAACCCAATAGAAAAATGGGCTACCAACTTGAACAGGCATTGCACACAACAGAAAATTTAAATGGGCAATAAACATTTTAAATGCCCAAATTTATTAGTAACCCAGGAAATGCAAACTAAAATCACAACGAGATGCCACTATACCAGGTTGTCAAAAATCTTGAAGCTTGATAATACCAAGTGTTGGCTTGGATATGAGGCAACTAGGACTTTCCTACACTGCTGATGGGAGAGCAAACCAAGAGCAGGACGTTCTGAAAGATAAAAGCAGAGGGAGGTTTGAGACGACCTTTCTAAAAAACTTTAGCTGAGACTGAAGAATGGGGAGTTGGTCAGACCAAGTGACTCCAGGCAGAGAGAACACTTTGTACAAAGATCTGAATCGGAAAAGGACTTGGTGTGTTTGAGGACCTGAAGGACACGCAGCACGGCCAAGGCAGGAGCAACGGGCACAGGACCAGAGCAGCACGGGATTAAGGCTGAAGGGGCAGCAGGAGACCCATGTCCCTTCAGGCCACCCTAAGGATTCTGATTATTATCCTGAGCCATCGGAGGTCATCGAAGGCTTTAAGCAAAGGAATAATGTTCTCAGATTTGCATTTTTTCAGGGATCTCTCTCTCTCTCAATACTAGGAAATGGGTTGAGCGTATCTGTGGGTACGAGTGGATACAGGAAAACCACTTGGCCTTTTGCAATAATGCAGGCAATCAATAGTGATGACAGGGGCTGGGGGGAGGTAATCAGATTGTGAATATTTAGGAAGTGAAATTAGCAGGCCTTGGTGATGGCTTGGATGTGGTGGTGAGGAAGGAGGGAGACGTAAAGGGTGACTTGTGATGTCTGGGGTCTGACTTGCATGTGGTGCTGTGCACGCACTCAGAGAGGAAACCCTGGCAGAAAGCCAGCTGGGTGTGGGGCAGAGAGGTCATTAGTCCAGTTCTGCACATGCTGATTTTGAGATGCTCGTCTTGCCTCGAGGTAGAGATGTAAAGAGTGCATCTGACACATAAATCTGGACCCAGTGGTGTCCTGGAGCGGGCTCACACGTGCTCTGCGTCTCTTACCAACCCTGCAATCACTGATACTGTGTCAGTACCTTGATCTTGGCCGTGGTGAGAATACTCACACCATGGAAATTGGCAAATGCTACGATTCCGGGTTTTTCCCCTCTGGAGAATCGGCTGTTAACCATTTACCCGCACCCACTCTTTGCACCAGAGCAGAAGCCTGGTCTGAAATATAAAACTTTCAGGGAGGCCTCGGGGGCTCTCAGCTGGGCTTCATTAGCAGCAGCTCATTTTCCGCACGGAGCCCAGAGTCCAAGCAGGGAATGTGCTCCCGCCATCCCCGTAAAACTGCCTGCTGTTGACACACGAATGGCTTCCAGACAATTTGGACAGGTTGGGGATAGTTTTATAAGAAAAGGAGTGAAAAAGAAATATTTGTCCATGAAACCCAACTCCCCTCCTGGTTTTGGCCTGGTAGTGTGGCAAGGCACGTGAAAACAGTGTTATGGGTTTGCATGCATGTTCCCCTTACCACCTTTGGGACCATCTGGGCCTGCTTCCTTAGGAGCCTCTGTGGCCTGATGCCAGCCCTATGGACACCAGCACCAGGCCTCGTGCACACCCAGCCCACCCGATCGCCCACCCAGGCCTAAGAGCCCGGACAGCAGCCCGTCTCCAACCACACAGCCTGCCCGCCAGCCAGCGGCACAGGGAAACACGTTGGCCGAGGCTCTGCCTCCTGGGGCGAGACGTGTGGCTCAGAGAAAGGCTCCCAGGGCTGCAGGGCAGCTGTCGGGCATGGCTGGGGTGGCAGCCCTGCCTGCGGGAAGTCGCAGGGCACCTCCAGAGATGCAGCCCTAAGATGTGACCGCAGCCGGCACCTGCCTCCAGGCTGGGACTCGCCGGCTTCCCCAGCATGGTCACGTGCAGTCTCTCATCTCTGTTTTCTACGACAGCTCTGTGGAGTTGAAAGCACAGGGTCACTGTCTTCCTCTGTTTTACTAATGAGGTAACTAAGGTTCAGAAAGTGTGGATTTTCAGCTCCTTCAAATTAACGTGGACCACCCGACGATGCGTGCTAAGCCTGGGTACAATCCACTCCAAGCGTCTGCCATTTCTCTGGACCCGACATCTTGTGCTTGGCATCCCTGGCTTCCTGACCTCCCTGTCTTCCCCTGATTTGAATTCCAGGTAATGGAATGCATTTGTACTTATAATGGAATACATAATTCTACATATAACTGTGTCTACTAGTAACAGTATATAGTTTGCCTTCTGAAGCGTCTCAACAGACTGCTTTCTATGAGGTCCCAAGAATTCCAAGCTGTGGTCATCATATAGGTGTTAACATGTATACATAAAAAATGGTTTTAACAATAAACTTTCTTCTAAGTATAAAAGTAATGCATGCGTTCATACTATAAAATTTAGAAAATTAGGGATAATCATCCATAATTAACATTCAAAAGGAAAGTATCTGGTGTAATGGAAACATTAAGATAAATATCAGGATAAATATATAGTCCACCAAGATGGTGACTATCTTAAAAGTACACTCATTTGAGTATGTGAACAACGGCATTTACAATATAATGAATATTCACGTGTGTGTGTCTCACCTGTGTGCATTTTCCATGTCTCGTCCTACAGTCTCCTCTCAAATACCCGAGATGGGCTGTGAGACACACACTGAGTCCGATGGTCTAGGAGGTCCCCAGGGGTGCTCACCTGCTGCTGTTCACCGGCATGGTCCCTGCCACACGGAGCAGGATATTCCAGAAGTGACAGGTCGTGATTCCAAAGGCTGGATAATAAAGACACCACGGCTTCCTCCTTGCTCTCTGGGATCACTCCTTCCGAGGCAATCAGCCACCACGTTGTGAGGACCTTGTGGAGAGGGACTGAGGTTCCCTGACAACAGCCGTGGGAGGTGCCACCGGAGGCAGACCCTCCACCCCCTGCCCAGCATCCAGAGGCTGCCGGCCCAGCGACACCTGGACTCCAACCTCACGAGAGACCCTGCGCCAGAACCGCCTGCTGTGATGCTCCTGAATTTCTGATTTGCAGAAACTGTGGATTAATAACCCTTTATTGTTCGTTTAAGCTGGCAAGTTTGCAGCAGTAGATAACTAATACACTGGATTTAAACCAGGCAACCTAATGAAATCCGGACTCGGTCACTTCCTAGGTAAGTGGCCTTGGGAAACTCACTTCATCTCTTGTTTACAAATTATTTGAAACTGAGGGAACATTCCCCTCAAAGCACTGTTTTAGAGAGTAGATGCGGCCACACAGCACAGAGGCCTTGGCACAAGGCGACATTCTCAGGGTGACTAATTCACACCGGTTTACCCAGAGCTCCCTCGGTTTAGCCGACAGTCTGGCACCAAGACGCCTCACCCCAAGCTGACTGAGACAGTTGGTCACTCTAGCATTCGTTGAAAATTGGTTGAGGGTGAAAGGCGTCCATGGTATACAGTTAAGCAAGGAAGTCTAGAAGCTTCAGGTAGACTAGCCCACACTCTACTTAGCCACACACAGAGATTCCAGATGTAGGATTTCATCACCGTATCTGTGAGACCTGGGTTCCAGGCTGCTTGTCTTAGAAGTTCTGCAGTGACCCCAGCGATGCCTGGTCCGCTGGGAACTCTGCTGCCTCCACCACTCTGGTCTCAGGGGAGAGTCTGGGCCTGCCCTGGACCGTTCTTTCTGAAGGATGGGACGGGGCCTGCTCCACACACCATCAACAAGACTATCTAGAACATCGCACTTCCTCACACACTGCTGAAGCTGGAGGGCACGGAGAAAAATGCCACCTTACAGATGCTAGAAATGGCTGCTCCAGAGCCCAAACTCAGAGCTGACCTCAGAGGCCCTCACCAGACAGGGTCCCTGGCCAGCCCTGAGTCAGCCTCCGCCAAGGTCCCAAGCACCACCCTGGAGGGCCCACCTACCTCTGCCCTGCCTGGAGTTCTCACCTGCAGACCTCCTTGTACTAGACATGAATAAATGCCTTTCATTCCCCTTGGCTCCATTTTCCAAAGAGAGACATCTGGGAAGCAGAGTAAAATGCTCCTTCCCCCGGGAGCACAGTTTGCCGCAGCGAAGGAGCCGACGAAGGGAGAAGCAGGCAAAGACGGGAGGGCCCACCGCTGGCCAGGACGCTGAGGCGGGCGCAGACTGACAGCACCTCGCCGTCAGGGGGAGCCCGTCCCCAGGCAGGCCAGGTCTGCTGGTAACTCTTGAAGAACAACCTGCTTTCTGTTCACAGTGATCATTTCAGAAGTCAAGAATAAAGGTAAGGAGTCCTGAATGAGTTTTCTTTCTTTTCAAAACAAAATGACACAGACCTGGGCTGGACCATTTGACAAACTCCAGTGCTTCGTGGATTCCCTGTAATTGGGAGTTTCTGTCTTCAACTACCGAATTACCCACAGCAGATGCACCAGGGGAACCGGGTAGGCTGGGTAACACACAGGAGTGATTAGCAGACAGACCCTGATGCAGCTGGCCCTGCGGATGGAGGTAGGAAGCTCGGGGCCCAGACGTGAGCGAGCACGTGTGTGCGACAAAGGCTGGGCTTCCTGCCAGTGGCGCCTACTTCACACGTCACATGTCTCATTGGAGAGAAGAAGAATGTCTTCCAGAAATCCAGGCACCCCAACACCTGGTTTAGTGCTCTTTCTAGCAGCCTGAATAAAGTGACTTGCTGCTTTCAAAATCAGGTCAAAGTAAATCAAGGGGAAGGAAGTTTTGACAAACAGGCTTCATTCCATCTTGTAAACAAGAGAAAAAGGAAAAAAATCCAGGCCAAGCCTTGTAAAGAGAAGCGGTAGTGAGTGGGCAGCCTGCAGGACACAGGGTGAGTGAAAACACTGAAATTCCGGCTCCAAGACAGCTTGTCTGCTAGGATGCTACACCGGGCGGGGGAGCGACAGCATCTCCCAAGCTTGTTTTCCTAGGAATTTGCTATCGTGGGGCGGATATTTAGAAGCGAAGCATCACGCCATCCGTGGTTCCCCAAGACAGCATGAAGCATCAAGGCCCCTAAAGAGTCAAGATGGACCTGCGCCAGCTGCCCCGGGTGACGGATGGGAAGGGAGCCGACGCTGATTGAACGTCCTCGAAATTTCACATGTATTCATTATGTCAACCTTGCAACGAAGGACAGTGTTAATCACCCCAACTTTATGAATCACATCGAGTGACTTGAGGGCACGCGCTTAAGAAGCGGCAGCTCCCAGGGCGAGCTGCTGCCATTGTTCTAGAGTGAACGGCCACCTCCAGGCTGCGACCACGGCATTGACCATCTGAGACCATCTCCCACACCAGGGGCAGAGTTACTGTTTTCTAGCTCAGTGCAGGTTTCCCTGGACCCACAGCCAATCGTAGCTGGCCACTCATCAGAGCTTCTCAGCAAGCATGAGCCTCGAGGCTCAGCAGTTTCACTTCTGCAATCCTGCCTTCCGACACTGGGACTTAGGATACTTTCCACAAGATGGAGGGAGTATCAAGGTAACCGCATAAAACTCACACTCACTTATGCATTTCTTTTTTTTTTTCAAACTTGAAAATTCAAATTCCCCATCTGCTCACAGATCCTTGTCTGGCATTAACCAGACGGAGTGATATCCTTACATTATAGAGTGGGTGCAGAGTCAAGGAAGTGAATTGAATTTACAGCAGTTACCCTTTTTTGCCAAGAAACTCATCCAACTGGGGTTGGAAAACCAACCCTCAAATGTTGGGTATTAATTGGACCCTTGGCCAAGGCAATCGCTCTATCAGCCAATTAAGGCCCATGGAGCAAGAGAGAACTGTCATCCAAAGCCAACACACACAGCTCATGCCTGGTCACACACCATTTCCTCCCTCCACCCCTTCATCTCCAGCGACTGGAGTTTCCCTTCTTCAGTCTGCTGGCAAAATCAGGGGGCTTTGAAAGCTCTCCAGGACCCAGCTACCCATGAGTATTAAAAAAAAAAGCCACAACTAGTTATTGAAACTTGTGGAAAGTTTGTGAATTTTCAATGCGGGTCCAGGAGGAGTTTGTGTTCTTCTGGAAAGAGACGATGACAAGCAGGGAACCAAGAGGAGTGGGAATTCTGGGGGCCAGTGGGCGGGTCGAATCAGCATGGAAGACAGTCTCCCACCATCTTTCTTTCCAATGTGGAAAGGAATCCGTACTCAGGACCTGCACTCTATTGTATTCCTAGCTCAATAGGTACTAGTAACAAACGTGTTGCCCATCTCTTATTGGTGAGACACACGAACCAGAAGCTTCAGCATCACTGGACTTCAACTGGAATCCAGACTGTGTCACTTTCTAGTCAAGAAACCCTGGGCGTGAACTTAAAACTCTCAAATGTCCATGCTGTCGACCTCGGTTGCCAAATGGTTTAAGTGAAAACTGCTTCACACACTTAACACACAGTACGTACTCAGTAACTTAACCACTGGCACTACTGCTCCCCGATGACCATTTCCCCCAATCCTCCCTAAATCAGTAGGCGATTCCCCTCCATAAAAACAAGTATGAGACTGGACGTGAATTCAAGCCCCAAATCTGGATGACTGTTTGCTACAGAGGCTGTGGCGTTCCTACGCGCAAGTATATACATGCAGTCCCGGTTAAGCCCTGGGAGGCTTTCTGGTGGGCTGCGGAGTGTCGGTACACAGCCCCACGTGTAAGAAGCAGCAAGGCTCTTTTCATATCTGACCAGAGCGGCAGAGAGCCGAGGCAACTGCAATACAATTTTGGCCAAAGAGGGCAGGTTCACTTGAAAGATTCCAATCAGTAAGGGAAAAGTAAAGGCTTTTTATGGATGGAATTACCTGGAAAGTTACTTCAGGCTCCCACAGCATCAGCATCCAGGGACGTGGCTCCCTCCAGCGCACAATCCGTGTGGTCGCGCACAGATGCAGTAATAACCGGTTATGATGGGCTGAGCTGGGGAGAAGGTAGGGGACGTTCCCCGGTTGACAGTCATCGGCTCATGGGTCTCGATGGCAAAAGAAGTTGTCACTTGACTGAGTGGTGGCTCCATGGGGCAGTGTCAGCAAGATCTACAGCTGGAAGAAAGCCAACATGATGGTCAAAAGTATAGAAAGATTATATTTTGACCTTTCTGGCGTTATTGCTGGCAGTTATCCAAGATTTGGGACAGTCGGTTTTTTCCATGAAAAATTTAGTGGCTACCACAATAATTCATGGAGTATCCTTAGAATTCTTTGCTTCCAAGCCAAACACGAAGAGTGTTATGAAAAAAATCACCCAGTGCATTCACCTGCGCTCAACTTCCCCTTCCTTCGTTAAACCTTGTCATATTCACATTTCTTGACATGCTTCCCTTTCCCACATCTGCCCTGACTGTTAAAGCAATACTGATGGCCCATCCACCATGTATTTTTATTGAGTTCCCTCAATATAAGTGAAATAAGTGGACAGGAGGGGACTGGGTTAGGACTGCACATCGGGAAAATGCCTGTGTACTCTTAAGTGTTCAGGGCTTAGTGACAAAGCAATCCATCCACCGTGAGGGTCAAGTCATGTGCCAAAGACTCTGAAGATTTTAACAGAGAAGATGGAAAATTCTCTTCCAGGCAAAGAGACCCATCAAAACAGACTCTGCAGACTATAAAATGAGCCACAGGGGATTCATAGATGAGCCAAAGGCGTGTCCTGGGCGGATGGCGCTCCGCCTTCCCCACCTTGTGCAGCCTCTCCCACGGCACCAGACCACGGTCTTTCCAATCCCTGCCTTGCCCCAGGGGGCATGTTTCTCCACCCACTACTAGACACAGTCTGTTCAGCATCCATGGCCTAATTCCCAGATACCGAGGGCAGGAGGGACTGGCTCTTCCTCCAGAGGACACTGGTTCTAGGGGCCTGAAACTTACAACTTAACCTTTAAAAACTGCAATTTTAAAATATGTTGCATTTGTAAATTGGAAACTCATGAATTCTTTCAACCGCAGAGAAATGACGACATTAATAAAAGCCCTAATGAAATAATAAAAAGCAGGGTGCTGTTCAGGGGCCTCACTGCCATCTCAACACCCACGGATGAGGCAGGTGAAAGCCAAGATGAGTGAGAGGGCCGATTGTTGCCCCCTGTCCTGAGCACCGGAAAGTCAGGCTAGAGCTCTCACCTCCCTCCTGCTAAGAGCACGGGCCTGGGTCCCAGGTGCCAGGAGGGTGAGGGAGGGCAAGGGCTGACTACCGTCTCCACGGCCCCAGTGACCCAGAGCTTTCTGTCTGTTCCACCGCAGGATCCCATCCACATGCTATAGAATAGGTACTTCTCTGCACGCTTTACAAATGAGGATTCCAAGACACAGAGACTCAGAGTAACTCGCCCCAGTTACACAGTTAATATGTTGCAGGACTTGTGATCAGAATCAGAGCCACGACTGTTGGGCATGCAGTATTTGGCACAGATTTAAAACCCATCTTAACCTCTGTATCAGCACATCTCAAACCTGACCATGCATTCCAGCCACCCAGGGAATCTTGTCAAAATGCAGATTCGGATTTTATCGGTCCGGTGGGGCCTGTGACTCTGCATTTCTGACCGGCTCCCAGGTAGTGTGGGTGCTGCAGGTCTTTGAGGAGTGACGTGCTACATAATGCTCCCTCCTCTACATCTAAAGGGGGCGCCCACAAGTGGGAGAGGGAGGGGTGCCGAGGGGGGAGAAGCAGGAAGGGAGCAAGCTTTCCTTCCACAAAAAGTCCTGTCCCCTAATGTGCATGTGACAGTTAAGAAACTCTAAAGTCCAAAACTTTCTTCCATGAACTCTCTTAACTTGGAATCGAATTCAGGCCCCGTGTGTCCATCTCACACATGCGATGTCTTTTCTGGAACACCTGGGCCTCAGTAGATCGGCCCAGTTTTGCATCGTAAGAAATCAGCCTTCAGGAGGAAGACTCTCCCCCAGGATGAAACCTCAGGACAGGGTAACGGTCACAGGTGAATGAGTCCTGCCACACACTCTGTGGGGAAGCGCAAGCTGCTTCCCCCCAGGGACACCCCAAAGTCAGCGAGGTCATCCAGGACTGGCCTCTGCCTGGGAGTGGTATCTACTGCTCAGTGGCACTTCCTTCTTTGTGGAGTTTTTGGGGACACTTCACGGAAGCTGTGCTTTATTTTCACTGAGAGCATCAGGGGTGACCCTCGAGAGTGAGGTCAGGACACGGAGGGACACTTCAAAGACATGTGCAGGCCTCTGAGACTCCGGCCCAGCATGCACGACAGGAAGGAACTCGGGGGCTGGGCCTGGGCCTGAGCGGGGCAAGCGTTGCCCCCGCTGGCTTCTTGTGTCGCCCTTGGTTCCTGCTCACTCGGGGGCATCCTCCGTCTCCCCCACACACGTAGCCTCTCACAGTTCTGGAGGCCAGCAGTCTGAGGTCACGGTTTCAGCGGGACCGCGCCCCTGCAGAGGCCCTCAGGGAGAGCCCGTCCTCCGCCTCCTCCAGCTTCGCGTGGCTCCCAGTGCGCCTTTGCTTTGGCTGCACCGCTGCAGCCTCTGCCTCTGTGGTCCCACGGCCTCTCCTCTCCTCCCTGGGTCTCCCCCCTGTATGTCTCCTATGAGGACACCTGTCATTTGAGTTCGGGCCACCCAGATAATCCAAGATGACCTCATCTCCAGATCCTTCACTTGATCACATCTGCAAAGACCCTTTTTCCAAAAAGGTCACATTCACAGGTTCTGGGAATTAAGACATGGACATATCTTTTGGAGGGGCCGTCATTTCAGCCCCCACTATGTAGATAGATATTATTTAGGGCTTCCATTAATAAGCTCCATTTTATTAAATTCCTCCAGTGTTCAATCTAATTTATTCTCTTCTTCTAGTTGCATAACTATTGCAACTTAAACAACTGTGAGCCCCCAGCATCAGTTTTACCATATCATTTTGGGCCACAAGCTCACAAAAGACTACATTTTTAAAAGGATGATTGTCAAACCAGATGCCAGGAGCTCTCCTGAGACACTCTATAATTCAAACCACAGGCTCCCAGGCTCTGTTTTAAGAAGGACAGTCCTGTAATAAAAATACCGTATGTACTTCCCCTTGGCCTTCCACAGGCTGAGTTGCACAAAAGCCTGTCACCTGCGAGCAGGCGAGCTTCTGGAACCTGATGGGTGGGTGCAGAGCAAGTACTTGCTTGAAATCTTTCAGCCGAGAAAGAGTCACCATGTCCACAGCCCCAAGACCGGGGTTCCAGGGATGCAGCTGTCGTAGAAGGAATGTCTATGGAGAAAGGTTTTTTAAGAGTAGCCCATTTCTTTAATCTTCCATTCCTCACTGCTGAAAGAACTAAAAATAACGTAATTTGTTTGGGCCAGTGGAAGAGGAAGACTGGGGTTTATTTCTGCTTAACTTCCAAAATGCAAACAAGCAAAAGAAAACTTTAGATTTTCTCTGCATCCCAGATTGGTCAGGGTGGGAATTTGCCGCATGGCTGTCAATGAAAGTGGACTGAAGTGTGATTGGATGGGTGTAAGGCAGCGTGCCCAGAAGAAAGGGGGAAATGTAAAATGGACTGGAAAAGCTAAAAGAAAGAAAAACAAGTCTTTATCAAGAAAAGATTTAAATACACAGCAGCTGGGTATAATAAATATATTTGTTCATTTTAATTGATCAAACATCTCTCTTAATCCATAACTTTCGTTTTTCATGTCAGTGAAAATTCTCTGACTCAGCGTATAAAATAGCTAATAGAGTTTTTTTATTGCCACAACCTAGCCATATTTCCTTCGATGTGCCAAAATAAAACATAAAGAAACTCTGGTTGTTGTTTTTAAAAGACTTAATTCCAGCCGTCATATAACATCTCTCTGGCAACATGAGAGCGACACTCGGCCCAGTTAGGAACACAAGCCCTCAGCAGCACCTCTGGTTTCTAGACACCATCTAACGTCTGGCTCACTTCTGTTCCATGTTATCTTTCATTTTATGCAAATACTTTTTCATTTTTCCAATGTATTCTTGGATATATACATATATTTACACACCAAATTACATGAAGAATTAAGAAAATGCTCCAAGTGAAAACCACCTTTATGTCTCTGTTTTGTTCTGGGTATTTCAGGCAAAGAAAATTTAATCCATATAAGTGTTCATATAAGTAGCTCCAACAATCCATATACGTACCTCAACATTTATCTTCCTTTTTTCTTTGTTTCTGTTGGAAGCTTCTTTACTTAAAAAAAAAAAAAAAATCTTGCAATACAGCATCCCTTTGAATAGAAATTCCATTAATAGGCCAGGATTATGTAGGAAATAAAGTGAACTAGGACCAGTATTATTCACTTATACTTACAGTTTAATACCATATTATTAAATTTTCAGTTCCTATTATTAAAATGACATTTATATCCTGTTCAACTGCCTGGATAAAAAAAAACAAACAGCTCTTGAGAAGCATGGTGTCCAAATGCAGAATAAACTATAATACTTAGAATTAATTGCTTCTACTACTCAAAAAAATAAAAAGTATAATGTAAATGCTAAAGGTTGCAAAGAACAGCTGGAAAATATTGCCCTCTTGATAGAAGTTACCTTAATTGTGAAGTAATTCCCAAGCCAGAATACCATTATTTAAATTTGCTTTTCTGTCCCCTGGGCAATATTTTATTATTCTGTGTCTAACTAATAAAGTTTCCCTCAGTTGTTTATTTGCAGTTATTGCTGTCAGTTGCCAAGCCAATAAAATACATAAACTCTATTATTTATCACAAGAAATATGTGTGTTTTATAGACATTTATAGTAAATTTTCTTTGCATTTTACAGGTTCTGTAACCAATACTGAGTCTCTAAACATCCAAGACAGCTTCTGCCCTGAGGGCAGCATTTCCCAGCTGCTACATTAAACATTAGTCACTACCTATGTTGTAAGATTTTTAAATTAATGCATGTTATGACTCCACATTTAATTAGTACTCCATTCATCCAACTGAGCACCTACTGGGTGCCAGCTGCTGTGTCAGGCCTGAGGGATGAATAAGATCTCACCAGTGATGGAGAGCTCAGTGTTTCCTCACCATATAGACAGTGTAGACCTTGGGAAGGGATAGTGAGGATACACCTTCCAGCTTTTACTTTAATATAATTTAAACAGAGCTTCTTTACTGGGGAATTCACAAGCCAATTGCCAAAACTAAAAGAAAACAATAATGATGATGATCATGATCATAATAATTATAGTAAGAAGAATATTTGAAGAACATGGAGGATAACATAGCAACCTAGAGAACAGAATCAGGGGACAATGGACCGAGTAAACAGGAGGCGGGACCAGCAGGACCAGCATCAGCCTAACTGGTAACTAGGCACCACAGCTGACATCCTGGGCCAGCTCTCGGTCCCCAGTGCTAGTTAGATGCATGTGAGGGATATTTATACATAAATACAGTTGATTCTCCTTATTTGCAGTGCACTTACTTAGTGACACTGACTGGGGCTCCTGGGGAAACACAGGGTTAGGTTCCCATGAGCCTCTGGTCACAACATTTTTGTTAACTGACCAACACAGAACCATGTTTTATGTGAGCTTCTGTTCAGAGACACCTTATTTAATATCTACTGTTGACTCATTAACGCTGAGCTCATGGCCCACAGCACTGTGACTCAGGCCTGGATGAGGTTCACCCAGCACAGGCATTTTCTCCTTGAGGGGCGTCACAGCCCTCTTGCCTTTAGGAGGACCAGACAGCGTCATCACTCTCTCGGGGGCCACCATAAACACCAAAAAAGGACAAAAGTGCAAAAACTGGGCCCTAAATTGACCCATGAAAGGACACTTCTTTACAGTCTGAGAGGTGAACCAAAGACGTGGAGCGTCAGCCTGGCCTGGACCACGTGCATCAGTCAGCTCCAGCTCTTTGCTGCTCTGGGAATGACCACGAAAGCCCTGTTGAGTGCTGATCTGGGGGGTACGAATATACTGGGTAGTTAGTGAGTAGGTGAATTCACAAATACTGAGGGTCAGTTTTAGACTTTTTATTGTGAAAACGTTCAAACATACAGAAAAGTAGAGAGACCGTTGTCAACCGAAGACACAACCTAAAAGTTGAGAATTATGTTTTATTCGGGGACATTACTGAGGACTATAGCCTGGGAGACAGCCTCTCAGATCGCCCTGAGGAACTGCTCCAAAGAGGAAAGGGAGGAGCCAGGATACACAGGAGTTTTTACTGGAAAAAAACCAAAAACAACAACAACAAAAACACATGTAGTCAAACATCAAAAGATTACTGCTAATCACAAAAAACATGCATTTCAAGTTAATGATTTTGGTGTTTTTCTATCTATGGGAAGACGCAAGAGCCTGGGCTCACTGAAATTCTTCCTTAGACACGCATCTTAACTATCTACGGCCAGCATCCTGTTTCTCTCCATCCCAAGTCCCCTCAGGGCACACTGTCAGGGCAGCTACAGAGGCTGATGGCTTGATGGTTTCAACAACCTTTGTTTACTGATATGGCAGGAGACATTCTTTGTCTACTCACTAATGTTTTTTTTTTCTATCTGAATCTCTTTTTTCAAAATTACCTCTATGGAGGGGTGGAGTCAAGATGGCGGCGTGAGAAGATGCAGAGTTTGCATCTCCCCAGAATTAGGGCACCTGCTGGATGCTGGTGGGGGACCTCAACGCCCAAAGAGATGGGAGGACCCCCCGAGCAACTGGGTAGGACATAGGGGTAAGTGAGGGGGGAGAAGTGGAGGCCGGACAAGACCGGCACCCCTGAAGGGTGGCTGGGAGCAGGGAGAGGTTCCCACGCCTGGAGGGACCCACAGGGGGCTCGGAAGATCAGCAGGGAGCGTGCCTAGCATTTCCCCTGCCCCATCGGGCCCCGGGAAGCCTGCTGGGCTCCTGGGCCAGGTCCTCCGCCCTCCGAGGGCCCTTCCAGGCCTCGTGGGTCCTAGGGGCATAGGAGGGAGGCAGTGGGAGAAGAGGAGAGGCGGACAGGGAGGGGCCCTCCGGATCCGAGGATCAGAGGAGGCAAGGAGAGTGTTTCCCCCTCCCACTCGGGCCCAGTGAGCCTGCTGAGGTCCTGGACGTGGTCCTCCGCCCTCCAAGGCCAGAGGTACTCCTGGGCCCCTCCTGATGTGTTGAGCCTAAGCCCTGCCCCACACACACCCAGGGCCTTTTCCAGCCAGCCCTGTGGATCCCAAGCATAGGCCTTGCCTACCACCTAGACCCTGCCCCTGCCTAAGCCCTGCACCCCACAGCCAAGGCCTTTTATGGCTTTTTTTTTTGTTCCTCCTCTTTTTTTTACTATTGTGGTTCTGTTTTACCTTCTGGTTGTTGTTTCATCTACATTTTTATTTTTTTATTCTTTCTAACATATCTGTTAGTTTTCTAATCTTATTTTATTTTTTACTCTGTCATTGTTCTGCTTTTTTTTTTTTTTTTTGCTGTCCCACGTGGCTTGCAGGATCTGGGTTCATGAGCCAGGGGTCGGGCTGAAGCTCCAGGAGCTCTGAGTCCAAACCACTGGACTAACAGAGAACCTCAGACCCCAGGGAATATTCATCAAAGTGAGGTTTCCTGGAGGTCCTCATCTCGGCACCAAGACCCAGCTCTACCCAACAGCCTACCAAACTCCAGTGCTGGAAGCCTCAGGCCAAATAACCAGTAAGAGAGAAACGCAATCCCACCCATCAAAAAAAAAAAAAAAAATGAGATAACAAACAAATATGTCACAGATGAAGGAGCAAAGTAAAAACCTACAAGACCAAGTAAATGAAGAGGAAATAGGCAATCTACCTGAAAAAGAATTCAGAGGAATGATAGTAAAGATGATCCAGAATCTTGGAAATAGAATGGAGGCACGGATTGAGAAAATGCAAGAAGTGTTTAACAAAGATCTAGAAGAACTAAAGAACAAACAGAGATGAACAACCCAATAACTGAAATGAAAAATACACTAGAAGGAATCAATAACAGAATAACTGAGGCAGAAGAATGAATAAGTGAGCTAGAAGACAGAAAGGTGAAAATAACTGCCAAGGAACAGAATAAAGAAAAAAGAATGAAAAGAATTGAAGACAATCTCAGAGACCTCTGGGACAACACTAAACTCACCAACATCCAAATTATAGGAGTCCCCAGAAGAAGAAGAGAAAAAGAAAGGGTCTGAGAAAATATCTGAAGAGATTATAGTGGAAAACTTCCTAACATGGGAAAGGAAATAGTCACCCAAGTCCAGGAAGCACAGAGAGTCGCATATAGGATAAACCCTAGGAGAAACACACCAAGACACATATTAATCAAACTAACAAAAATTAAATTCAAAGAAAAAATATTAAAAGCAGCAAGGGAAAAGCAAAAAATAACATACAAAGGAATCCCCATAAGGTTATCAGCTGATTTTTCAGCAGAAACTCTGCAGGCCAGAAGGGAGTGGCAGGATATACTTAAAGTGATGAAAGAGAAAAACCTACAACCAAGATTACTCTACCTAGCAAGGCTCTCATTCAGAGTCGACAGAGAAATCAAAAGCTTTATAGACAAGCAAAAGCTAAGAGAATTCAGCGACACCAAACCAGCTTTACAACAAATGCTAAAGAAACTTCTTTAGGCAGGAAACACAAGAGAAGAAAAAGATCCACAAAAACAAACCCAAAACAATTAAGAAAATGGTAATAGGAACATACATATTGATAATAACCTTGAATGTAAATGAATTAAATGCTCCAACCAAAAGACACAGACTGGCTGAATGGATACAGAAACAAGACCCATATATATGCTGTCTACAAGAGACCCACTTCAGACCTAGGGACACATACAGACTGAAAGTGAAGGGATGGAATAAGATATTCCATGCAAATGGAAATCAATGAGTAGCAATACTCATATCAGATAAAATAGACTTTAAAATAAAGACTGTTACAAGAGATAAGGAAGGACACTACATAATGATCAAGGGATCAATCCAAGAAGAAGATATAGCAATTATAAATATTCATGCCCCCAACATAGGAGCTCCTCAATACATAAGGCAAATGCTAACAACCATAAAAGGGGAAATCAACAGTAACACAATAATAGTAGGGGACTTTAACACCCCACTTACACTAATGGACAGATCACCCAAACAGAAACTAAATAAAGAAACACAAGTTTTAAATGACACAATAGATCAGATAGATTTAACTGATATTTATAGGACATTCCACCCAAAAGTGGCAGAATACACTTTCCTCTCGAGTGCCCATGGAACATTCTCCAGGAGAGGTCACATCTTGGGTCACAAATCAAGCCTCGGAAAATTTAAGAAAATTGAAATCATATCAAGCATATTTTCTGACCACAATGCTATGAGACTGGAAATCAATTACAGGAAAAAACCTGTAAAAAACACAAATACATGGAGGCTAAACAATGTGCAACTAAATAACCAAGAGATCACCGAAGAAATGAAAGAAGAAATAAAAAAAATACATAGAAACGAATGACAACAAAAATATGATGACCCAAAACCTATGGGATGCTGCAAAAGCAGTTCTAAGAGGAAAGTTTATAGCAATTCAATCTCACCTCAAGAAACAAGAAAAATCTCAAATAAACAATGTAACATTATACCTAAAGCAACTAGAGAAAGAAGAACAAAGAAAACCCAAAGTCAGTAGAAGGAAAGAAATCATAAAGATCAGAGCAGACATAATTGAAATAGAAATGAAGAAAACAATAGCAAAGATCAATAAAACTAAAAGTTGGTTCTTTGAGAAGATAAACAAAATTGATAAACCTTTAGCCAGACTCATCAAGAAAAGAAGGGAGAGGATGCAAATCAATAAAACTAGAAGTGAAAAAGGAGAAATCACAACGGACACAGCAGAAATACAAAGGATTATGAGACTACTACAAACAACTATTTGCCAATAAAATGGACAACCACAAAGAAATGGACAAATTCTTGGAAAGGTACAATTTTCCAAGACTGAACCAGGAAGAATTAGAAATACAAACAGACCTATCACAAGTAATGAAATTGAAACTGTAGTTAAAAATCTTCCAACAAACAGAAGTCCAGGACCAGAAGACTTCACAGGTGAATTCTATCAAACATTTAGAGAGGAGCTAACACCCATCCTTCTCAAACTCTTCCAAAAAATTGCAGAGGGAGGAACACTCCCAAATTCGTTCTACAAGGCCACCATCACCCTGATACTAAAACCAGACAAAGATATCACAAAACAAGGAAATTACAGACCAATATCACTGATGAACACAGATGCAAAAATTCTGAACAAAATACTAGCAAACAGAATCCAACAACACATTAAAAGGATCATACAACATGATCAAGTGGGATTTATCCCAGGACTTCAAGGATTCTTCAATATATGCAAATCAATCAATGTGATATACCATATTAACAAATTAAGGAATAAAAAACGTATGATCTTCTCAATAGATGCAAAAAAGGCTTTTGACAAAATTCAATGCCCATTTATGATAAAAACTCTCCAGAAAATGGGCACAGAGGGAACCTACCTCAACATAATAAAGGCCATTTATGACAAACCCACAGCAAACATCATACTCAATGGTGAAAAACTGAAAGCATTTCCACTAAGATCAGGAACAAGACAAGGATGTCTACTCTCACCACTCTTACTCAGCATAGTTTTGGAAGTCCTAGCCACAGCAATCAGAGAAGAAAAAGAAATAAAAGGAATACAAATTGGAAAAGAAGAAGTAAAACTGCCACTGTCTGCAGATGACATGATACTATATATAGAAAATCCTAAATATGCCACCAGAAAACTACTAGAACTAATCAACGGATTTGGTAAGGTTGCAGGATACAAAATTAATGCACAGAAATCTCCGGCATTCCTATACATTAACAACAAAAAGTCAAAAAGAGAGATTAACAAACAATCCCATTTACCATCGCAACAAAAAGAATAAAATACCTAGGAATAAAGCTACCCAAGGAGGCAAAAGACTTGTACTCAGAAAACTAAAACACTGATGAAAGAAACCAAAGATGACATAAACAGATGAAGAAATATACCATGTTCTTGGATTGGAAGAATCAATATTGTAAAAATGACTATACTACCCAAAGCAGTCTACAGATTCAATACAACCCCTATCAAACTACCAATGGCATTCTTCACAGAATTAGAACAAAAAATTTTACAATTCATCTGGAAACACAAAAGACCCCGAATAGCCAAAGCAGTCTTGAGAAAGAAAAATGAAGCTGGAGGAATCAGGTTCCCCAACTTCAAACTATACTACAAAGCTACAGTAATCAAGATAGTAAGGTATTGGCACAAAACCAGAAATATAGATCAATGGTACAGGATAGAAAGCCCAGAGATAAATCCACACACATATGGTCACCTAATTTATGATGAACGAGGTAAGAACATATAATGGAGAAAAGACAGCCTCTTCAATAAGTGGTGCTGAGAAAACTGGACAGCTACATGTAAAAGAATGAAATTAGAACACTACCTAACACCATATACAAAAATAAACTCAAAATGGATTAAAGACCTAAATGTAAGACTGGACACTATAAAACCCTTAGAAGAAAACATAGGAAAACCACTCTTTGATATAAACCACAGCAAGATCTTTTCTGACCCATCTCCTAGAGTAATGAAAATAAAAACAGAAATAAACAAACGGGACCTAATTAAACTTAAAACCTTTTGCACACCAAAGTAAACCACAAACAAGATGAAAAGACAACCCTCAGAATGGGAGAAAATATTTGCAAATGAAGCAACAAAGGATTAATCTCCAAAATACACAAACAGCTCATGCAGCTCAATATCAAAAAAAAAACAACCCAATTAAAAAATGGGCGGAAGACCAAAAGAGACACTTCACCAAAGAAGACACACAGATAGCCAAGAGGCACATGAAAAGATGCTCACCATCACTAATTATTGGAGAAATGCAAATCAAAACTACAATGAGGTATCACCTCATACAGGTCAGAATGTCCATCCTCAAAAAATCTACAAACAATAAATGCTGGAGAGGGTGTGGAGAAAAGGGAACCCTCTTGCACTGTTGGTGGGAATGTAAATTGATACAGCCACTATGGAGAACAGTATGGAGGTTCCTTAAAAAACTAAAAATAGAACTACCATATGACCCAGCAATCCCACTACTGGGCACATACCCAGAGAAAACCATAATTCAAAAAGACACATGCACCCCAATGTTCACTGCAGCACTACTCACAATAGCCAGGACATGGAAACAACCTAAATGTCCAACAGTAGATGAATGGATAAAGAAGATGTGGTACATATATACAATGGAATATTACTCAGCCATAAAAAGGAACGAAATTGGGTCACTTGCAGAGATATGGAGGACCTAGAGACTGTCATACAGAGTGAAGTTAAGCCAGAAAGAGAAGAACAAATATCATATATTAACGCATGTATGTGGAATCTAGAAAAATGGTACAGATGAACCTATTTGTAGGGCAGGAATAGAGAGGTAGACATAGAAGACGGACATGTGGACACAGCGGGCGAAGGGGAGGATGGGATGTATTGGGAGACTAGGTTTGACATAACTACACTACCACATGTAAAACAGATCGCTAGTGGGAACCTGCTGTATAGCACAGGGAGCTCAGCTCGGTGCTCTGTGATGTCCTAGATGGGTGGGATGGGTTGTGGGGGTGGGCTGGGAGGGAGGTCCAAGAGGGAGGGGATATGTGTATATCTATAGCTGATTCACTTCGTTGTACAGCAGAAACTAACACAACAGTGTAAAGCAATTTTACTCCAATAAAAACAAAACAAAATTACCTGTAATGACGTACACGTTTCAGAAAGTGGAATTTGTGCTTGCCCTTTTCAGATGACAGCAGATGAGGACATGGTCCATTTGGCTGATGGGTGCTCCCTCAGCTGAGTTGAGAATCAGTCATGAACAGAAACCATACTGAATCTGTCATAACCCACAAATAGGAATGATATAAATACATGTAAAAAAAAAGCCTTTTATTTAAAAAAAACAGGGATTAATGGGTGAAAAGAGAATTTATCCATTGAGAAATGTGTAAATCATACTTCCTGTCAATTAGAGTCCTGCAGGAGCCTAAAGTTGACAGCATCTTGCAGCCAGGGATGAAGCAGCAATTACCCATGTTTGCAGAGCATTTTGGTGGATTCTAACCAACCTAATGTACTGTAGAAAACTGACCCCAAAAAGCTGGTCCAAGTAAGTGTCCTGGTTGGAAAAATCAGATGTGAACCCAAGTGTGGGCTACATGGGTGTGAAATTACTGCTTTGAGGAATTTTTTAAAATTTTAAACAGAAACCTCTTTACCCAGAGTTTACAATGCCAACTGCCAAAATTGAAAGAAAATTCTAACCAAATTGGTTAAAAAGAAAGGAAAAGAAATCCTTCTTTTTGGGCAAAGAAGTTAAGGATTCCTTTTCTCTAAGTTTCACATTCATCTTTTTTCAAAAATTTCTTCCCATAAAATGTCACAGCATAGTAAGCACTCGTACCATAAAATCTCAAGGATAATTTCTAAGCAGTTTTGTTTTCACTCACATTCCTGAAATGAATACAGAAATTGAAACGTCCACCCCTCGCCTGTGAATTTCAGACCCTAAACACATACCTTAGCAGACTTTCAGAGACTAACACATTCTTAACCAAAGACCATTTGGATTACCTTTCCCTCTTCTGTTCATGCCATTCTCCATAGCAGGAAAATGTATCATGTATCATATCATTTGCCCCAAACCAATTTTTCCGAGTTTCATGGTCATCATCTCCCTCTTCCTGGAACAGAAAGTCTTGCAAACTTTGCCAACAATAATTCAGACTTTACTGCTGGTCACTTCCTAGGCAAGGCTGTCTTGACAACCAATACCTGGCTTCCTGACGTGCCAGTCTATGTAATGAGATGTTGCTGCCCTGTCGGGTGTATAAATGTTTGAGTGGGATGCAAGGGAGAAAGGTTTACACGCAGCCTCAATTACCTACCCCTGACTAGTCAGTCAAGACAGAAGTAATTGGGATAATGGTTTTTGCTGGGGGGGGGGGACAAAATTCAGGAAGCCAGGAACTTAAATAGGACACTGGCCACATGTTAAATTATGTCTCTCTGAGGCACCAGGATGGGGGAAGGGTTAGGGAGAAGTAAGCCAACACCAAATTAGGGTGGCTGGCTTTGCCCTTCATCAGCCCAGTGCTGGCTCACTTCCTGGACCATTCAATCTATCTTCATTTTTCTGGCAGTTGACATTTGCCTGCAACAAGGCATTCCTAAAACGATATGTTCCAAGAATGTCTTCTATTTACATTATAATATTCAACACAGCCCTTATTTCTTAATTCATGTAAGTAAAGACATCTTAAACTTCTCATTTTAGTATACAGCAATAGTCTGTGCTCTAATCACATACAGTAACTCTCGGGTTCTTTCTGCCTGGTTAATTTCAGTACAATGTAGTCCTTCTCAGAATAAATAGTTTTATTTCTAAAAGAAAGAATAATAGGGACGAGCAGGCAGTGAGCCTATGACTTCAGTAAGGAGTCGACTGTCAAATTTCAAATAATCATCTAAAGATTAAATGTCCCTTTTGAAAGGATCAGTAATAATTAGATGGTGACTACTTACCCATCCAACTGGGTTACTTTCCTTAGTAACATTCTTATCTTGGTTTTGGAAATTGTAGAGTGTCCAAAGAATGAATTCATAATGGAAAAATTTTGGGACTTCCCTGGTGGCGCAGTGGTTAAGAACCCACCTGCCAATGCAGGGGACACGAGTTCGAGCCCTGGTCCGGGAAGATCCCACATGCTGCGGAGCAACTAAGCCCGTGCACCACAACTACTGAGCTTGCGCTCTAGAGCCTGCGAGCCACAACTACTGAGGCCACGTGCCACAACTACTGAGCCTGTGCGCCAGAGCTTGCGAGCCACAACTCCTGAAGCCCGGGCGCCTAGAGCCTGTGCTCTGCAACAAGAGAGGCCACCGCAATGAGAAGCCCTCACACTGCAACAAAGAGTAGCCCTCCACTTGCCGCAACTAGAGAAAGCCCGTGCACAGCAACAAAGACCCAATGCAGCCAAAAATAAAATTAATTAATTAATTAATTTCAAAAGGTTTAATATCAACTTCTGCTTCAATTTGGGGAAATTTTTTCTACCAAAATTAAATAAACATATCTATTTGTATAATTACTTGGTATTGTTGATGTTGAAAAATTTAATGAAATTAGGATTTTTTTTTTACTTGAAGAGAAACATCATCATGATATTCCTCCCCTAACTCTTCTCCTTCACATTCCATATTCATTGTTTCCTGAATCAAACACAATGTGTACATCATACATTAATCACACACCTGGGAGATTCAGCCACCACTTTTTTGACGTGTGTATATGTGTGTGTGTGTGTGTGTGTGTGTGTGTTAGAAGCTTATTTACTCCATCAGCCATGTCCTTATTGATTCCTTAACGCAGTCAACCTTTCACCTCTGTAGACATACACATGTATTTTTGCCATGTAGACAAAATCTGGGCTTTATCTATTTGATTTGCTTGGGCTGAAGGTTCACTGGCCACAGGCTGGGTTCTGTTGCTCAGTCTTTCCACTGACTAAAGCTATTGGGAAAGCCATTCATACCGGCTCTGTGTTTGCAGAGGGGAACAAGATACTATAATTTGAGTTTAACAGAGCATGGCCAGAACGTATGTACATTACCCAGAGTGCAGGAAGGGCACTTGGCCAGGAGAAGCAGATGCATAGAGACAGGGGGTTCTTTCTACTTGCCTGGGCACTTGTCTGGGCCTCCCCTTCCTCCCTTTGGCCATAGCTAGCTCTTCCCTGGCGGACCCTGCCTGCC
Organism: Monodon monoceros; assembly: GCF_005190385.1. Classification (NCBI taxonomy): domain Eukaryota; kingdom Metazoa; phylum Chordata; class Mammalia; order Artiodactyla; family Monodontidae; genus Monodon; species Monodon monoceros. Next base: position 2,547,486 of record NW_021703780.1, on the reverse strand, counting down.
TTACTCCAGCACAACTAGTTAAGAAGCATGAAAGACAGCTTCAAGACGGCAGTGTAGGAAAATCCTGCACTCACCTCCTCCCCTGACACAACAAATCTACAACTACGTGCAAAATAATTTCCTTGGAAAGGAACCTGAAAGCTAGATGAACTGAATCCATAACAAAGGTAAAGGACAGCGTGGGGATGGGTAGGAGAGGCAGAGAGAGGGTCTCACCAAGGAAAAACCCACACCCCACCCATGGCAATCCACAATTGGGAGGGATCACAAAGGTACGAATTTTTTCCCTGAGGAGACAGGGATTTGAGCTTCACATCAGCCACCCCACCTCCCGGATCCTGCACATGAGAGACAAACCCCCAAACACCTGGCTTTGAAAACCAGCAGGAGGACAATCAGGCTGCAGGCAACAGAAAATCCACTCCTAAAGGGTCCACACGCAGACACACTCAACCTAAAAACCAGCACAAAACACCAGACTGAAAAGCACACGGACTGTAAGTGAAGGGGACCCACTTACTACTCTTGAAGCATCTGCCAGAGAGGTTGCAACCAGTTGGGATGCTCCCCAGGGACTGAGTCATTGCTGGATTTACTTCTGTGATCTCAGGCTACCTTGCTAGCACCAGTGCTATGAGTGCCATTTTGAAATTCTCCCTCTAATCTGTCAGCTCCTGTGGGTGTGCCCTACTGAGAGCCCTGCCCACTCCTGCACCTCAGCCTCAAGGCCGGCCAAGCACCAACCCCACCCCACCCCCAGGGTGTACAGTGGTTGAGGGCAGTCTTCACAGCCATCAAAGCAATAGCCCCACCAACTAGTGCCCTGCAGGAGCAGCTGTGGTCCTGCCACAACAGGAAGGAACATGCAGCCCAGGTAGGGGACGCCTTCACAAAAACGTGGAGGTTAAACAACATGCTCTTGAACAACCCACGGGTCATCACAGGAGAAATCATAAATACCTAGAGACAAATAGAAACAGAAATACAACATACCAAAATCTATGGGATGCAGCAAAACTGGTTCTAAGAGGGAAGTTCATAGCATTACAGGCCTACCTCAAGAAACAAGAAAAATCCCAAATAAACAATCTAATTTATACCTAAAGGAATTAGAAAACAAAGAAAGAATGAATACTAAAATTAGTAGAAGGAAGGAAATAATAAAGATCAGAGAAGAAATAAATGAAATAGAAACTAAAAAAACAACAGAAAAATCAAAAAAATAACAGCTGTTCTTTGAATATATAAACAAAATAGACAAACCCTTAGCTAGAGTAACTAAGAAAAAGAAAGGACTCAAATAACTTCAGAAATGAATGAGAAGTTTCAACCGATACCACAGAAATATAAAGGATCGTAAAAGACTACTTTGAACAATTATACACTAACAAATTAGACAACGTAGAAGAAATGGATAAATTCCTAGAAATATACAATCTTCCGAGACTGAATTATAAAGAAATAGAAAATCTGAATAAACAAATAACTAGGAAGGAGACTGAATCAGTAATCTCAAACATCTCCCAACAAACTAAATCCCAGGATAAGACGGCTTCACGTGTGAATACTACCAAACATTTAAAGAAAGGTTAACACTCATGCTTCTCAAACTCTTCAAAAAACTGAAGAGGACAGAAGTCTTCCAAACACATTTTATGAGGCCAGCATCACGCTGATACCAAAACTAGACAAGGATGCCACAAAAAAAAGAAAATTAAGGCCAATATCCTTGATGAACATAGATGCCAAATTCCTCAACAAAATATGAGCAAACTGGGACTTCCCTGGTGGTTCGGTGGGTAAGACTTTGTGCTCCCAATGCAGGGGGCCTGGGTTCGATTCCTGGATGGGGAACTAGATCCCACATGCATGCCGCAACTAAGAAGCCCACGCGCCGCAATGAAAAAAGATCCTGCACGCCACAACTAACCTGGTGCAACCAAAATAAATAAATAAATATTTTTTTAAAATAGCAAACTAATGCAACAATACATGCAAAAAATACATTGAAAGAATCATATACCACAATCAGGACTTCCCTGGCAGCACAACAGTTAAGAATCCATCTGCCAATGCAGGAGACACAGGTTCTATACCTGGTCTGGGAAGATCCCACATGCCATGGAGCAACTAAGCCCGTGTGCCACAACTACTGAGTCTGCACTTTAAAGCCCACAAGCCACAACTACTGAGCCTTCGCACCACAACTACTGAAGCCCGTGTGCCCTAGAGCCCGTGCTCCGCAACAAGAGAAGCCACCGCAATGAGAAGCCCGCACACCGCAATGAAGAGCAGCCTAGCCCCCACTTGCCACAACTAGAGAAAGCCTGCAGGCAGCAACGAAGACCCAACTCAGCCAAAAAAATAAATAAAATTTTTTTAAAAATAAACTTATTTAAAAAAAGAAAAAGAATCATATACCACAATCAAGTGATATTTATTCCAGAGATGCAAGGGTGGTTCAACACCTGCAAATCAATCAGTGTGATACATCACATTAGCAAAATGAAGACTAAAAATCACATGATCATCTCAATAGATACAGAAAAGCATCTGACAAAATTCAACATCCATTTATGATAAAAAGAAACGAAAACAACAAAGTGTGCATGAAAGGAACGTGCCTCAACATAATAAAGGCCACATATGACCAGCCCAGAGCTAATGTCACTCTCAGTTGAAAAACTAAAAGCTTTTCCTCTAAGATCAGGAACAAGACAAAGATGACCACTCTTACTACTTTTATTCAACACAGTATTGGAAGTCATAGCCACAGCAATTAGGCAAGAAAAAGAAAAGGCATTCAAATTGGAAAGGAAAAAGTAAAACTGTTACTATTTGCAGATGACATGATACTATATACAGCAAACCCTAAAGACTCCACCAAAAAACCATTAGAACTAATAAATGAATTCAGTAAAGTCACAAGGGATCTTCCCACTATAGTAGTCACCTCTCTACCTGATTTGCACATTGGATTTTAGTAAAGTGGCTAATTTTTGCATAAGTTAACCATTGAATAACAATCATTCATTCTTCTTCCCTTGTTTTTAATGAGGTTGAGCAAGAAAAGACTGCAGAATAAACATTAAGTTGTAAACATTTAAATACAAATTTATTTTTCACATCAGCTCACCTAGGGGGAGAGGTGGGGAATAGACACCTCATTTCCTCCATGGACATACCTTCTCATAGCTCTAATGTACAAGCGAATTCACATCAATCCATTTGCCCCACAACTCATAAGAATTACGACTCAGTTGCCTGAAGCAGCTTACTGTTTGTTGCAGGGAGCTCTGTGGGACTTGTGATTGAGTCCCCGTGACACCTTCCTGCTTTGACTCCTAATTTCCATCCCCAACACATGTCCTGGGGCAAAAAGTCAGACTGAGATGGAACATGATTACCTCAAATAAACCAGTCAAATTGATGTGAGTGCCATGATGCATGCCAACAAAGAGATTAAATGGTCTTGGACACCTTGTACCCATGAGGCTTCACTGAGGTACACATCATATATCAACAGACAGGATTTGGCACTGAAAAAATGTAGCAGGGAAAGCTGTAAGTCTCCTACACACACAAACTGTGCACACTGATTTTCCAATGCATCTTTCACTTACCCCAGGTTCTGTCCTGAGTGGTTTTCATTGTAAATAACTTTGTGACAGGTCACTTGTCAAATGAGCCGTCCTACCACAAAGTGTGGCTAGGGACATAAAATTATGTATTTATATTTACCATTTCTTTTTAGTTATCATCAACACCATCAACTTATTTTAACAGGTAATGATACTCTCAGCACTGATCGTTTAAAGTGTTTTACATGAACTTTTGCATGTCCTGGTGATACCAACCGGTTTTAGGTGGACAAGGCTTTCTAGTTTTTGCTGGTTAGTTCGCATGTGATTACAAAATTCCACTAACATCTAGGAATGCCCTTATATATATTTTTTATAACTGCCCACTCTTCAGCACCTCCACACACCAATAACTTTATTAAGTTATATCTTCCCCAAATCTCTTAGCATATAGTAAATGTTCAAAAAAGATTGCAAGAAGGAACGGGCAATCTTACATGAGTGTCTCGTGTGCCTACTGCTGTGAAGGAAAATACTTAAGGAACCAGATGCCTCAAAGGTGTTAAGAACCCCTAGGATTACGTGCACTTAAAAGAGAAAGGTGCCTCATGAGGACATTGTTTAAAGCCCTCAGGGACAACTCCAGTACAGGGTCGACAAGACCAGCTCTGGAAACAGTGGGTCTGAGGTCAGGTTTGGGAAACGTGTGATGCTGGCCTCCTCTGAGCAACAGTTCCCGCTCTGAGAAGTCCCACAGAAGGAGCCCTGCTCAACAGCCCTTAAACCTTCCCTTTCCCCCCTCCCTTCCTCCCCCCTCCTTTTTCCTTCCTTCTTTCCTTCCCTCCTCCCACTCCCTTCTTCCCTCACTTTCTTTCTGTTTTCGGGGCCCCTCACAAGACTAGCCAAGGCGCACTCTTTATAGAAGGATTCTAGTCTCCCAGGATGACTTGTGCACAAAGAACAGAGCCTCCATCGTGTGGACGAAGACCTCGACTCTCTCAGGAAGATTCTCCTCCGTGAAACAGGAGAGTACTTACCTCCCAGGGGGACGAGGAGTCACTGAGTTAGTACATGTGTGACGCTTAGAGCAGCAGTACACACCGTCAATACTGCACAAATGGGAGCTATTGTTCTTATATTTATTATTATTATTATTAATTGCTGAGGTTAATCATCGAGCTAGGCCTGAGTGAACCTTCTTTGAAGTGTTAACTGGGGTATACTTTTAGAACACCCTTCTTGGTGGCAAACATTTGTGAATCAACAAATGAACTGGCTGCTCCAGGACTTGCTATTTTTAACATTTTTTAAATGACCTCGCTTACTGTTCCATGGTGGGTAGGCAGCTGTTTGCAATTACAGCCGTATATGTGGTCCACAGGTAAGCCAGGGCTGGGGAATCTGGCCTTTTGTAAAATGTTTTCAAGTAACTTGCCACATTGCGCTTGGCAGCCAGATCACAGCCAGTGGAAATATGCTAAAAGAGATGGGCAGAGCAAGGCTCCCTAAAAACAGAAAAGTGACTCATGCTCATAAACTGTCATTGCCATGGCAACTGTTCAAACACACTGCCCAGTCTGGGCCTGGCGGCAGGCGGGCACCTCAATGAACCGTTCACTGGCCTGTTGTTGAGAGTGTCGGTTTCTCACTTGGGCTTCTTCGGTCCTTACTGGTGTGGCCAGGAGAGAAGTTGCTGCTGAAAAGAAAGGCCTCCTCAGCCGGGCGGGGAGAAGAATCCCCTTCCCAGATGGCTGCAAACCCTGAAACATGTGTGTCCAACTGCACCCCAGCCACCATCAATGAGAGTGTGTCTGGACTGGGGTGGGGGAGTGGGCCAGTGCCTCGTTTTAAAATCATGAGATACTGAAACCAAGCAAATAGTTAAACAAAAGATTTCTGGCAAACATGCCCTCTTTTCATCACTGTGAAAGCATCATTTCATCAAGCTTGAGAACGTGGAAAAGGCGGTTTGGGAAACTCTTTATTAGCAAAGAGCCTTCGCTCATTAGATCCGCGTCCATTCAGGCTGCCCCGTTCCTGGCTGTGTCTCTCTGGATGGGCCTGATTTCCCCATCCAGCTGGGGGTGTGCTCACACAAGTGAGTGCACATGTAGGCGGTACATGTGTGCAAACATGTGTAGAGGATGTGTGTGACGTGTGTTGAGTTGTGGGTGTGACCATGTATGTGCACGTGTGTGGGGTGTGTGTGTGTGTCTAACAAGGGACAGACGCTCCTGGCACAAGCAGGAAGGATTCCTACTCCAAACAAAAGCCAGTAACTCGGCTTTACGCCTCCCCCGCGGTCACGGCCAGGGCCGAGCTTCGCACTCACTACACAGTCGGGTGGAGATGACCACACCAGGCGCGCACTCGGGAGAGGGAGAAAGTGCACAGAGCGGCTCAAAGCCGCCACCTGGTCCCCTGCATTTCCCTGCATTTCCCCTGCATTTCCCCTGCATTTCCCTGCATTTCCCCTGCATTTCCCCTGCATTCCCCTGCATTCCCTGCATTTCCCTGCATTCCCCCTGCATTTCCCCTGCATTCCCCTGCATTTCCCCTGCATTTCCCCTGCATTCCCCTGCATTCCCCTGCATTTCCCTAAGCTGGCTCTGTCAGTGACTGCCAAATATTTAACTAGGACATCAGTTGCTATTACTTCTCTCTAATTTGCCCATGTTTACTGCCCTGGAACAGAAGGGGAAGCAGTGGGGAAGAAAGGAGGGTAGGGAGGGAAGGAGAGAAGATGGAAAGGGGAAAAGAGAAGTGCTTTAGACACAAGCCCAGGAGAGGGCCAAGGAGGGGGACCCACGCCAGCCACCCTGGCCCTCGGGGCAACAGCCTGTCTGTGTCTGGGGACTGGGGAGTTCACGGCTCCACGCTGCCATTGCCCTCACCCGAGCGTTCTCGCCTGGGCTGTGCCAGTTGGGCTGGGTGTGCAGGTTCAAAGCTGGCTTTGTGCGTCCATTCCCTTGGGAAATGTATTGACTCTTCCCCCAATGCACACTTCCATATAATTGTTCATGTTCTTGTTCTTAATGAGAATAAAACGGTACACAGGTATAGAAGCCAGGTGTTCTGAAACAGTCATCTTTCAGATAAAAGCTTGGTGGGGGGGGACAACCATGGGGTGTCATCTGTCATCTCCCAAATTCACAGCCGTCCCTCAATCCCAGTTTTCCTTCAAATAAAACCGAATCAAAGTATGATCATTACCAACAGCTGATGGGCATAAATGACAGCAGCAAGCCATGCAGAGCCTTTGTGATCAGGCTGGTTTCCCCATAAAATGCTGACTAAACAAACTTCCAACCTCCATGTCCATCTGTCTAGAGATTTTAAACCTGTTCAACAGACTCATTCACAGAACATTACAGCCAGAAGGGAGTTAGAGATCATCTGTGCAAACGTCTCATTTTCGGATGAGAAACTGAGGCCTAACTGTACAAAGCGACCTGCCTGAGAGGCCTCGGCAGGTTGCAGGGAGCCAGGCCAGGCCCTGAAGGACATGGCCCGTGATGCAGAGCAAGCGGCTCCGGACTGTTTTACCAAGCGGGTAAGCGGGCCGTTACCACCGGCTTCATTCAAAGAGGTGCTTTTCAGTGAACCTGGTTGCAAATACCACTCTAAAGAGAGGGGTGTGTGGTTGGTGGTGAGGACGCACACAGCCGTTCAGTAAGGTCCGCCCAGACAGATCTCTCCCACGATACATTCCCTCCCAATTAACCTTCTGCAGAACAAGATACCCTTCCACTCCCTCTGAGAGCATCTGTATCTAATCGGCCTGGATGAGGAGGGACGAGAAAGTATCACCAAGGAGCATTCTTGAACTTGAAATTAGGCACTCAAACTCCCATGAAATATGTGTCTGTGCATTTGTCTCGCTCAGAAAGAAATATGAGAGCAAAGTTTCCTTCTTTGGGGGAAGGAGAAATAGGCCAATATATTACAAGCTCAGTGCATAAGAGACTCTGGCAAACACAAACTGGTCTGTCTGCTTTATTACTTCTGAGATTATGTGGAAACTAGGTGGGTGGCAAAGTGTAACTTCCTCCTGAAAAAAGGGTAGAACTGACTGTCGATCCACCTCGAGCTGTGAACTATCTCAGGGACAGGCCTGGACATCTTGACGTGGACCCCAGGCCAAGCAAGGGGAGGCTGAGAGGCAGAGTTTGCAATACCTCGGGGATACACGATCCACATGTCTGCAAACGTCTTCATTTTTTCATTCCTCAAATTTTCCACTAACATACCTGGGCTCAGGCTCTATGCTGCAATTTTCCTACAGTTCTCCAAGCCTCTCTCACACCCACACATACTCAAGGCCTCAGCTGAACCCCACGTCCCCTACTGCAGGGTCCCATGGTGCTCGGGTGTCCCTGCCAGGCTGGGAGTTACTGATGGTGAAGCACACCTGTCCACGCACACCTGTCTCCCCACGCCCAGCAGAATGCTTGTTACACGGAGAGCCCTCAGCAAGAACTTATCGGCTGGAGGGATGGATACACGCCCTCTCTGCTTTCGGAGGCTGTGTTCCAAGTACCTCTTTTAAAACTACAAAAGGGAAAGCACTTGTTTTTCTCCAGTCTTGTTTTCTTGACCACTTTCCTCCAACAAAGTACTTTTAAGTGGAGCACGGGTTGCGGAAGATCAGGAGAATTCACTGCCATTTGCACTGGCTGATGATTTAAGACTCCCACAAAATGGTTCAGACGTGGGGGGTTAGGGACACCTTGAATTTGAATCCTGTCTTGAAATAAAGCAGACCCTAAATTCCATCTCCACACAACTTTGAGTCAACAAGTGTATCTCGTTCATTTCTGGGTTCCTAGTAGGTTTTCAATAAAATGTTGTGGAATAATGTCCATTTTTCTCCTACACCAAGAAAACACTGTAACGTAACATTAATGTGCAATCAGATAAGTTAGCCACGAGCCTGCCGTAGCCGATACATTGCTCCAAGTGACCATCAGCGCTACAGAGCTATAGCACCTGGTGGCACGAGCGCTCTAAGTCACTCCCGAAACAGCAATCCGAACACATTCTGAATTATTTGGCTGCCTGCCCCCCAACAACTGGGAGCTGCCTCAGTACAACGTCCACTTCTGCACTGGGCTTCACGAGACTGTGAGTGCCAAAACGTATCGCCTTAGTTTCAGTGTGCTGCTAAAACAACAGGTTTATCATACAAATCAGGGGTGGGCACGCTTTTTCTGTAAAGGGCCAGAGAGCGAACATTTCAGGCTTCCCAGGCCCTATGGATTCTGTCACATTTCCTCAGCTTGGTGAGAGTGTGGGGCAGCCGGAGACAATACCTAAGTAAACAGCATGTCTGGGTCCCGAGACGGTGTTCTCTACAAAACCGGGCTTGGGCTGGGTTTGCCCACCCTGATCTCAATGATGCTTTGAGGCAAACGAAAGCAAAAAACATAGCAGAGAGTTAAAGGAAAACCTCCTAATGGTTTGAGTAGAGAGAAATGATGGGAGAATAGAACCATTTTGTGGAAGAGGATAAAATGAGGATACCAAATTAAATATGGAAAAAAACTAAATCTTAATTGTCAACACCATATTCACATTGAAAGCAGTGATTTGGTAGAGTCCCTTGGAGCACTGATTAATAGATATATCATTATAAATATAAGTGTACACTTGCAATATAAAATTCTGTAAGGTACCTATACAATTTATAAGTAAAGGGAGTTTACACAGAGTTTTATGACTGTATATGCATAAGTATTAAAACAAAGATAATTTATTTAAACACTGAGGGATTCTGTGAGAGAATTCTTTCTTTAAAAGAGGTTTGTCTGGACATTTCTCAAGGCTGAGAACCACTGGCCTAGATGGAATTGATGTTCTGTCCACCCTCTTCACCGACCGGGAAGCTCAGTAACGAAGCAGCACCGAGGAGTCAAAGGCCAGACTCCAGGCAGGACTTGCTCAAAGGCCCCATGTGTCGCATCACAGCAGCTCCTCAGTAGGAAGGGGTCTTCGCTGGATGTCGGGTTTCATTTTGGCCTGTTTGGTTTTGTTCCTTTAGTTTCAACCTTTCAGTGTTTTAATCAACACGGAAGTGAGAAAATGCTCAGGTGTGGGTCTCTTTGCAGAGAGTGTAACAAAGTCTCTGAAGCTGACACATGTGTGCACGCACACGCACACGCACGTCGAGCACACAAGCTTCTGCGGGCGTCCGCAGTCTGGTTGGTTAAGCCCTCAGCCTCCCCACAGTTGTCAGTTCCACTGCTGAGTGGGGCTTTTTGTGAATATTTTTTATCCAGTTAGGGAGGTTTCTCCCTATTCCTAATTTGCTGGGAGTTTTTATCATGAAGGAGTGTTGAATTTTATCCAGTTTTTTTTCTTCATTGATCAACACGGTCATATGATCTCCCCTTTTTTCTCTAGTAATCTGATGAATTATATTGATTGAGTCCCAAATGTTAAATCACCCTAAATTCCTGGAATAAAGCACACTTGGCACAATGTATTGATATTATCCTTTTTATACATCACTGGATTTCATTTGCTAATAATTTTGTTAGGAAATTTAGCATCTTGTAATTTTCCTTTCTTGTAATGTCTTTTTCAGATTTTGATATTCAAGGTAGACTGAACTCATAAAAAGAGAAAGTATTCCCTTTTTCCTATGTGCTGGAAAAGTCTGTGTAACATTATTACCGTTTCATTCTTAAATGTTTGGAAGAAATGACAAATGAAACCATCTGGACCTTATTTTACCTCATATAAAGGATCCTAGAAATCCTACTTCGCTTTTTCATAATAGGACAAAAGTCAACACAGACATCAGATTATGGACTGGAGCCGCCCACCTCCAAGCACATCCCACTCGGGGCCCCTGGACCACAGCGTCATCAGCAGAAACCCTCCAGCACAACATGTCAGCCGCACAACAAGTAACCGCGGGCCGGTGGAATCGGTACCAAAATTGACCGTTTGACACGCTTCCCTTGCTCTCTAGGGATCCAAATCTTGTAAGACTCAAGTTCCGAGGGCCCTAGATGGGTCAGAATGAACCACATTCTGCTAGGGTAACAAACAAGCCTGGACCCTCTGGGCCTCCTCCGTCAGAGATAATTCAGGTGCTTGCAGTGTGTCCGTTCCGGTCCATCCAGCGGTCTCGCTGTGCCCTGAGGCCCTCTGGGCCCAGCTGATGGAGCAGTGCCTGCCTGGAGCATCCCTGCCACCGGCACGGAGGCAAGGGGGAACAGGGAATCGGGTGCCCAAAGTGGCAGGTATCACCCGCACTCACATCCCACCAACCCCAGTGGGACAACCTAAAGGAGCCCAGCAGGGCAGGGAAACATTCGAGCCACATGCTCTCAGCAGATGAGAGCAAGGACCCCAGCATCCCGCCCCCCCGCCCCCCACCCCTCGGCCACCGTCCCTGAGCTGCTGTATCCTGGACGAGCGACCTAACCTCTCTAGGCCTCAGCTGCTTCATCCCCTGAGGGAGGCTTGTGACAATTTGCACCAGGTACATAGTGAGCACTCAACAATGGTAGTTATTATTATTATTATTTCTCACTGTGTCCAAGAATTCTTGGTGGGGGTGGGTAGGGCAGAAAAAGGAGAGAGAGAGCAAACTGGGAACCATTTTTCTAAAGCTTTGTGGTTTCAGGTAAGACAAGAGCACTTCCCACCATCACCCCCTAACACACGGGGATGTACACAGACACACCCCCACACACATACCCACACACCCCCAGACACACACACCCACACAGATACACACACAGGCGCTGACCTCAGCTTCTGCACCCAGGTCAGAGCTCGCAAGGTAAGGGCTCTGTGAAAACATGTCGGCCATGTCGGCCCATCGGTACTGCAGCAAGCATGGGCCGATTCCCAGGTGCCGCCACGCCGATGACAGTACGTCCATTTCAGGGTCATCCCAGGATATCATTTGGGTCATCTGGATGAGGTTTTGTACCACTAAATCGTGTTGTTATCTCTAACAAGTGTTAACGAGGTTTACAAACGTAGATCCATTTAAAGTCCATTTTAAAGGGCATAAGCCCCAGCTGGTGCCAGGCTACTCTTCCAGACACACACATATCTTCCGGGAGAGCTGGGAGGGGACCAGGACAGCATCCTCAGGGAAGAGGAGACACAAATGCCTCCAGGGTCCCCTGGCACCCAATGCGTGCTTCCAGCCAGGCCACCAGTGAGAGGTGGCTGGGGTTTCTCTGTGGAGGCTGGAAGAGTACCATAACTAGAAAGACCTTTCCCACTCCAAGATTATTTTAAAATCTTTTCCATGCTCTCTTTAATATTTTCATTGTTTCATTTGTTTTACATTTAAAGCTTTGTTAGATCTAGAATTTATATGGAGCTAATATTTGAGATAGGGATCCAGTTTTATTTAGATGTTTGAATCTTCATGGATTCCCTTTATCAAATACTGAATCTCTGCAGGTATTAGGGTCATTGCCTCCCACAATTTATCTGGTATAGCTAAACCCATGATTTATTTCTCTTATCTAATTGCATTGGCTAGTACCACCAGAACAATGCTAAATAATAATGGTAAATGTGGAAATCCTTGTCTTGTTCCTAACTTTAATGAGAATATTTCTATTTCCCCATGAAGCATGATGCTGGTTTGAGGTTGAAATAGGTACCTTTTATTTTAAGTAAGTATCCAACTATTGCTAATTTTAACTCCAAAATCTCAGTGGCTTTAACAAAAGTGTTGTTTTTTTTAATCAAATCACAGCCCGCCATGGGTCATGGGGCAATGAGGGCTCTGCTCTCCGCAGCCTTCAGGGACCCATCCTGGTACTATGACTACCCAGGGCCTCAGGGGCCTGTCTGGATGTCAGAAAAGAGAAAACATGGAGGGAATTGTCTGGGAGATGTTCCATGGACCAGGCCTAGAAATAGCTAGTATCACTTCTTCCTACATTTCATTGGAAAGAACTCTTACACCTGCAAGAGAAGCTGACCAATGTAGCCTATCTCTGTGCCCAGGAAGGAAAGGAAACAGAGTTTGGTGAGTGCATTGCTGTGTCCATTATTCCTATAATGCACACCTGTATGCACATTCATCCATGTATGCAGTTTTATGTGTCTAAATATGCAGTTTATTTTATCAGTCGGGACTAGCTTGGTTATGCTGCAGTAACAGACAACCAAAATGTCTCAGCTTATCCCTTACTGAAGACCCACCCACCTATCCAATGCAGGTCAGGGGAGTGACTCTGCTCATCCCAGTTACTCAGGGACCCAACCTGACAATGCTTCCATGACAGCTGTGGCAGGAGAAGAAAAGGCTGGAAAACCAGGCACCAACCACATCCTGTTAACCAAGGCCAGTCACGTGGCCATGGCTAACTGCCAGGATAAGGAGGTGCCACTCCCCCAGGTGCCTGGATGCAGAGGTGGGCAACGCAGAGTGAATTGTGGAAGGAGCTGCCCCATCCGTGCATATAAAACTATGAATGTGTGTTCAAAAGCCCATCTCACATCTAATCTGGTAATATTTTCATGTCCACAGATGTGCATTACTATCACCAGAAAATATGCACAAAAATGCACCTCCCTCCAAGGACAGGATCACGTTCTCAAAGACGGCTGAGACCTCGGTCTGCTTGGTACCAGAGCAAACTCAACAGAGCCTGTCCTGGAAGTGTGTCTGCATTTGTTTGTTGTAAAGCCGATAAACTGACCTTAACGGGTTGGACTAAACCATTCCACAAGTCTCCATTCCAGGGACTAACATTTATTGTGGCTAAAGATTATATTTCAGTTGGAATCTGTCAAATACCACAGAGAAGCCAAAACTGAACTCTCCGTTAGCAAAGGTCAAGATTTGTGGAAATTAAATACGAAAAAAAAAAATATCTTTGGCATTTACATTTTCAATAGTCTTCTCCTTCAATTTTAGAAAAAAAATGACCCCTCTTTTCTTTGTGGATGGTCAGGTACAAAGCATTACAATAAAGTGTATCTATTCCAGGGAAATAGATCAGTCAACATGAATTAAATTCCTACTAGGTGCAGCAGCTTTGGAATGTGGGTAATTTGTTTTTTCATTTCTAACCATTATTCAAGTTTCTGACCAGAACTTTCTTGGTTGTTGGATGGGTCAGAATAGGTCAGCATGAAACCTGAGTTAAAACTGCCATTTGGGATGGATGGCCTTCCAAGGTTTGTACAAAGTAAGCACGGTGGGCGCGTTATAGGATAACATCACCTGTCCATCAATACCTGCCCCGCATTTTGTTCCCTCAGGCCGCATGTTTAGAAGCAGCGCCTCTACCCTCACCTGGTGTTTGAGCAGACGGTCTGGCTAAGCTGGAAGCCCTCCTGTTAAAGAGACAGAGAAGGGGATCTTCAGGGAGCCCCTCAGCGTCTGGGACTCCACCTGCACCCCTGCCTTTCTCTGGCCTCAACAAGGTCTACCTGACTCTGCAGCCCCAACTGTCCCCAGATTCGCCCCTTTTGTTCACACTTGCTGAGAAGAGCTGTGCCCCAGATACTGCACCAAACCACGGAGACACGCAGCAGAATAAACGTCGGGCTCTGCTCCTGAGAAAGCTGCAATCCAGTATGAGAGCGGGCGTGTGGGGAGGGCAGCGACCAGCCCCGCTGGCCACCTCGAGTGTGTGCTGACTTCATCAGAGCTGGAATCCCACCCCCAGAACGGCAGGACTTCCGCGATCGTGACGTGCGCTTTCCTCGATCATCTGGGGACCCTGGAAGGCTTTCCCGCAATCTCCTCCTGAGGAAGGGGAAGCCCTCCAGCAGCAGCCTCTCCCGGCCCTCACCGCCCCCCACACTGCTCCAGTGCTGGCCCCTTGCCTGCCGCCCCTGCCGACTGCTGAGCCAGGGGGTCCGCAGGACCCTGCAGCCTCGACACTCCTTGTGTGAACCCACTCGGTCCCTGTCACCCAACACGCCGGGCAGTGGCTCTCAGGGCTCAGTCCTCCCAGACCCCCTCCTGCACCCTCTCCCGAGGCCTCCCTCCCCAAGGACACTCAGCTTCAGACCTTCGCAGGTCCACGACAAGCTGATTCTCTGGTGGCGTGACCACTTTCCTTCTAATCCTGGCAACACGCTGGCTTCATTTCTCCTCTTTCAGGCACTGGTGCTGGGACAGGCCTGGGTCTCTGGACGCCTGGCAGGCGAGGGGCCCTCTTCCCGGACAGTCCAGCTGCTCATTCTGTGGTCTGGAATCAGGGCACGGCCCACAGTTGTGCAAGCAGCACATTGCACAACTTCAGGAGGGGACTGCTGGGTCAGAGGACAAACACACACTCAGCCTCACAGAGAAACCTTGGCAGAATGACTGCCCAGTGTGCATGCCTGTGAGCTACACCCTGTCTCCCCACATTCCTGTCAACGCCTGAGTCATCCAGCCCTCTAATGCGGCCATTCTGACGGGTCTGAAGTGGTTTCCATCACTACTGTTTCTAGAGCCGGACCATCGGTGACACTGGGCTCTTGTCATTCAGAGTCGGCCTTGGTCACGAACCCATGTCTAGTGGGTAATCTGGAAATATGCTTCATCTGTATGGCATGCTTTAAAGATGACACATAATTGATAGCCAATCCCCCTAAATATTAACTGTAAATGCATCACCTCCTTGGGTCCTCACAGCTACCTGGGGTCCAGTGCGGCTAACTCGGCACCTTGCCGAGGCAGTGGCCAGACGCCCCACAGTGGAGGGTCGGGGCCGTGGGGAGCATGGTCGTAAGCTTGCCGCCAAGTGCTGGAAGCTGACAGTGGTGATGGTTCCACAGTAATGTGAATGTACTTCATGCTGCTCAACTGTCCACTTAGACATGATGAACTCATCAGCCTTATGTCTTTTTTACCACAGTTTTTAAAGCCACTCCTTGATTTGTGGAGAATTCTCTGGGAAGGCAGGAGTGGAAGAAGCAGAAATACCAGGTAGAAGCAACCACGGCAGCCAAGGCAGGAGTAGGGGCTTAGACAGGAACAGCGGCAGTGCAGGTGCAGACAGGGAGGATTTGGGAATCCCAGAATTGCCCTCCTAACATCAGTAATTAGTACCTGAAAATCACGTTACGTGCGAAAGCACTAAGAGCCTGTTTGCCATTGTCTGTAAAATGGAAAAGTCACATTTGCACTGCACGACGACGATTTCCCAAAACATAACTACAACAGTGAAACACATGCATAATATCTAATGGTAGGATGTACAATGTTTAAATCATTTCCTGATCTTCAAATAAGTAATGTGACTGCTAAATGCCACATGTTCATTTGGTTTGTAGGCAGTAACGTGTGCAGCTTGTTATGCTCTAACATAAACACCGCATTTGCAGTGGGCCATGGCAAGTAACCCAGCCATGAATTCATCTGCTTAAAAAATGCAGACTAACGTTGACAATAAAAAAATAAGGCTCTTTCCTGTAATGAACTGTCACTCGCATTACTCCCAGGTTCCAGGGATTGGGGCGTGGGTATGTGTATTATTCTGTGTCCCATGAGCTAGAGATCCCGGCAGGGACGGATGGAACAAACCTGAGCTTTTCATGGTGATGCTGAGCTGATGACAATGGAATCTCTCACCCCTGATTTCTTACTTTGTGAAATAACAGATTTCTAAATTGTTTAAGAAAAAAGCATTTATATTAGTTTACTTTGTGGTTTTCCAACTGATATTAGCAACATCTTCATATTGTATGATTTTATCCTGTTGATACTTCTCATACTAAATTTATACTCGTGAACACCAAAGTAGACTAAACTAAACATAGACTAGACTGCAGACTAAAACTGCAGGTGAGTTAAAGATCCCAGATAAACAAGGAAAAAAAACTTCTCTATAGATAATCTGCCAAATTATGATCCCTAATTGGAGGATTAAAACTTAATGTTTATTATTAAAGTATATTTTTGAGAAGGAAGAAAGACTTGCTGTCTTATCCTAAAAGGACTGAGGTAAAAATGCAGCCAGTCATACAGGGACTAATCCATATTAATTTAATATAAAAATATAGTATGCCAGCTTTTTCCAAATTTGCTTTTCTAAATATGCATCTAAACTAGATGTCTCAGGAGTCCTTATTAATAAAACATGATGTTGTTTCTAAGCAGAAGGAGCACTGGTGAACGGTGCTGAAAAGAAGGAAAAAGCAAGGAAACTTCAGAGTCTGGTCTGCTTGGAGAAGGATTAAAAATACCCGCAAGAAGAAAAACAAGAGTTAGAAAAAATACAAGTGCACTTTTTTTAATCTCTCCTGTTTTCTCCTTCCATATATGATTTAACAGAAGTGTTGCTTTAATAGGCTCTCAATAAACACAGCAGATACTGAGTGAGTGAATGAGTGAACAAATGAACACATGAGTGAACAAATGAATGAGTGAATGAATGAGCGAGCCAGTGAACGAGTGAGTGAGCGACCAGGAGGCTCACCGCCTAGGACCCCGCCTATGGAGGGTGGTGCAGAGCACAGGAGGACATGAGAGCTGCCACGACTTACCGCCCCTCCCTGCTCTCCGTGAGCAGATCTAAGGCTGCTAGGAGTCCTGAAGTCTAATCGTGACCTCGTCCTCCTAATGTAAGACCCAAATTGTGAAATCACATGGACTCTACTGGGTGTTTTTGCTTTTTTAAAAATATTTAGTTAGTTAGTTAGTTGCAGAGGATCTTAGTTGCAGCATGCAGCCTCCTTAGTTACGGTATGCAAACTCTTAGTTGCGGCATGTGGGATCTAGTTCCCTGACCCGGGATTGAACCTGGGCCCCCTGCACTGGGAGCGCAGAGTCTTAACCACTGTGCCACCAGGGAAGTCCCTCTACTGGGTTTTTATGCTGTGCATTTCATGCATCAACACACAGTACAAATAAAAAATAAAGGCCCAAAAGACTTTGAAAGTATGATGGAAACAAAGTGGGCCAATTAATGTGTGAACAAGAGTCCAAAAGAATGGCTTAGTTATGCTACACAACTTCATTCATTCAAGTAGTCCAAACACCCACTGCTTATTTAAACCTACATCCCAGTCCCGACTCAGAAACACGTTTTGGGAATTCCCTGGTGGTCCAGTGGTTAAGACTCTGAGCTTTCACTGCTGAGGGCCCGGGTTCAATCCCTGGTCAGGGAACTAAGATCCTACAAGTCACACGGCGCGGCCGAAAGAATAAGGAATGTGTTTTAATAGTGCAGACAACCTAATCTAGCCATTCAGGACCTCCGTTTCCCCCAAAGAAGGGTTGGATCAGGTGGTTGCTGTGGAATCTCTCAGTTCAAGGACTCATACTGTCCTTTTAGTGAGCAGTAGTTTGAACTGATGTCTAAAGAAGTACACACGCCAAGCTCTCTGACTAGGCTCTAACCACTAAGTAAGAAACCTTACTTAGAATTTTAAGTTGCCTCATGGATACAGAACAAATCTGCTTTTAACCAAAATATTTGATTGGTGTGCTCATACAGACACACTTTAATTATCTATTCCCAACTTCCAATATTACAAAAGTTATTTTAAAGTCTAAATCTATAATTAATAGGCTTTTTTGTGTGGGGAAGGAGGCTGTCGGTTTTTAGCTAGCATTCTAAAATCCTGCCTAGGAATAGACTTCCCTGTCTTCAAGTTACGTATGATGGAAAATTTAAGTGTAGTATTATCATTTTGTGCAGATTTAGATATTTTAGCTGATCTAAAATCATAAAATATACAAAACTTATGAATTTATGGAGATTTCCCTAAATCAACCCTTCCCTTCACCCGCACTTTTAAAGAATTTGGCCCATTATAGCTGAACAAATTCTGGTTATGTGTTTTTTCCACGCAGCTTCTATGTTTTCAAGTGTTTGCATACTAACATTCTATTCAAAACTAATACACAAGTAATGTCAAAAGCAGCCATATTACAGAGGTAGTAGCAAAAACGTTTCATTAAATTGATTCCCAAAATCAAATGTGCGGTTCCCAGCACATTTGTTGAGAAGTGATGGTTTGCAGCAAAAGGGTATATACAGATATAAACTTCAAGGCCTTAATGATCAAATCAAAGTAACTCCATTAAGATTATAGTGTTCTATATCAATGAAGAATGGATTTAAAGTACAATGAGTCAGTAACCACAGACCCTCACTGTAACCAATAATTTTAAGCTTTCCTCCCACAAAACATTTAATGAATGAGATACAACTAGCTAAGGTAAGTTTCACCTTCTTTTCCTTAATTCGTCTTCACTCTGGGTACATTTTTTAAATGAAAAGACAAAAAAAAAAGCTGAAACCAGAAGTATTTACAAGAGGGATTATTAGCACCACAAAGATTTATAACTCCCGTAACGTCCATAAGAATATCAAAAATGGTTTGTAGCTATGTGTGATGCCAATATACATCAGCTCATACAGAAAAAAAATCACACATAAAGGTACATTTCTGTGAAATCCACTGGCAAGGGGAAGGAAAGACAGACTCTTTCCTTTGTAAATAATATTATTTGTAAATCATAGGGCTTTGCATTTACCGCAGTTTAAGTGCTGACACAAACAGCCTTCCTAGATTAGGCCAGCAGGTGGCGGTATTGACCGTTTGCCAGAACAGCCTGAACCTGGCTGGAATTTCTCATTGTTTCAAAAGAGTAATTCCCAAGAAATACAAATGAGTTAATCTTATCTCTGTTTTGAAACTTTCAAAGATATTATTCCATCCTATCAGAGACTACTGTGAACTCCCTTTGTAAAGCCTGATGATCCATCTATTTCTCTTGGCTCGGATGTAGAGCATTCAAGAGACAGGGCGTCTTTCATTTCCAAGTCTTAGTAGCCGATGGGATACTTTATCTGTTTCACAGCCAGACAAGCACCACTGTTTACCTTGCCCAGGACAGAGCTTTGGAACAACAGGGGAATTTTCCTATCGACATACAGAGCAACATACCCACGAGACAAAAACAAGTTTGTATTTGGAGTTACAAGAGTGCAGCCTGCTGATTAGTTTATAAACCCACTATCAGGTCAGGATCTTCTGACAGGCTTCTCTTTTACTGTATTTTTATTTGATATCACTTATCTGTGGGTGGAACAATCTCTGACAGGAGGACTTTGAATCACATCAACAAGATAAAATGAATACCGTCAAAGACCATTTATAAACATACGTACTGGTGCATCATCTACATACAATTTTCTCACTCTTTTTTTATTACCAGGCTTCACACATTCCTTTCAGGAGGCACTGCTGAAACCACAGATGAGTTATTCATCCTTTTCAAGTAGGGCAGGGGTTGGCAAGCTTTTCTTAAAGGGCCAGACAGAAAATGCTTTAGGCTTTGAGAACCAAGAGGCAAAACTGAGGATATCACGTGGGTACTTATACAACCATTTAAAAATATAAAAACCATTCTTAACTCAAGAGCAGTACAATACCCAGCAGCAGGCCAGACTGGGCCTATAGCCCCGTAGTTAGCCAACATGTTTCTAGAGAATAAACTCTAGTCTGGGTTTTTCTAGCCAAGTACATAAAGACTCTCAGAAAGACTTTAGCCTTGTATATTGTTTTAAATTTTTTCCTGTTTAAAGCTATACAGTAGAATTTTATACTCCTCATATTTCAGAATATATATTGTATTATTATCATTAAGAAATACAATCCTGGACCTGAGATCAGAAAATTTGGTCCAAAAGACACTCGTGATGCTGTCTAGTGGGCTGGATTTGCTGAGGGACCACGGTGGGCTGGACTAGGGGCAGGCCGGAGAGAAAACAGCTGCAAATAAACAACCACAGCACATGCTTTTCAGTAAAGGCCTTACTTAGAAAGCACTCAGTGTTAGTGAGTTTTCATTTAAATTTAAAATTTACACTTGTTAAAAATCATTAGCACTGTAGGCTTTTAAAGAAGATTCCCCTTCTTGCCAACTTTGCAGGCGAGCTCTCCTGCGGCTGGTGTCCATGTCTGTCCTCCATGGAGATCTGAGGGACTAATGAACGAATCTGTAGAACTAACTTAGAATGAAATGTAAGTTATGGGTTCACAATTTCTTTTTCTTCCCTTTCACCAGATCACAGGATATTTCACAAAGTAGATTAGCTAGTAGGAAAGGAATGGCATAAAATAACAGACTCACTCAATAATTATTTTATCTTTGACTTTACAGTATAGTCAGAAACATTCTCAGAAGCTTGCTTTTTAGAAATGAGGAAGAGAAACCTGACTGGGTATGCTGTGTGCTGGGCCCTGACTGGAGCTGGGAGGGCCCTGACTGGAGCCGTCAATAGAGCGCAGTCCAACCCCTTGTTCTGCATATGAGTAAACTGTGGCCCACAGCACCTGCGTGACTTACCCAAAGTCACACGGCCAGAGACTGACTGGGCTTTTGCCTAGGCCGCTTAAAACCAACTTTATAGTTCCAAGGGTGGAGCTAAAAGCAAGTTATCTTTCTTTCATTGAATGGGTCTTTACTTAGACTCACAAGATAAGCATGAAATACAAGCTAATTTGAATGCCTACTAGCCTTGCCCGGCGATCCAGTAAAAATGGGAATTAAGGGTACAGGTCTCCCCATTCCAGGCTGGTTCTGGTGCAAACCGCAGAGAGCTGTGGGGCAGTTAATTTGCTCTCGGGGAGCCCGCAGATGCCCAGGGGTCTGGATCCTGCCTCCTCTGGGTGGGGACTGGCCATACTGTGTCTGAGGCTCCGGGATCCTGGCACAGACCAGCAGCACGTCTGCCTCAGACCGCCGCAGGCAGAAAGTCACTGGGCCCTACCTTCGGGGGAATCAAAGGGAGCCTCACAGGAGCCCAGGCATCCCAAAGCTGGGCTCTCTATCACAAACAACAGACCAACCCCTTAAACATGTAAAATCAACAAAAGCCTCTCATACCTTTACATATAAACACATCAAACTGCTTCCTTATAAACTCACATCAGCAAGTTTTGTTTTTAGATTTAAGGCTTCTACTTTATGGGACACATTGTGACCCATAAAATACATTTTTATCACAAAGTGGCATTTTCTCAGGGGGTTCCCGGCTGCCCAGGTGGATTGCCCGCGGGCCCCACCGGGACAGTCTCCAAATCTTGATTCCAGGCGGCCAGGACAGGTTTTGTTCTACTGAGTCATGGCACCTTCTAACCCAGAACCTCACCACCACTCAGGCTCCCCACTCATGTGCCCATCTTCTCCAGAAAGAAACAGGATTTTATCATACTCTCTAAGACTTTTTCCAATATGAAAGCAGACAGATGGCAGCATAATGCCAAATGCATGTGCAGACTGGTTTGTAGATGGCAAAACGGAGCCATCCCGACCCCGGCCCCAGAGGGTGGCCCTCTTCTCCTCCACAGGGAAGAGGACCCTTGCAGGGGATGTACTACCCTGGGTGCCCTGCCTAGCTCGCCCCTCTTCTCGGAAATGTGATTTCCAAGCACATGGCCTAGACGGGCTGTCATCACAGTGACCCCAAAGTGCCCCGAGACATTGGCCAGGCCAATCAAAGCCCATCCCAGGACTGTTTTTAGCTGTAGGCGGCTTGGAAGAGCTTTTTCTTCTTTGGTTGTAAGGTCTTAAAGAAGTGAGCCTGAATCTCCCAGGTCCCCGCCCCTGGTTCTGTGACAGAGCCCGTGTGGAGTAGGAGAGACAGAGAGACAGAGACAGAGAGGGAGGGAGAAAGAAAGGAGGGCACAGAGCAAGGGCACGAGGCAGGACTGGCACATGGACACAAGGGTATCGACGCAGCACCAGCTCACCAGATACAACATGACAGCAAAGGTGCCCCACCTGCAACAGGGCACTGGAGGAAAAGTGCCCCGGGAAGGTTTCCATGGTCTCCAAAAGCCTTAAAAGAAGCCTAGAAAGTACCCTGGCCCGTGCACAGAGCAACACACCGCGGCTGTGGGCTGGGTACCACCCACCTGCATTTTATTTTCCTTGCACGACACTGGTTGATTTTTCAGTGAAATCAGTTGCCAACATTTACAAACCAACCTTTTCTGTGTAAACCTGGATCCCGGTGTGTCAGCGACAGTATGTGGAGGGCACAGCACTATGCCTGCCCTCTTCTGAAGCAGCCACCGGTGGGCTGGCAAGTGGCTACTGGGCCCCCAGGCCAGGCAGGCCCAGTGCCTTACCCAAGTGTCTAAGTGCTGGATGGGGCATCATGCCCACAGCACACAGGACAGGAGAATACCAGCCTTGCTGTAAGCAGCCCTGGCGAGGCTGTTCCCGTAACTATCGTCTAATGGAAATACCAGTCTCTCAAAATGCAAGGTTATGACATTTTCTCAACTGACTACTAGGCTCCCAAAGTTTTTCCTTTTAAACTAAATGTAATGATGTCAAATATCTAGGAGTATTTTTATTGGGATGCTATACATATACTATGCTAGCTATTACGGAGAATAATGTTGTATCTATCACCTTTTACCAAACAGTTCAAAGTTCTATTAAATCTTAGAGCAAATTTACCCCAAGCTGACATTACTTGTGATCCTTATCTGTTGTCTACTTCAGATATACTGGAGGGAGCACACAGCGTGATTAAAATAGAAAAGTCCTCTGAGACCTCAAGAAATAGTCCCTCTGGAGTGCATTTAACATCACAATTCCATTTGCAGAGTAAGTCTCTCTTTTAAATTTACAGGGTTGGGATCACAGGGCAGAAAGGACTGTTTTTCAGTGCAGCGCCCAACGGTTATATTTAAGAGCTGGGAGACTGGGAAAACAGTCGGTTATTTGAAATTCCTGCCAGCTGTGTGGTCTGTTTTCTCCCAGGAAGAGGCTGACTAAAGGTGGCTTGATGTAGAAAGAGCATCTACCAGCAGCTGACCAGCATGACCATCTATACTTATGGCAGGATATTGGGCCCTTTTCCTTCTTCACAGCAGCCTCAATGAGGGATTTATCTTAGCCTTCCTTTTTTTGTTTGTTTGTGTGTTGGTGTGTATAAGATGGGACGATCTTTTTCCCAGCTTAGGAGACCTGCAGGCACTGTTGTCAGCAGGTGGTTGGTTGGGACCAACTGGCTGTTTGCTCCGCCGGACTGGGACTTTGCTTTGGACTCTGTCTCATTTTTGTTCTAAAGCCCTTTTCAAAATGTTCTGCCAGTTTTGCAGTAAAGCTGAAGGGGCTAGTTTCCATTCTAACTTCTCTTTTCAAATTAGGTCTCCAATTTCAGCCTCAACTCCATTGACAAAATGAGATGAAAGCACTGCTTTTACTCCCAAATGCTGTCCAAAGAGATATTCTAATCTAGACTGAAAATCTCCTAAAATTTTGTTTCTGATTTTTGTTGTTGTTGTTATTGAGATATAACTGCAAATCACATTGTATTAGTTTCAGGTGTACATCGTAATGATCCGATATTTGTATACACTGCAAAATGACCACCAAAACGTCTCATTAACATTTGTCATAAAACACTGTTACAAAACATTTTTTCTTGTGATGAGAACTTTCAAGATCTGCTCTCTTAGCGACTTTCAAATATATTATATAGTATTATTAACTATGATCAGCATGCTGTATATTGCATGCCCATGACTTATTTATTTCATAACTGGAATTTTTAACTTTTGACCCCCTTCACCCATTTCACCCACCTCAACCCGTCTCTGGCAACTACCAATCTGTTCTCTGTATCTATGAATGTGGTTGGGGTTTTTTATGGGTTTTTTGGTTTCAGATCCCACATATAAATGAAATCATACAGTGTTTGTCTTTCTCCATCTGACTTATTTCACTCAGCATAATGCTCTCAAGATCCATCCATGTTGTTGCAAATGGCACAATTTCATTCTTTTTTATGGCTGAGTAATATTCCACTCTGTGTGTGTGTGTGTGTGTGTGTGTGTGTGCGCGCGCGCGCGCGTATGCATAAGAAGGAGGGAAGGAAGGGATAAAATAATTGCTTTATCCATTCATCCATCAATGGACACTTAGGTTATTTCCACGTCTTGGCTACTGTAAATAATGCTGCAATGAACACAAGAGTGCATATATCTTTTCGAGTTAATGTTTTCATTCTCTTCAGATACATACCCCAGGAGTGGAACTGCTGGGTCATATGGCTGTTCTACTTTTAATTTCTCAAGGAACCTCCAGACTGTTCTCCACAGTGGCTGCACCAGTGTACATTCCCACCAGCAGTGCACAAGGGCTCCCTTTTCTCCACACCCTCACCAACACTTGCTATTTCTTGTATTTATGATAACAGCCAATCTGGCAGGTATGAGGTTACATCTCATTGTGTGTTTGATTTGCGTTTTCCCTGATGATTAAGGCACAAGGATTAGGGTTGAAGACAGTACGTATAAGAAGAGGATTTAGTCTGAGACAACCCCATGAGAGCGGGCAACAGTCAGTGGGGAGATAACGCTTGTGCACCCCATGTCTCAGGCCCCCAGACCGTCAGCCACCTCCAGATGGAGACCCCACAGCCTGTGCCCCCAGAAGGCAGTAAAACAGCAGGAACACCCCCCCTCTCGAAGCTAAGCTCTCAGGACATAGAATCAAGACAGAAAGGGAACCTCCTCGGTTTTACTGATGACCCACAGCAATGTCTGTCCAAGCGGATGCAGGTCCGGTGAGCGCAGCAAACGCACAAATCTGGGAGGTCAGCTCAGCAACAGGCTTCTGGAGCCTGAGTCCTACCCTGCAATTCTCCTTCTTAGGATAGCACAATGCAAAACAACAGTAAAGCAAAAAGCAGCAACAAGGGATGAAAAAGAGTAGCCTGACTACACCAAGGATGCCAACGTATTGGGAACCAATCATAAAATCTGGGTTTCAGACTGAGAATAAACAGCCAAGGACCTCAATGCAGAGAGAGTGGAGTTTAGACCTGCTGCTGAGCCATCAGCCCGCACTGCGAGCGGGTGCAAGAGGCCCGGGGTCTACACCCGGCGGCAGCCTGGGGTCCATGACAACAGGCAGTGCAGACCATAGCTCGGTGGGACCTTCACGACAACTGCAGAAAAGAACGAAGACCAACCACATGAGAAAAGCAAAGCCATCTGTTCAGAGCTCACCTTAGCAGGGGACTCAGTCCCATACTTAAGTGTGGCAGAGACTCTAAGCCAGGAAGAGAAGCGGGAAAGCTTTACAGTGGAAAAAGGGAAGCTCCGGGTGTGCCCTGACTGGAGGCTGCTGACGTGGGGAAGATGTCAGCAGGCGAACTAGAAGAGGGGTGTCCATGTGACTGGTTAGGGGTGCGTATTCGGATTTCTCTGGTTGGTCCTACGCTGGAAACGGGCAAAAGGCAGGGAAGCTGTCAGTTGTTAATCAAGTCCTGGCCATTTCTGGCCGACTGTCACAGAGGCTGCTGTTTGGCTTCCTGGACTGGTTGCCACAAACAGTGACTAGGTTTGCTGAACTGGTTACCATGGGTAACGACCTGCTTCTTAGGCTGGCGGCTGCAGACTGCAGGTCGGGGCTCTGGTGGCTGTCCGCTGCTGTGTTCAGTCTCTCAGCCCAGAGCCTTCAACTCAGCAATGTCGCTCCTGGGAATTTGTCTTAGGTGGATGAAATGGGCTGTGTACAAGGCTACACACTGCAACATTGTTTTGAGAGAAAAAAGGAAAGACTAAAAACAACCACAACGTCTCTCCACAGGGCACAGGATACAGGAGTGAGGGTGCAGCCCTTTAACCGAACACTAAGTCAGCGTCCCCTTTTCTGTGTTCCCAAGCCCCTCACACAGCACTCACGTGGCACCCCTTTACCTGTCAGGCTTTTCTAATGTGTGTTTCAGGACTTGAAGCAAAATTCAACGTTATTAATCATTGTGTCCTCTTGATAAATATTTGTCAGTTGAGACTGGAAATGCAGGGTAGCAGTTCCTCTCCAACCAGAGGCTAGGCAGTCATGAAAAGCAGTGCCAAGTTTAAATTTCACCCAGAGAAAAACACAATTCCATAAATCAAAGCATTGTTTTTGAGGAACAAGTTTATTTTACCATGAATTTGGATGTTAGAACACATTTACAGAAGCAGTGTGGCTGTTTAATTCAAATTAAATAAGGTTCTTGGAACATTATCTAAAAGACATCGCCAGCAGACTTCTCCAAAGGCCCACATAGTAAATATTTTAGGCTTTGAGGATCATATTGTATCTGTCACCTACTCTTCTTTGTTGTTCGTTTGTTTGTTTGTTTTTAACAAACTTTTAAAAATGTAAAACCTTGGACTTCCCCGGTGGCACAGAGTGGTTTAAGAATCCGCCTGCCAATGCAGGGGACACGGGTTGGAGCCCTGGTCTGGGAAGGTCCCACATGCCACGGAGCAACTAAGCCCGTGCACCACAGCTACTGAGCCTGCGCTCTAGAGCCCACGAGCCACAACTACTGAGCCCGCGTGCTACAACTACTGAAGCCCACACGCCTAGAGCCCATGCTCTGCAACAAGGGAAGCCACTGCAATGAGAAGCCCACGCACCGCAACGAAGAGCAGCCCCCGCTCACCGCAACTAGAGAAAAGCCCACGCACAGCAAAGAGGGCCCAACGCAGCCAAAGATTAATTAATGAATTAATTTTTTTTTAATGTAAAACCTTCCTCGTTTCTAGGGCTGTATAAAAACAAATCACAAGCTGGATTTGGGGTTCACAGACCCCTGCCTAAAAGCCAAAGTTCTCTGACTTCCTTCTTAAGAGAAGAAGAGGATACTGGAGAAATGTCTAAGTCTGAATATCTAAATATCACGCACTCTTTCCTTTGCTGCATCAAGGTGCCTCTCACGACTAAAACAGTGAGGTGAGGCATGAATCCCTGTCTTAGCTTGTATCAGGCCCTTCGCAGGTGTCACACTGAAACTCTAGTCTCACTGCACTCCGGGGACAAAGGGAGGAAAATGTGGTCCAGCCGGCAGCACCCCGAGGAGCAGCCCTGAAACAAGAGCACAGCCAAAACCCAGGGGCGTGGCCCCCGTGGCAATGGACGTCTGGGCCACCTCCCTGCAGCGGGGCCAGTGCCGAGGGCTGCTGGCCCACCGCGAGCCACAGGGGACCCGCGGACAGCCTGGGTGCCTAGTTCAGCCAATCTTCAAGGGCCTGAGGCTCCAAGACAGGATGGGTTTGATCCTTTTTTTTTTTTTTTTTTCTATTTTGCACGCAATTATTTCATTCTATTCACATTGTACAACTGTTATACAGCCTATAAAAAGTACCAAAGCCTAATGCATTTTCCAATGCCAGGTCAGACCTAAGCTGTGAAAAAAGGAAAAGAGTGCAGGAAGGTCCAGGAAGAGCTGCGTGTGGGTAGGAGGCCGGCCGCCTGGCACCTGACGGCTCACATAGCCTCTGCGGCCACCATACCGTTCCTGCCACGAGGCTTCCTTAGTTCAAGCTATCTTTTCTTTTGAGGACGGGACCAGGAGACTCTGAATGGGTCTGACCTGGGTTGCCTCTGCTCCATCTGGGTTAAAATTCATTTGGCATTTGCAACAGAGTTGTCTGAAACAAACCTTATTTGCTGCAGAAACGCCTCATGGATGCACCGTCCCATGTGATCTGACAATATTTACACAGAAGATAGCCCTGCTTCGGATCCCATACTGGCAGCTGGACTTCCTGAGCGGCCCTGCGACATCTCCTGGGGCTCCTGGCACCCTCCTGCCTGTCACCGCAGCCCCTGACCCTGCCGCCCACCCCACCCCCACCCCCCACCCCCGAGCCGCAAGCTGGTCTTCCCCCTCCTTCCGCGCACGTCAAGCCCTGGGCCCATCTTGGCTGGCAGGGGGGCCCTACGGCCAGCACTGCCCCAGGGGAGTAGCCACGTACAGTCCCAGGCCCCCATGAGCTCAGTGTGGACCTGCCCACCTCCTGGGTGTCGGCGTCATGCAGCCTCACATGCAGGCTGGGTTCACCCGAGAGACGGTGGCTCTAAGCTGCGCCCTCTTGTAGGGGTCCCCGCAGTCATCGGGGGGCCTTTTCAGGCACCAGCCACCCCACCTGGCCGGGAAAGCTGGGGGCCTGGTGCTGTGCCTCCATTCGGACTGTTTGTGCTCAGAATCCAGGCTGGGCCAAAGGCGGGTGTCCCTTGGCCCCAGCAAGAGCCTGGGGGACAGGGCCTCCACGGCACCCCCTCGCCCAGGCGCCTGATCAGGTTGGTTCTCACCCTTTCACGACGAATTCGGGTGTCCGCGTCAGTCTGGTCTGTCAGCCTTCCGAAGGGCCGTTGCCTGCACCAACTCTGTCCTTCTCCTGACCACACCATACAAATATTTCCTGGGACCAAAGACCAGCTTATTTGCTGAGTTAACGTATGTGAAGCACTTAGAGCTGTACCTGGCCTGTAAGCTGTGCTACACGTGTCCCAGGTCCCAGCACACGCTGTTCCCAGGTCCCAGCACATGCTGTTCCTACCGGCAACACCTACAGGCTGGGCTTTTAGTAGGAACTTAGTGAACATTTTTTAAATAAATGAATAAACAAACAACATGACTCATGGTTATGAGACCACCCCCCTCCCCAAGGTTCTTGCAGTTGACCCATTGTCCTTGGAAATGTTAATAAACTTGGGAAAATCCAGACCCCCGCCCCCAAGGCCTGAAGCCTCTGTCAGACCACAGGGTTCATCAGAGCGAATGTGTCCCTGAATAAAGACAGGGAAGTGGCTGTTTAAGGAAAGGATCTCCCTTTAGGGTTTGCCTAAAGGCACAGAGGCACAGGCGTGGGGAAACCATGGGCTTGTTTTACTTCCCGGGACTGAGGGTAGCAATTCCAGTTTAAACAGCCTGGAGGAGAGGAGGTGGGAATGGGTAGGAGGAGGAAGCAAGTAACTGTTTACAAAGCATACTGAGCAGCCAGGAGAATGACAACTTCAGAGCAAGCTGGCGGCAGGATGTGTCTGCTCAGGGAGAATGTCCTAAAAAGCAGAGAAGCCCTCATCACTCATAGAGAAGAGAAAAGAGCATTAGGAAACTCATGGGTACACCACCCCCCGAGAATGCCTGTCACCAGCCATGTGCAAATTCTGACGCTCGAATACACCAAAGTCTTTGTGGTTTCCTGATACATCCACCCAATCTGGCTGAAAGGAATGGGGCTCGCCAACAGAAGACAAACTTTCAAAACACTGGGACCCAGTTTTAAACTGAGCAAAGGCTTATTTTAAGGGATTTAGTTTCTAACTTTTAAATAACATTTTCTTGTTAATTAAAAGAAAAAAATGTATACGTCCAAGAGCACTGTAAGGAACTACAAAAGTATAGACGTAATTCCTACTTTCAAAAAGCTGATGCAGGGCTTCCCTGGTGGCGCAGTGGTTGGGAGTCCGCCTGCCGATGCAGGGGACAGGGGATCGTGCCCCAGTCCGGGAAGATCCCACATGCCGCGGAGCGGCTGGGCCCGTGAGCCATGGCCGCTGAGCCTGCGCATCCGGAGCCTGTGCTCCGCCGCAACGGGAGAGGCCACAACAGTGAGAGGCCCACATACCGCAAAAAAACAAACAAACAAACAAAAAGCTGAGGCAAATTTTGTTTCCTCAGGAATCCACATACACCAAATGAGTGTGTATACAGGTGGCACATTCAATCAAAAATAGGCTCTTTTTAGCACCAGCACTGCAGGAGGACAGCCTTCTAGCCTATGTTCCCTCTCCAGGTGCATAGACAATGATCTAATCCATAGGATGGATCCATCTGGACCAGGTACCACTCTTTAAAGGACTGACTGAAACAAACTGAAACCAATGATGGCATAAACTACATATAAGTCAGTGCACTGTGGACTCAAGCGAATAATGTGTTTGGAGAATATACAAATAATGTGTTGGCACAACTGCCACAATGTTTAAATAACTCAGTTTTCCTTGTATAGTATTGGTAGAACTCTGCCAAGAACAACCAGGAAAAATACAGGTCTTTAACAGGTCCTTTTTTTCTGATATCACAGTAGTTCTGCAGCACTCAATGATCTGCCCATTCATTCATCAAACTTGAGGAATATTTTTTTTGCCTCATTTCCTCTCTCCTCCTTTTGGGACTCCAGTTACGTAACCTCTTAGTGTTGTACCAAAGATCCATGAGATTATTCATTATTCTTTCAATCCTTTTTTCTCCATGTTATTCAAATTGGAAAATTTTCTCTTGATCTGTCTTCGAGACAGAATTTCTGTTTGGTTCTTATTTACAGTTTCTAGGTCCCTTCCGAGATTTCCTATCTTTTCAATTATTATGCCCATATTTTCTTTTACGTGAGTGTGGTTAATATATGTGTTAAAATCCTTGCCTGTTGTTTCCAACAATTTGGTCATCTTTAATGATTCATCCATCTCCAGTGATTGTCTTTCTCTTGAAAATGGGTCACATTTTACTGTTTCGTCACTTGTCTAATAATTTTGTACATTGTAAATGCTATGTTGTGGAGACTCTGGATTTGATTATATTCTTCCTGAAGTTTGTCCGTTTGGTTGTTTGTTTTAGCAGGCAGTTAATGTCACTGAATTCAAACTGCAAACCCAGTCTTTGGGAAAGCAGTTGGGGTGACCACACACCCCAGTCTGCCTGGAACTGACAGGGGTTCCTGGAAATGGGAGGGTCCTGGGCAGCCTGGAGCAAACTGGTCACCTTGGCAGCAGCTGAAATCTCAGTCCAGCTCTTTTAGTCTTTGCTGATGGAGTTGTTTGGAGTCTGTCCCACATATACATGATGTACATACAAGATTCAGGGATCAGCCAGAGACATGGGCAGAGTTTAAAACACAGAATCTCTGCAAGCAAGATCTTAACCACATCCAGTGTTCTCCAAGAACAGAGCTATAACTCACACTGATGGCTTCTTCCTCCAAGGAGATTCATTTGACAGACTCATTCAGGACATACAAGTACTCACAAAGGAGCTCACAAGAAGGGCATGACCACTGCCCCACACACAGTACAAGGCCCATCATCTTGGTTAAATTCTGATAATTACTTGATAAGTCGAGGGTCACTCCATCCCTGACACTGTCAGAAACAACTATTGACTCTCTGGGCACACACTTTAAAAAGCTCAATGTCATTCAGGTCTTTTTAGATTCTGGAGGCAACATGTTCTTCATTTACAGCTTTACCTAAAGCCCATTTATGCTGTTACTCACAAATCAACCCGACTCAAATGAGACTTTCTGCAACAAAAGTCTCTGCAATCCATCCAAAGGGCAATACAACAAGCACTCCCATTAGCGCCACACCCACCCCAAGCCTCCCTGCCTGCGGAGGCCTTAGCAGCTCCTCTGGGGCCCCTGCTCGCAATGCCCGTAAGGCCCGCAGGGGCTGCCACCGCGAGAGACTGATTCCCTCACCCACCCCACAGCGTCAGAGACAGACTGCTGCCTCATACTGGGCTTCTGCGGAAGTACAGGTCCTCACGGCCAGAGCCCACGGCCCTCAGTACCCAGCCTCCCACTGTGCCTTGAGCCATGAAAACAGCATGGCCACCAAGCCCTTCCTGATACAACAGAAACTGTACCTACAGGATGGAGTCAAACCTGGACCCTCTTGCGTATCCTACCCGAGGGAAGGGGTGAACTTCCCTGTCTGAAGTACCTTGCCAGGGAATTGGTGCACTTCTCAAGTGGACGTGCCACCATCACAAACGACAGAGCCCACGGGAAGGCTGCTGAATATTTATTCTATGTGTATGTGGGGGGGGGGCCTCAAAAAAATGAAGTGAAAATCCCAAGAAGTGATCAGACCCAGAGGTTTATATACTATTTTAACAAAGGGTGATAAATTGCACAGAAATGGTAAGACGAAGGAAAAAGTTTGGGCTTTTAGGGGCAGTACATTTGAGAAGGTAAATGTATGGGAGAAGCCAATGGAAAATAAGGGTTATTCAGCAAGGTTTGTCTGTGCAGACGCATCTCAGTGTGGCCTCCATCCCCTGTGATAAAGACTGTTTTCCCCCCCTGGTATGGGGGGAGGCACCTCCACAAGGGAAATTTACACCCTGCTTTTAAGCAGACAGGGAGAGGGCAGAAAGCTTTCCCAGGGTCTGCTTTTTCTCAATTGTTTTCAGTTCAAAATAATTCTTTTACCTAAGTGGCATATTTGGGGGTGGCCTGTTCTGATCCCCTTCAATGTCTCCCTCAAGGTAAGAGCCACCTGGCCTTTCCCCCTCACACTGTCCTGGGCTGGGCTGGCGGCTCCATTACCGTCAGGAGCCAGACTCCTCCCACCTTGTTGCTCTGCAGTCCCCAGCACAGTGCTTCCTCCTTGTCACTCACACTGGCTGCTCAACCTCTAGCCATGATGTCCACGTTCTAGCCGGGAGGGAGAGGGAAGGACGAAGAACAGTGTGCCTCTCTTGACATGACAGTAACTAGCTAGAGACAGTAACTCTGCACTAGGTACAGAGTCCTAACTATCTATCGCCTATCTCAGTGGAGCCAAGAGGCCTGATACACTGGACTCCTCTTGCAAAGTGGGAGGTTTCTCACATTTCCACCTTATGGCTAATATTTTCTGGTAGCAATAAAATAAGATTTCACACCCTTTTTTTCCCAATCATCTTTGTCAGTGTTTGAGCAGAAACACACTGGTATTCAAATAAAGTGACTTCTGGTATGGAAAATGGCAAGCCTTATGCCGTAACACTTCAAACCAATCTAAAGTTGGTAGAAGAACTCCTAAACAGCCCTAACATCATTAAAAATGGAGTGAAGATATTAAAATTGAATTTTCAAAGACCAAAGATCCGTGGTATTTTGGCACAGGTGTCAGTAAGATGTTTCAGTGATACCATCTTGAGACAAATACAACAGGGCTGATGCTCACACATACACTCGTGTGCTTTTTTCCTGCATTCTCATCATCTTTAATTTTCTTGTTCCTCGGAGAGGCTTACTCAACCCTGAGGCTTTTTTTGTAATAAGACCTTTCCAAAGGTCTCTGGTTCAGTGGCACTCAATATATCTTTTAAAGTAGTAAAATTGAAAGCAACATTTTTTAAATGCCCCAGGACAATATGCTGTCTCATAAACATTAGGATTAGTTCTCAAGGAAGAGAATTTTTTGTGAAACACTGATAGAGCTCAGTGCCGCAAACTGCACAACTGTCTGGAGGAGACCTCCAAGAGCTCACTCCCTGGTGAGTAAAGCCAAAACCTTTAAACAGGATGGTGATTAGATTATTAAGGAAAATCTGGTCCCTGATCTAGTATTGATTCTCCACCATCAACAACTGGATGATGGGTCAGCTACAAGGAATCATATAAAAGACATTCCAACGCCTTCTATGACGCATACCCCATCATTCCAGGCAGAGATGAGATATCCAGCTGTTAAACATTTTTATCTGAATTTCAAGAGTAATAAAATGTATGCTTATAAAGAATGGAGTATTATACCTATTTGTGGAAAAGATATCCTATTTTACATTTTAGAGAGACATTAAATAAAATCATTTTCTTTCCTTATTAAAAACTCAAATTGGTAGGTCCTGAGATGTGACTAAGCCATACTTCCTACTGTGGGGACCCACTGGACACCCATAGTTTGCATAAAGATTATTTTAAAGTGAAAACATTTGGACTTGATGGGGCTCAAGGCAGGCCACCCCAAAATAAGCCACTTTGGTATATTGATTATTTTTAATTAAAGTTACTTTAGAAACAGCCAAAGCATGAAGGACACTCTTACCCTCCTAGGTCCCCTGAAATATACATAAATCTCCCTTGTGAAATGTACCATCTCTGTACCAGGAGGTAGTGAGTCATCCTTATCGCCAGAGATACAGAATTTAGAGTCGAGAAGCCTGTATTAAAAAACTTGTTACTTCTTCACTAATTTACTACCCAAAGCCCAAACTTGTCAATTCTTCACAAAGTTATTGTTTCTTTGTCTAAAAGGTATGAAAGCGGTCTGCTGTGAATCTGCTTTGACTTGAGTCTCATATTTCTATGAGTTCCCGTATGTAGGAATT
Organism: Monodon monoceros; assembly: GCF_005190385.1. NCBI lineage: Eukaryota > Metazoa > Chordata > Mammalia > Artiodactyla > Monodontidae > Monodon > Monodon monoceros. The sequence goes on along the minus strand of NW_021703780.1, from coordinate 2,513,060 downwards.
ACATTTGTTTTCCTCCTGTCAATCTATCTTACATCAATTTAATTATTAGACCAGCCAAGAAACCCAGAAGAGAAGAAAGGAAAAGGCAACCTCCTCTTCAGTTTGGGCAAGAAAGCCAGGAGACTCCAGTGGCTGGACACTGCTCACCCCGGGGCTGCTGCAGCTGAGGGATCCAGGGACCTCAGACAAGCACTGGCAGAAGAGAATTCTTACCACATAAGTCTCCCAGATCTCTGCATGCAGGGTCGGTATGTTAATATCGCGAGTGGTGAGAGCCCTTTTCTTTTTCCGAATTTAGATCAGCAGGAGAAAATATTTGTGTAAATTAGTTCCTTGGGTATAGTGACTCTGGTAAAGATTTGCTTTGAGTATCTTATTTTCTACTGACTCTGTTCCTCTCAAAGATGGTAACTGCAATCGTTTGTCTTTGTCTTTTGTGCCATCCGTCATAAGGAGGTAAACCATGGAGTAGAACACAGGCATAGGTCCTATGAGGCTGTTGTTCAAGCTGGCCTCACACACTGATAAGGTCGTGGTTCTCCCCAGACTGGTGTCTGTTTAGACAAACTTTGCTGTGGGTCCCCTACGTAAAAATGGGATGAGGTTTTCCGTTTGTGTCATTCTATGTCCTGAGACCTTGGCTTTGTGACCAGTGAGAATATTTAATCTGGCCTCTGCCATTCCAGAAAGTGCACATACTGTGATGCATCTGGTGGCCATTCAAACAGACTGGGATTCCAAGACACAAAGTCACAAGCACCCTTCTTCGTCCAGCTGTGCCAGCTCTCAGGGGAATCTGTTGTAAGGGGTCCATAAATGGCTTCTGTCATCTCAACTTTCATTGTTTTGCTAGCGCTGGAAAAGTCCCATTTGAGTAGAACCTGCCCACTGTCACAGATTAGAGGGGGATGACTGGAGGCCTCTCATGTTCCCATGAGAGACCAGAGACACCATTTTCACTACACCGTTCTTATAGCCATGATAACGAAGGCTTTGCTTTCTTAGGCTAACTCTGGGAGCAGACTCTCTAGATCTTGTGGGGACTATGTCTTTTGTACTCTCTTGTGAGATGCTTCTTTCATTCTTGGTTAAGCCATAAAAAGGCTTATTGGTTTGAGTTACTATTGAGATGAATAAACCCTATTTGTCAATGGCCAAGTGATGGGTCTTTGAATTGGAAAAACTTCTATATTTGAAAAAAAAAACTTACAGAGGGCTTCCCTGGTGGCGCAGTGGTTGAGAGTCCACCTGCCGAGGCAGGGGACACGGGTTCGTGCCCCGGTCTGGGAAGATCCCACATGCCGCGGAGCAGCTGGGCCCGTGAGCCATGGCCGCTGAGCCTGCGCATCCGGATGCTGTGCTCCGCAACGGGAGAGGCCACAACAGTGAGAGGCCCGCGTACCGGAAAAAAAAAAAACAAAAAAAAACTTACAGAGCTTTCATCCTCAACAACTGTCTTATTGGCACCTATGGAAAGACCAAAATAAAAAGTAGATACAAGGTAGTATAATGCAAGCTTTAGGGACTCCCTTAACAAGATGAAAAAACAGAAATTAGACTTAAAATAAAATTCCAACATAAATTCTTCTTCTTTAAAACTGCCCCGTCTCCCCAGCAAATTCCCAGGCCGTCCTACAAATAATTAGGAAATGGATCAGCCAGCTAGAGGCCAATATTCAGGGGCTCTGTCTTTGTCTTGCAAACCTACAAATACTTTCAGAAATATAAAAACTTAACCCTAGGGACTTCCCTGGTGGCACAGTGGATAAGAATCTGCCTGCCAATGCAGGGGACGCTGGTTTGAGCCCTGTTCTGGGAAGATCCCACATGACGCAGAGCAACTAAGCCCACGCGCTACAACTACTGAGCCTGCGCTCTAGAGCCCACGAGCCACAACTACTGAGCCCGCACACCTAGAGCCCGTACTCCACAACAAGAGAAGCCACCGCAATGAGAAGCCTGCGCACCGCAACGAAGAGTAGCCCCTGCTCGCCACAACTAGAGAAAGCCCACACACAGCAACAAAGACCCAACGCAGCCAAAATAATAAAAATAAAATTAAAAAAACAAAAACAAAAAAAACAACTTAACCCTAATAATCTTTGATAAATAAATGCTAGCTTAAGTTTGTTGGTTTAATTAAACATGTTTTCAAAGTTATCAGCATTCAATATAATGCAGATAAACAACTTACAGTCTACCTGGGTTTGTTAGGCAAATAAGTTCACGTTATTTCCGTTGCAAAAATTTGTCTGCAGGAAAAATAGCTTAGGATGATAGCTGACTCTGTCTAATGTCTCATGAAATTTTCATGAGTAGTTTAAACATAACTGCTGGGAGCAAATAATTTAGATAAATGTAAGTGGGATAAGAGTTTTTAGGTGAAGTTTTTAATAGTAATTATGTTTTAAGGTATGTGTACTTTAAAATAGTTTTCTAAATCTCTTTGGTAATTTGAAACCTTAGAATTTTTGCTAATTTAGATTAAATGATGAATAGTAATTAAATATCTAGATCACTTCCAAATAAGATAAAATAATGAAGCATTAATTACCTACTCTTGTCTTATTACAGAGAAACTAAAGATATATGGGTTTATTAGTAAACATGTCTTGTGCTACACTGAAAGCCCGCAGCATGAAAAGGCATATGTTTCTAGAAATTATGAAATATATTTATAAATTTGTCCATCTAAAGAATGCTGGTATAACAGACAGTACACAATTGCTTACTTCTTAGTTTTCACTAGAAATTAAGGTTCCTAAGGGTTAAAAATTCTAATTAATATATGTAATCAAAACTACTAGAAATAATAAGGGAAATATCTCTGTATGCAAGAAAAGTAAGGTACGTGTTTTTGGCAAGAAAATGTGTAAGGAATGGAGACGCATTTTTGTTGAGGAAATAAAAGTGATTTTGTCCTAAAAGCCAGTTATTTCAGAATGAGAAGGAAGAAAATGAAGAACTAAAATAGACATAGAAAATTACAGAAGGCTAATTTTTTGAAATTTTGGGATAGGAATTTTATGTGCGGTCAAGTTGGCTAAGATTGGAATTAATGTATTTAAGTTAAAAAATGAGTTTAATATCAAAAGTAAGGTGGTACAAAATTAAAATTAGTTTCTCTCTCTGTAAAAGGACAAAGTTTTTTTAGATTATTGGTCTGATCCTGATAAGAGATTATTAAAAGTTTTTCTTTACCTCTTAAGTGATCTGCCTAGAAAACAAAGATTTTGTGTCTTATCAAAATTATTTTCTGTGCTTTATCAGGTCTTTGATTGGTTTTGCTCATAATTATGTAAGCTTCTGCATTTGCCTTTGAACCCTTTTATTGTCAGTTTGGTTAAATGGATAATTATTGTTTCATAATAGTCTGTGATCCTATTTAGTCAAGTGTGCAAACCTTTTTGATATTTTTGATAAAATTCCCCAAATTCAAATTCTAAATGAAGTCTTTTTGCCCTTGAACTAATTTGAGATTTCCAGAAAGCCCTTGGAACATCTTAAAGGATTTCTTCTCCCGCCTTATTTTAAAAAAAAAAAGGGGGGGGGAGGGGAAGAGATGTTAAACTAGCTTACTTGGTATATTGAATTACATGGGAAGTATTGTAAAATAAGTAATGATAAACCTTCTTAGGTCATAGTATAAGGGTGACTTTTTTTAATATAAATTTTCTAGAAACTATAAAATTCCTGAAATTCTGATGTCCTCGTATAATGTTATCAGTCATAATTCTACTTATCTTAAAATGTTGTATGTCACAGGAATAACCAAATTTCCTTATCAATTGAATTGTAATGAACTTTAACCAGATCTTTAACCATGCCATTTTTAACTCTTTTATCACTTATGTACAGTTACTGTTTGATGCTTTTGCAAAAGTGTTTCTGCAAAAGGGCTTCATCAGAGAGATTCACGGAAAGGACTCTGACAAGTACTACAGAATATAGGTTTCTAATAACTTTAAGATCATCAAACTGAACTGGTAAGATTTCCGGAACATTACAGAAAAGAATTTCCAGAACATAAAAGAAAAACTGGATTCAAGCAGAACCAGAATTAGTTACATGGAACTGAATGAACTGATGAAGGTGATTATCATTTTTATGACTTTTTTGTACTGAAATATTGCTGGTTCTTTAATCTTTTATTTTCCAGATATAAGGAAATTGTTCTTCTTAAGCTATGACTTCCAGCAATTTGGTAATCTATAGCTTTGTAAGCAGAATTAAAACTTTTATCTTTTTCTCCCTACCTGATTTCTCCAGAATTTGGAAACTCTTAGTGAGATTCTTATTTTCATATCAATATAGTTACTTGCATATGTCAATAAGAATCTGTTCTCCTTGTAACAGGACCCAGTTGGAAACGTTGGTTCTACTACCAAGGCTTTGACTGGTATGTCATATTTGAGGGAGACATGCATAGACCCAGATATGACCAGACAGCTTTAAGGAACTAAGGTTGATTTTATGGAACCCTTAAAGCCCCTTGGAAACATCAGCCTAAAGATCAAAGAAGAAACAAACAGAAAACAGCTGATTGGCTGAGGCCACACAGTATCCCTGTTTGGGGTGAGAAGGCCCAGAGGTGGCTTGGCATTTGGGGACTGGCTGACTAGATACCCTGGTTTCTGGTTAAGAGGAAGGAACACAAAAGTTAACTATGTTTCAGATGGTTGATGGGGCACCCAAGGCAGAAGCGGCTCCATCTCCCGCCTAGAAATTTATTTCAACAGCTTCCTGAGCCAGCTTTGCCCTCAGCTTCCATTTGGACGTCTTATTACATTGCCTGTTTTTCCCCTATTGATTTTTATGAATCTTAATATCTCTAATAGGTTACAAGTCCTTTGCCAGGTACATACTCTGCAAATATCTACCTTAAGTCTGTAGCTGGCCTTTCACTCTTATAGTTTTATCTTTTGAAGAACTGCAGCCCTTAATTTTAATAAGCCCAATTTATCACTTTTTCCCACTATGGTTAGTGCTTTTTATGAAGTCTTTGCCAAATTCAGGGTCATGAAGATATTCTTATGCTTTCTTCTAAAAGCTTTGTTAGAAAACAAAAACACTAACTCGAGAAGATATCTGCGCCCCCATGTTCATAGCAGCATATTTACAATAACCAAAACATGGAAACAACCTCAGTGTCCATCAAGGGATGAATGGATAAAGAAGCTGTGGAAATACTTGCAATGGAATATTATTCAGCCGTTAAAAAAACCCAAGGAAACCCTGCCATTTGTGACAACACGGATGGACCTTGAAGCATTATGCTAAGTGAAATTAAGTCAGACAAAGACATATACTGTATGATCTCACTTTTATGTGGAATCTTAAAAAAACAAACAAACAAAACAAAACTCACAGAAAACGAGATCAGATTTGTGGTAACCATGGGGTGGGGGTAGAGAAGGAATCTGAGTAAGATGGTCAAAGGTACAAACTCAGAGTTATAAGATAGATACGGGGACTTCCCTGGTGGCGCAGTGGTTAAGAATCCTCCTGCCGATGCAGGGGACACGGGTTCGATCCCTGGTCTGGGAAGATCCCACATGCCGTGGAGCAACTAAGCCCATGCACCACTACTGAGCCTGCACTCTACAGCCCGTCTGCCACAACTACTGAAGCCCGCGCACCTAGAGCCCGTGCTCCGCAACAAGAAAAGCCACCGCAATGAGAAGCCCGCACACGAGAGCGAAGAGTAGCCCCTGCTCGCCTCAACTAGAAAAAGCCCGCGCACAGCAACGAAGACCCAACAGAGCCAAAAATAAATTAATTAATTAATTTTAAAAATAGATGTGTACTAGGGACGTAATGTACAACAGGATGACTACAGTTAACACTGCTGTACGTTACATATGAAAATTAAGAAAATAAATCCTAAGAGTTCTCAATACAAGAACAATTTTTTTTCTTTTTCTTTTCCATTTCTTCTTATTGTGTCTACCTGAGATGATGGATGTTAGTTAGCTAAGCTTATTGTGGAAATCATTTCATGATGTGTGTAAGTCAAACCTTTATGCTTTACACCAGAAACACATAGTGATGTATGTCAATTAGATCTCCATAAAATATGGAGGGGGGAAGCGATGTTACCTTAGTTTTTTACATTTAGACCTACAGTCTTTCCTGAATTGATTTTTGTGTAGGACATGAAGAAGGGTTCCAGACACATTTATTTCACTTGTGGGTATCTAGTCCATACAGCAGCATTTATGAAAAGACCATCCCCACCCCATTATACTGTAGTATCATCTTTATAACAAGCCAGGGTAGTCTGTTTCCGGACTTTGTATTCTGTTCTATCAGTCCATTTGTCTATCCTTGTACCAATACTGTCTTAATTACTATCACTTTAAGTCTTAATATGTAGCAGTAATATTCACCAACTGTGTTCTTAAAGAAAACCTTTGCTATACTGGCCCACTCATTTTCATATATATATATTAGAACTGGGTGGACTATTTCTGTATAAGCTGATTGGATTTTTTAAAGTTACTGTAAACCATCATCTCTTAAATTACATTTTTCTTTTAGTTTGTTGCTAATATTAAAAATACATTTTTGTATGTTGACCTCATTTAATGAACTTGTTAAATTTACTTATGAATTCTAATAGTTTTTCTGTGAAGTCTTTTGCATTTTATAAGTACAACATCTTGTTGAGTGAATATTCCTTTCACCTTTTCTTTGTTAATGTGGCAATTTTATGTTGACTGATTTTTCAAGTGGTAAACTAACCTTGCGTTCCTGACAACCCCACTTGTTTATGTTGTTTTAGTCTATCTGCAAGTTTTTAAAGGATTTTTTTCTAGAATCTGGCTTATAAATTTCCTTTCTTGTATGTTCTGGAATTAAGATTATACTGGCCTTACAGAAGAGTTGAGAAGTTTTCCCTCTGAGGCAATCTGTAGAAGACTGCTGTTGTTTCTTCATTAAATGATTAGAACTCACCAGTGAAACCACTGAGTCTGGTGGGATTTTTTTGTGGAAGTTTTTAGTTAAAGATTCAGATTTTAGAATAGATATATGAATTTTTATTTCTCCTTGTGTCCATTTTTGTAAGCTATGTTTTCCTATGGATTTCTGAACTTTGCCAAAACTTTAAATAGCATCTAATTATTCACTATATTCCCTATTATCTTTTCAGTATCTGTAGCACTTCAGGGTTGTCTCATTTTTTCCCCTTCATATTAGCAATCTGTGCCTTTGCCTTCTTTTCATGAAGGCTCTATCAATTTTATTATTCTTTTCAAATAAGACACTTTTTGTTTTGCTTATTTTCTCTAGTGGATATTTGGTTTTTTTTTAATAAATCTCTGCTCTTTATTTATTTGTCCTTTTAATTGTGCATTCATTTTAATCCTCATAAGGCACTAAATTATTGCTTTATATGGTCAATACTTATATTTTCCCTCATATTATCTTTTCATTTTCTTTAATTACTGTCCTGTGTGTCCATGCTTCTGTATGGGACCATTTTTCTTCTTTCTGCAGAATTTCCTTTAGTATTTCTTTTAGTGCATGTCTTTTAGTGATGAATATTTTCAGTTTTGTTTGTCTGAAAATGCCTTAAATTTGCCTTCATTTTTGAAAAATATTTCTGTTTAGTGTAGAGTTCCAGACTGGCAATTATCTTCCTTCAGCACTTTTAAACTGTTATTCCACAAGCCTTTCGGCGTGCGTCATTTCCGTTGAGAAGTCAGTTATTACTCTTCCGTTGCCCTTGCAGGTGTAGTGCCTGTTTTATTTAGCTGCTTTAAAGCTTTTTCACTTGGTCTTTGGGTTGAATAGTTTGACTATAATGTGGTTCGTTGTACTTTAAAAAAATTTGTCCTGCTTTGGGTTTTTAGGCTTGATTCTCAGGTTTCTTGGTTGTCTTTTATCATTTTCAGATAATTTGCAGCCATTATTTATTAAAATATTGTTTCTGACCCAATCTTGTACTTTTCTCTTTTGGATACTTCAGTTTCAAGAATATATAATACAGTTGACCCTGAACAACATGGGTCTGTACTGTGCGGGTCCACTTACATGAAAATTTTTTCAATAAATACTACAGTACCACACCATCCAGGGTTGGCTGAATCCACAAATCAGGAATCACAGACATGGAGGACCAACTATAAAGTTATACACAGACTTTCAACTGTGCGGGAGGTGGCATCGCTAACCCCCATGTTGTTCAAGGGTCAATGTACACTCTTTTCTCTATTATCCACCCTTTTTACTCACTATACTTCAGTCTGCATATTTTGTATTGATATTTTGTCTACTTTACTAATATTTTGGTCTTGTGTAGCTAAACTTCTTTTAAACCCATTTATTGAATTCTTAATTGCAGTTATTGTATTTTTCAGGTCTAGTATTTTTATTTGCTTCTTTTTTATGAATTCAAATTTCCTGGTCAAATCCTCCATTTTTTCTCTAGTATCTTGATATATTAATCATAGCTATCTTAAATTCCTTTTCCAATAATTCTAATATCTGGGTTTCCTTGGGACTGTTTTTATTGTCCTTTTTATCTTCTCTTGTTTTTCAATCATAAAATATGCCATGCCTAGTAATTTTTTATTGACTGTTGGACATCATTTATAAAAATATTTAGAGGTTCTAGATGTTATCTTCCTTCAAGGAAGATTTACTCTTTCCTTTGCTGGTCAATAAAGTGGGCAATTAATACTCAGTTCCAAATAGGAACTGAGGTCACTACAGGCTCAGTCTACTTCTAGGTCAACCCTCACTCTAGTCATAGCCTCCAGGTGTTCCAACTGAGGGACCGTAGAGGCCTGAACTCTAATACTTCTCTTCTCAGCCCTGAGAAATGGTCTCCAACTCTACATTAATTACTTCAGTTTCCTCATCATCCAGTATTTCCTCCTCCACTGAAATGTGGCAATTGCCCTCACTGCTTTATAGAAACAACACTCTTGAAACCTCTAATAATTTCCTTCTCATTACATAATTTGTTTTAAAATAATTTGTATACAAGATATAAAAATGGCAAACAGGCACATGAAAAGATGCTTACTATCACTAATCATCAGGGAAATGCAAATCAAAACCACAGTGAGATGTCACCTCACACCTATTATCAAAAATACAAGAAATAACAAGTGCTGGTGAGAACGTGGAGAAAAGGGAACCCTTGTGCACCACTGGTGGGAATGTAAACGGGTACAGCCACTGTGGAAAACATTAGGGAGGTTCCCCCCAAAACTAAAAACAGAACTACCATATGATTTGCACTTCTGGGTATTTATCCAAAAGAAACAAAATCACTAACTTAAAAAGAAATCTATGGAATATTACTCAGCCATAAAAAGAAACGAAATTGAGCTATTTGTAATGAGGTGGATAGACCTAGAGTCTGTCATACAGAGTGAAGTAGGTCAGAAAGAGAAAGACAAATACCGTATGCTAACACATATATATGGAATTTAAGAAAAAAAAATGTCGTGAAGAACCTAGGGGTAAGACAGGAATAAAAACACAGACCTACTACAGAATGGACTTGAGGATATGGGGAGGGGGAAGGGTAAGCTGTGACAAAGCGAGAGAGAGGCATGGACATATATACACTACCAAACGTTAAGGTAGATAGCTAGTGGGAAGCAGCCGCATAGCACAGGGAGATCAGCTCGGTGCTTTGTGACCACCTAGAGGGGTGGGATAGGGAGGGTGGGAGGGAGGGAGACGCAAGAGGGAAGAGATATGGGGACATATGTATATGTATAACTGATTCACTTTGTTATAAAGCAGAAACTAACACACCATTGTAAAGCAATTATACTTTAATAAAGATGTAAAACAAAAATATCTGCACTCCCATATTCACTGAAGCATTATTTACAACACATGAAAACTACCTGTGTTCATCAACAGATGAATGGATAAAAAAATGTGGAATACACACACACACACACACACACACACACACCATGAAATGTTATTTAGCCATAAAAAAACCAAGGAAATCCTGCAATTTGTGACAACATGGATGGACCTTGAGGGCATTATGCTAAGATTAAATCAGAGAGAGAAAGACAAATACTGAATTATCTCACTTATATGTGAAATCTTTTCAAAAATTGAACCCGAGAGGGGGCAGGCCAGGGTCCAGCGGCCTTGGAGGGTGCAAACTGGTACAGCCACTATGTAAAACAGTATGGAGATTCCTCCAAAAACTAAAAATATAACCACCACATGATCAAGAAATTCCACTTCTGGGTGTATATCCAGAATAAATGAAAACACTAATTCGAAAAGATACATGCATCCCAATGTTCATAACAACACTATTTACAATAGCCAAGATATGGAAGCAACCCAAGTGCCCATCAACAGATGAATGGATAAAGAAGACGTGGTATATATACAATGAAATATTACTCAGCCATTAAAAAAAGGAATGAAATTCTGCCATTTGCAGCAACATGAATAGACCTAGAGAATATTATGATTAATGAAATAAGTCAGACAGAGACAACTCCTGTGTGATATCACTTACACGTGGGATCTAAAAAATAATACCAATGAATGTATATGCAAAACAGAAACAGACTCACAGACATAGAAAACAAACTAGTGGTTTCCAAAGAGAGAGAGAAGGGGGAGGGGCAAATTAGGGATATGGGACTAAGAGATACAAACTACTATCTATAAACTCGATAAGCAACAAGGGTATGTTGTACAGCACAGGGGAATACAGACATTGTTTTGTATTAACTTTTAATGGAGTATAATCCGTAAAAATACTGAATCACAATGCTGTATACTTGAAACTAATATAATATTATAAATCAACAATACTTCAACTTTTAAAAAATTGAGCTCAAGGATATGGAGAAGAGATTGATGACTGCTGGAGGTGGGGCTGGGGATGGACGAGATGAGTGAAGGGGGTCAAAAGGTACAAACTTCCAGTTATAAGTAAGTGCCGGGGATGTGATGCACAGCATGGTGACTGTAGTTAATAATACTGTAGTGTCTCTTTGAAAGTTGCTAAGAGTGTAAATATGTTCAGTTTTCATCACAAGAAAAATGCAACTATGTGTGGTGAAAGATGCTAACTACACTTACTGTGATGATCAACTTGCAATACATACATAGACCAAATCATTAGATTGTAGGCCTAAAACTAATACCATGTGATATGTCAATTATGCCTCAGTTAAAATTAATTAATGTAAAATTTCATTTGTATATACTTTGTTTCTCTGATAGACTGTTAAAAATTGATAGTAGAAAATTTGTGGACATTTAAATTAGAAGGTCTTACACTTAGTATGTCAGACAACAAATGAAGGCCATCTTCCAAGGTCTTACCTTAGTTCTATCCCTTTACTTCTCCTCTGAATCAGCTCAGCCTGCTGACCACCATCTTCAAATCTCATTCCTCAGCTTGTGACAATACTCCACTTCTTCTGGACATTAAATTGTGTGGGGCTGAAACAGAATTCAAGAGGACAATGGTCAAAATACAATTGCCTGCGACCAGCTGAATGATGAGCAGTGTCACTGCAATTTGCCCATGACACTGCAGCAGTGATGGCACCATGGCCGGATCACGCAGGCGTGCAGGCAGCCCAGGGACGGTCACAGAGTCATGAGTAGGGGCTGAGGACGTGACTACTCTGGGTTACTAAGTGAAGATCCCTGGTGTCCATTTGGGAGTCCTAACAGGTGGAACCCAAATTACTGGGAAATGGAGCTGGAGAAGAAAAACGAATCAGAAGAATGAGAGGACACTGCGCTGAGCGACAAATCACAGCCTAAACCGCACGCAGGTCACAACGCCCAAGGGTGAGTCACGAGGGAGGGGGGACAAAGCGCCACCCGGAGCCCCCGGCCCCACGGGATCCGTCCCCGCGCTCGGATGGAGCGGGGGGCTCCCTCCGGGTCTGGGGGGTCTCCTCCGGTCCTCCCCGCCGGCCCCGGGTGTCCTCCTTCCCCCGCCCCTCCTCACAGGTCACTCGCCCCCCTGCTCTCGACTCTGCGGCAGGAGGCCTTGAGTCTGCGCCATCGCCCAACCCACATCTCCAGCCTCTCCCGGACCAAGAGCCACACACGTCCAACTTCCTCCTAGACAGTTCTGTCGCCAGCGAAGCCCATTAACAGTTCCCCGGAAATAAAAATAGAGTGTGGGTAATAAAGTCTAAGCTTTTTACTTTTCCTCTGTGCTCAGTGCAGCTTCACTGGCTCACAGGGGTCCGGTACAGAGGCCTCGCCCCCGCGACCCGTCAGGCCAGGGGTGCTGGTGGAAAAGGGCGCAGCGCCCACCTCAGCTCCGGCCGGGGGCGGAAGCGCCGCCTGGGACCCCGCGATTCAACATGGCGGCGGCGGCGGGCCGTGTGCAGAGACCTGCCCCGCCCCGCGAGAGCCCCGCCCCCTGCCGAGACGCTGTAAAGCAGCCCCGCCCCGCCGCGGCAGATCACGTGCTGTAGGGCGGAGCCCGCACCTCCAGGTGGGTTGTCTGTTGAGAGAACAGCTCTTCCCTTTGTTCTGAGCGGAACTGCGTCTCTCGTCTCTCGTTCTATTGGCTCAAGTGACACAGGGCAGGAGGAACTTGTTGGGACCCGACTGGAAAGGGTTGGTGACAGAACCCCCTTCATGTCCTTCCTTCCTCTCAGACGTGTCATCTTCCTCCTCTAACTTCTCCTGGCTTCCCTGTTCCTTTGGCTGCTAACCAGTCTGAGCTTATGTTTTCTCACCTGTAAATGAAGGTGACTTCTTTTCCACATGAGTTGTTGTGAGGATGAGAAACACACTATGGGAAACACACTATGTAAAACACTTACCACGAATCTGGGCACTTGTTTGGGCTCAGGAAGTGCTTCCTGTAAGTCGTGCGTTTACCCGCTTGGTGTCCTGACTAAGCTCGTGGGACGTCAAGTTTGTCACGTCAAATTCTAAAGTACCACTGGCCCCCGTTCTCTGCTTCAGACCCTTTTTTCTCCCACATTTTATTATGAAAAATGTTGAACAGATAGCAAAGTTGAAAGAATTTTATAGCAGACATCCATACCCACCATCTAGGTTCTCCTGTGAACGTGTTACTGCACACTTGCTTTATTACATACCTTTCCATCCATCAATCCATCTTATTTTTTGAGACATTTCAAAATAAATTACAGACATTAGCACACTTCCTCTAAATAGTGTGTGTCATTAACTACATTTCTCTATTTGTTGACAGTTTTTCTTGTGCGATAACCTTATATGTACATTCACTGATTTTTACAAATGAGTATACCCTTTTAACCCAATCCCTATCAATATGTAAAATATTACCACCACCCTCAAAAGTTTCCTCATACCCTTTCCAGTCATTCCCCAGTTTTTCCCCCAAAGCAACCACAGTTCTGATTTTCCTGCACCATAGATGAGCTTTGTCGGGCCATTATTAATTCATGTCAACCTGGACTATCAAGTAGTCTCCTAATTAGTATCCCTGCTTCAACTAGAATTACTTTTTTCCTGTCACAATTCACTGCTCATCCAGAAGCTAAAATAATCTCCTGAAGTGCCACCTTGTCGTCAGGACACCACACCACCCACCCCATTTCATAATTTCCCCATGGCCCGTGAAGAGCGGGCTCCCAACACAGACCCTCCGCCATGTGGCCCCAGCTTGGTTTGGGCTTCACTCCACCACTCCTAAAATAGAAAACTGTTGAACCTCACTCAACCCATCACACACTGCTTTGGGTTCAGCTAGTTGTAGAAAGCTGGACCAAAAGCACACCCTCGAAGACCACAGAAGTGTCCCAAGGATCTTTTTTATCCCACACTAGATGAGAATACTTCCTTGCACATAATTTGATATTCGTGGAATAAACTGATAACAAATTTGAAAAGGGGAATGAGTGAAATTGGAAAAGGGAATGAATGAATTGAAAAAGGGAATGTCTTTACCCGTCTGACACTGCCCTGGCATTAACTTAGGTTAGTTATACTCCTTGTGTCTATCTCAGAAGACTAGGCCTGCAAGGTAAGGGAGGCATGCAAAAATCCCCTACAAGGTTTAGAGACAAGAAAAAGACACAGTCAGGACTTCCCTGGTGGCGCAGTGGTTAATGAATCCTCCTGCCAATGCAGGGGACACGGGTTTGAGCCCTGGACCGGGAAGATCCCACGTGCCACAGAGTAACTAAGCCCATGTGCCACAACTACTGAGCCTGCACTCTAGACCCCGCGAGCTGCAACTACTGAAGCCTGTGCACCTAGAGCCCGTGCTCTGCAACAAGAGAAGCCACCGCAATGAGAAGCCCGCGCACTGCAGCGAAGAGTAGCCCCCACTCGCCGCAACTAGAGGAAGCCCGCACGCAGCAATGGAGACCCAACGCAGCCAAAAAATAAATATTAATTAATTAAAAAAAAAAAATACACGGTGCTCAAGACGGGGAATTCTCTAAACTTTTTTTTTTTTTTTCAGTACGCAGGCCTCTCACTGTTGTGGCCTCTCCCGTTGCGGAGCACAGGCTCCGGACGCGCAGGCCCAGCGGCCATGGCTCACAGGCCCAGCTGCTCCGCGGCATGTGGGATCCTCCTGGACCGGGGCACGAACCCGTGTCCCCTGCATCGGCAGGCGGGCTCTCAACCACTACGCCACCAGGGAAGCCCCTCTCTAAACGTTTTTGACGAGGATTCTAAAGTGTAATCTTACGCCACTGATATGGAGATTAAAATTTAGATCTTTCTAAGTTAGTTCTTGTCAACTAAAGACTAATTTTCCAGTTTCAAATGTAGAGCTAAGAGCAGGGGATCTCAACCTTGGCTGAAAACTAGAAACACCAGGAGAGCTGTTAAAATCTCCCGATGCCCGGACTCCACCCTCAGCGATTCCAGTCCCATTTGTCTGGGGTTTGGCCCAGGCATTGGTAAGTTTTTAAAGCTCTCCAGGTGATCCTAACGTGTAGTCATCCTGCCAGATGAACGGTTCTTTACACAGAGTTCAGCCTTGCAACTGGTGATAAATACACAAGCAAATTCATTGCCACCTCCCCTCCCTTCAGAGACCCAGTGGGAAAGGAAAGAGAAAATTCCTAGCCAAAGAGGAGAATTAGGGGAATTAGTTTTTTACCACTCCTGGCACAGTAAGGGCATGTGTGCACCATGGAAAAGAGGAGTTAATTTTCCCAACAGCTGCAGGTTCTCAGAAACCTGGGCCCTTGCTTTCAGGGCTGGAAGAAGAGCAGGTCAGCAGCTGCCAGGCAGGGATCACGTCCACAGTGAGGTTCATACAAAACCCCATTGCTTCAGGCTGTCCCAGGGAGGGGCCCTGGGGTGAGGCAGCTCAGTCACATGGGAAGTGACCAGGAGGGCACGGGTAGAGGGTCTGCAGGCAAAAATAACCATCAACCCTTGAAAAATACATGAGCGGAAGACATCCACATGTTGCATCTCCAGCGTAGAGTTGGGGCCTGCCTTATGGAAGGGTTGGGAGCAGAATGCGTCAGTCAAGTTTCCATCTAACAACCAAAGGAAATCTGTGCTCCTCAGCCCTTTCACGTCCCGGTCGGTGGTCGTGGAAAGTAGCATAGTCATCGACACACGGGTCACCTGCAGGTGACGAGGAGACGGCATCCGGATGGACCTGGTGAAAACACCACTGCGTTTTCTCTGCATTGGATGATTAAAAGAAAAATAAAATGATAAGTATTCAGGAAAATGTTAAATATTGAATCTGTTTAAAATTCCCAAATAAAATCTGATTAAAAATTTTAAAGAGAACATTGAACTTGGCTTGAAACCAAGCTGGACACTGAGGGGCCTTCCTGGGTACAAATGCCCCTCTGTGTCCCCCCGTTTCTTGCTTGTGGAAGAAAGGCTTTCATATCCTAGGCGTTCCCCAGTTCCAAAGAGCAGACTCCACTAGTGAATGGAACAGTAGAGTCACAGGACCCCTAGTGCCTCCTGAAGGGATAGAGATAATAATCTGACGCAGATCTTGAGTTGTTCTTTAGAAACTTAAGACCCTCCCACCATTCCCACCTGGTGGAGGATGGTGACCACATGCTGACCATGAGCATCTAGACCCCAGACTGGTTGGAACCAGAAGGTTGATGACTGAGATTCCTGAGACATCACCCTGTTACCCCTCCACCAGCCAATCAGAAGAAGGTCCACAAGCTGATCGGGCCCCCTGCGGCCTTCGTCCCTAACACTGTCATTAAAAACCCTAACCTGAATGCCCTAATGATGAACTGTACCCTCCCAAAGTGCCAGTAACTGTCTGGCTCCTTATAGGGGCGAATAAGGCCCACCTCAGCCTATTTTCAGCTTTCTTCTCCAATCGCATTTCAAACTTGCCTTGTTAGGTTCAATCCCTGTTTAACCTTTGGATGCCATTTTGCCTGTTTGCTTTTAGATCCTAATTCTGTCATTCCAGATTAAATTCAGAGTAGCAAAAAGGATAAGGAACCATTTACACCTACCTAGTATAACTCCTAGATTCATTCCTGAGAATATGGTCCTCCAGGTCTGCCCTGGTGGTCCACACGGTGGCTCTGAAAGAGGCTAAACATCTAGAGATCCTTAGGGAAGCCAGTGGGTCTAGCAATGTCTTTCATCCAGACTTCAGTGTTGCTTAAGAATGCAACACACTTGATCTAGTTTTGTGCATCACGGGTTTCCAAGTGACAGAAAAATTTCACCATTTGGTTCATGATGATTTTGGAGTAACTGTAATAGCTGATTCACTGAACCGAATTAAGTTATTCACTAATGCTTAGTTTCATTTCACTTAATTTCATTACTGGAAGTTCAGGTAACAGAGCGTTGCCCAAAGCTTGTTTCACCCATCAGACTGTGATCTGTTAACACCTCCTAAGTCAGAATGTCTGAGATTTTTCCCTCTTGGTTTATGATAAACATGGAGTGAGAGTTAGAGTGACAGAGGCACCTTGAGTTTTACCTACTTCCATGTGCTATTTTCCAGTTAGCCCCCCAAGACAGAGAGCTATCTTGCTGCTGCAGATCAAAGATCTGTAATGATTCACATTATACTACTTCCCAGATAACCCAGTGTGAACAATTAGTTGTCACATCGCCTGGTATGCAGTCGGCACTTAGAAATATTTTCTGATGAAGGTTGAATAAGTAAAATGTTCAAGCTGAGTTTCACTTCAGGTCCCTTTTGTCTTTCTTGGACCTTAGCAAAGAAAACTGCTCAGTATTTTTCTCAAAGCCCTTTATTGGACTTGAAGAGAACACTAAAGTCTTTTCTCTTGATGAAATGACTTTTTAAAACTTTTAATAGGAGCACTTTGTAAGTTTGCAATTTTGTTTGTAATTTTTTATGATAATTTGGATAACCAGTCTCAGTATTTTAGGGAAGAACAGTGAACACAATAAGCTGCGAAGGCATCACAAATCGAGTGAGGAAGAGGAAGGAGAATATTCTTGACCTTAATGTCACCATCTACATGGATTAATTTTTAAGCTAGCCCCATAAAATAGAACTAATAGTTTGAAGAACGGCGTCGTCTGCTTCTCATCAAGATTCAATTCAGTTAGCATTTATCGAATATCTTTCCAATGTGCTCTGGGCAGGTTGAAAGAAATAAAATACACCGTCCTGCTTTTGAGGAGCTAGTAACTGCAAAGGTGCTGGGCTCTCTCAATAGTTTCTTAATTCACTAAGAACTCTGTTCTGATTTTATATACTCTGAGAAGGCTTTTGCACGAAACACTAATTTCTAGTGTTTACATGCCTTAGAGCTTTGCATCAGGAGGCAGAGAAAGAGTTGGGTGTGTGTGTGTGAAATTTTTTAGTTGGCCAAGAGTTTCCATTCACTTTGAATCTTTGAATCCTCTCTTTCCTTTTTGCTATTTCATGGTGTTTTCTTCTTCTTTTTTCTAAATACAATCAAATGTTTTTGCTGTATCCCAAAGAAGTTCATATAAACTTTGCATATATAAATGGAATTCCCAGCATAGCAGAGTGGAATGCGTGTTATTGTGAGTAAACGCTTTATAACTTTTCCTTCTATTTATTCTCAATGCCCTTTGCAACTCTGTGAATTAGCCCTTTATGTGAAATTTTTTTCCAGGGATTTTTAAAAAGACAGGCAACAGCTTTTTACAAGTTGCATTAACCATTCTTAGATAACACATTATAAGGTTTTGGACCCAATTCCAATGTGTGTTTGTGGGGGGAAGTTCCCACACCACCACGGAGCAGCTGGGTGTCCTACAATTCAACTCAACTCTGACACTATCCACCTGGAGGCGGCATCAGCTCCCACAGGTCGGGGCTCAGACCCACGAGACTGCCCTCCGCTTCAGACGGCAAGCACAAGCCCAGGTTTTTACCTGTGCTTCTGACCGACTGGCTACAGGTTGGACACGGACATTCTCTCTGTGGGTTCCACTAACTTGCTGGAGCAGCTCCCAGAGCTTGGGGAACCCACTTACTCACTGGATTAGTAACCGATGGCAGCTTCATACCATGTGTGACCAGGTAGCCATTCCAGGGGTCAAACGTCCTTCATCCCTCACCCTTTATCCTTTCTCTTAACAAACCACGTGTTTGTGTGAGGCAGGGCCACTCTAGCAAACCCCTTTTCTCTGACACCAACTAAAGGTTCTGGTCACTGTGTCCAACGTGTGGAGGGTGTCCCCACACCACCGAGCAACTCTCAGACACCAACTAACCTTGGCATGAATCTAATAAGAAAAGTGCTTGAGCTACGTGACAAAAAACTATAAAACTTTAAAGTCCTAAATTAAAGGGTGGAAAACAATTCTATAAAAACATAATTTTTTTAATGTTTATTTATTTATTTATTTATTTGGTTGCGTCGGGTCTTAGTTGCAGCAGTCGGGCTCCTTAGTTGTGGCTTGTGGGCTCCTTAGTTGTGGCTTGTGGGCTCCTCAGTTGTGGCATGCAAACTCTTAGTTGTGGCATGCATGTGGGATCTAGTTCCCATACCAGGGATCAAGATGGGGCTCCCTGCATTGGGAGTGTGGAGTCTTAACCACTGCTCCACCAGGGAAGTCCCATAATTATTTTTTATTAACCTGTATGTTTAATGTTATTCCCCTCTAAAAATCCCAGTGGAAAGAATTTGACAAGATGATTCTGATATTTTTCAAGAAGAGAAAAATACAGAAGTAGAAAAGAAATTCTGAAAAAGAAGACATAAAGAGGAAAATGACATAACAAATCTGTTTTTAATAAAGGTATATTAAAAGAGTTTGGTATTGAAAAAGGAATAGATAATTAAATCAATTGAAACAGATGAGATTCCAGTATGATTCATATGTAAACTGTAATTTAAGATACAAAGAAGGCAAGTAGAATAATCAGTAGATGGCTTTGAGATAATGGCTATCATTTGAGAAGAAAACATATTTTATTACATTTTACATAAAAATACAGAAAAAAATAGGTAACAATTCTACAATCTTGCTGTGGGGAATATCATTCTAAGTAAGTACTAGAAAGAAAGGGAAATGAAAAGCAACTTAAAGGGAGTAATATTTGTAAGATATAAAATAACAGTGTTACTATCCATCATGTTGGATACATACTGGATACATACAATACATAAAAAGCTTCAGCAAATCTGTAAGAAGACAAACAATCCAACAGAAAAGGGTCAAAATGCATGACACAGTGGTTTAGAGAAAAATAAATTAAAATGCTAAAATAAGCATTTGAAGAGATGGTCAACTTCACTAATAATCAAAAACATGTAAATTAAAACAAGACACCACTTATACCATCAGATTTTGAAGAATTCTAGATTGAATACACAGTTTGGTGAATGGGCTGGACAATCAGGTACTTTTAGGCACTGTTAGTGGAAATGTAAACAATGATTACCTTTGTGGAAGGCAGTGTGGACCCTCTGGTCCGGTACGTGGCATATGGTAGGCATGTGATAATTATCCATTGACTGAATACAAGATTACTTTTGTGAATGGAAAGAGCATGGACTTTGCTATCAGACAGAGTTGAATTTTATTCCTGGCCCCACCATTTATTTACTAAGTAAACTTTAAGCAATTTACTTCTTTATGCTCCAACTTCCTTTTCTAGAAAATGGAGCTACTTCCTATTAGAATTGTGACAAATAATGAAACAACGTATGCAGGGTTTCATCTTATGGATGCCAAGTTTATGTGCTGGAAAAATGGAAGACAATACTCTCTCCCAAAGATTTCCCTGGCTACCCAAGAGAATTCCATATCCTCAGAAAAGTTTACCCAGCCTCCTTTCACATTCTCCTTCCTGGTCATCCAAGCACCTCGCTGTTTAAATCCAGCCATCCTAAATCTGCCCTTTGACTCTTCTCTTTCATGCTGCCAAGAGTTCATTCAAATCTTCCAATTAAGGATGATTTTCCACCATCACGTCAGCCTTTTAATAGACTCACCAACATTGCCTTTTGCAGGTTGAATTGTGTCCCCCAAAAAGATATGTTCAAGTCCTAACCCCTGCCTCCTGGGAATGTCACCTTATTTGGAAATAAGGTCTTTGCAGATAGAATCAAGTTAAGACGAGGTCAAGATGGAGTAAAGCGGGCCCTAACCCAACGTGATGATGGAGGCCGAGGGTGGAGCGAGGTGCTTCCAAGCCAAAGGATCCCAAGGACGGCTGGTAACCGCCACGAGCCAGGAAGAAGCAAGGAAGTAGCCTCTCCTAGAGCTCTCAGAGGGAACACAGGCCTGCTGACACCTTTGTCCCAGACTTCCAGGCTCCAGAACTGTGAGAGATTAAATTCCTTCTACTGAGTCTGTGGTACTTTGGTGAGACAGCCCTACGAGACTAACACACTGCCCCCAAAAGGTCATTTGACTCCGATTTTTGGCTTAGTAATAATCTGTGGATCAGATGGAGGCAGTGCCAGGTTTTGATAATTCTGGATAAATCTGCTAAAATATAATCTTGGTTTTCCAACATGAAGCCAGGCTTAGAAAAGGGGAGAATATTTAAGGATGAGATGGGTTACAAAAAAAGAATTCTAAGGAAACAAAGCAACACACTAGTTCTCTCAGGCTGCCTGGCCTCAGGAAAGATGGTTTCAGGGGTAGATTCCCAACCAGGGAGCCCCAAAGCCCCACATTTCCCTGGCAGCGTGCTAGAGGGTGGTACGTTCTTAGTGTCCGTTCAGGTGCTTCTGGGGCTGCCAGGTTCTTTTCTGCTATGCTGCCTAGTGGGGAGGATGTCTCCCGGGGGGGCGGGGACACGACAGCAGAACAACTTCACCATCACGTCTCATGGCACAGGGCTGCATCCCAGATACGTGTCAGCCTTGCCCTGACAAGGGGAACGGAATTATCATGATGAGTTCAGAATAACTGACACTCACACAGGTGCTGCTTTCCTTAAACACTTGCTACAGGTCCTCGTGTTGGGGCTCAAGCCTCAGTGTCTGCTGGATGACCGTCTCCTGCCAGCCATGGTGCCGGCACCGCCACTGCCTCTGGTTAGGCCCCAGCTCTCTGTGCTGCTCACTGGCAGCTGAAGCTTCTGTCCCCACCATCCTCACTGCTCTTCAGTGAGGTTCCTGGAGGGGCAGCTTGCTTTCTCGGGGCTTACTGTTAGCTTTAAGAACTTGGAATGAGTTACAGCAGAGCTACACCTGAGGATTACTTGGTGGCTCCACCCACCGTCACACCAAAAGTGAATCTTTTTATGAATGATTAGGACACAATCAAGGACAGAGCCCAGGTACACTTCAGCCCTCCTCCTGTTACCCACCAGGGTTCTTGGCCTTCCCCAATCAATGGAAATTGACTAGAGGCCAGACAAGAAATTCAGGCAAGGCTTCAGTGGGGCCCCTGCTACAGCAGGGGGGGAGTGAGAACAAGTAACGGGTTCCCTCGCTCACTCCTGGAGGGCAGGCGAGCTGGTTCCTTACATGGGGAGGGTAGGAGTGTGTCCAGGGGTTGGGCTTAGGTGGTGTGCCCACCCTTTGGTGGTGTTGAGTGCAGGGGGCGTGTGCAGTACCCTGTTTTTGCTTCAGCTCTTCAGAAGTGGCAGCTGGGTTGTTTTGGTCTTTTTGTAGCTTTTTGTCCATAATCTGCCCCCACTGCGCACGCGTGCAGTGATTTTTAGTCCCATGTAGTTTCGTTGTATTTTGTTGCTCCAGGAGACATCTGTCCAGGTGCAAGCTCTGCAGCCCTGCAGCAAAGGGGCCCAGGTCCCAGCCTACCTCATTTCTAGTCCTAGAGAAGATTCCTTAAGACGTGCCTCCCAGAGGTCAAAGGAAGCTTTCTCCGTGGGGGAAGAAGGGGCCATTAAAAAAATTCATTAGCATCAAAATTCTTACCATGTCTCCCAGCAGGTCTAGCAAATTCTCTAGTGCATAGGCTTTGTGGTGCATGCCTTTATAATCCTAATGTTCCTCTGCTACCTACACACATTGGGCCCCTAGCCCAGACCTTCCTGGGCACACAGGTATTGGAGAGAAGATTGGAAGCCAAAGTGGACTCAGCCTGGAGAAACTGGAAATTTATGACAGCATCCTGAATGTGTTCAACATGTTAGTACAGAAGGGTAAAGTTTTCTGGAATTAGAATTCTTACAGTTAAAAATGACACCTGTATCTTAACCTTGAGGCAATTTTGACATATTATAAGGGTCAGAGTAGTAGCCAGGAACTGGAAGGTTTCCCTAGGCGGTCAACAGTGTTTTATTACCTCATCTAATTTAAAGAATGATGTATTACCCCTACTCTAGTGACTATTTTGCGTTATGGGAGATTCACTTTTTATTGGTCACAGCTTTAGGAAATATCACAAAGGGGGAGTGAGCACGTATGCGTCCCAAAATCCAGAGAGGAGAATGCTAAAAATCAGAGCCAAGGGACACTTAAAGCTTCACATGCTTTCCCCCTGAGTTTGATGCCAATAACGGAAAAACAGCGTTGTGTGCCTTGAGTGGAGATTCTAATGAGACGGTACAGCAGTGACCCCGAGGCTGTTCTCCCTGGGATTTTTGTGAATTAAGAAACTAAGACTACCAGAGGGGAAAACTTTCCCAGTGGATAGCTCTTCTAGCTTGAAAACTATTAGTCCAACTAAAAACTGAAATTTTAAAAACAAAGGAGGTAGGGGCAGGGTGACATCAGGCACACATGCTCCACTAGAGATAGAGTGTGTATAACAGGGCCTAGAGAGCATCCTTCTAATACACGTTTGCCTGAAGACAGAGAGCTATCTGATGGGAAATTGTATGAGTGAGGACGTGAGAAGCACGTCTTCGATTGTTTTGGATACATTTTCCCTTTTCTAAAATCATGGTCTAAAAATCTTGCAATATTGTGATTTCATTTGTCAAGTGGGAAACCCCAAAGTGGAGGTGACGGATTTCAGGAAGTCCTCACAAACCTTCCAATTCTGTTTCTAAAACTCTGCTGCTTCTGCCACAAATCCTAAGACAGGAGACTCACACAAGTTAATTTTATTCTGAAGAGAAACACAGTGGGAGACAGAGGTCTGAGTTGTCTCATCTCCAGTGGAGTTGGAGCTGATAAGATTTTACTTAAAAATTTGCTACTTCGGGGCTTCCCTGGTGGCTCAGTGGTTGAGAGTCCGCCTGCCGATGCAGGGGACATGGGTCTGGGAAGATCCCACATGCCACGGAGTACCTGGGCCCGTGAGCCATGGCCGCTGAGCCTGCGCGTCCGGAGCCTGTGCTCCGCAACGGGAAAGGCCGCAACAGTGAGAGGCCCGCGTACCGCAAAAAAAAAAAAAAAAAAAGATTCGCTACTTCTATCCTGCTTTATTTACTGGAAAACTGGTATAAATCCTGAAATAGAGGGAAAATAAAAAGGAAATGGTCTGTTCTTTCCCACTGGATATTTTCCCTGCTACAGCCCTTCTCTCTCAATTACACACACACACACACACACACACACACACACACACACACAACCATTTCGCTGGCCTTTCTATGGAGGTGAAGGGTACCTGTCTGGAGTTTCTGTCTCGTCCGTACTGCTGTGTCCATCAGAGTTTAGAGTGGGGCACAGAAACCACCGAAGGCAATTCACGTAGAAAGGGATTTAAGGCAAGATATTCTGTTAACAAACTCTTTGCAAGAAAACAATTTGGAAGTTTAAAACAAAACAAACAAATAGAAAACCCCAACTAAACATGCAATTACTATATGGCCAAGCAATTACACTCTTGGGCTAAGTGAAAACTATAGTCACACAAAAACCTGTACGTGAATGTTCATAACAGCTTTATCTGTAGCAGCCCCAGACTAGAAGCAGCCCAAATACCCTTCAATGGGTGAATGGCTGCACAAACCTGGGGCATCCGCACCATGGATTGCTACTCAACAATAAAAAGGGATGGGCTGCTGATACACACGACTGGGATGGACCCCCAGCAAACTTAGGCTCAGTGAGAAAAGCCAGTTCCCAAAGACTGCAAGCTGTATGAGTCCATTTATAATACTTTTTGAAGTGACAAAACTTGAAAAGTAAAGGGCAGATTAGTGGTTCCCGGGGATGAGAGATGGGGCTGTAAAAGGGCAGCAGAAGGCATCCTTGTGTTGCCAGATATTCTGTATTTTGATCTTGGTGGTAGATAAACGAACCTGAACATGTGATAAAATGGCATAAAGCTAAACACACGTATGTACAAATGAGTACAGGTAAAACTGGGGAAATCTGCATCATAGCAGCAAATTGTTTCAATGTTAATATCCTGCTTGTGACGTTGCACCCTAGCTTTTGAGCATGTGACCATGCGGGAAATTGTGTAAAGGGTACATGGCATGTCACTGCATTAGTTCTTACAAATACATTTTAATCTACAATGATTTCAATAAAAACCTTGGTTTAGAAAAAAAAAAAACAACTTTGTAAGGAGTGGAGGAACAGAAGCTAGAGGGCTATCACTGGGCTGCTGACGTCAAGGGCACACCCCCAGAGCTCCAAGCCAGAATTTAGGAAGCTGCTGCCGCCACCACCCTGACCGGCTCCGCTACTCATGCAACTTGTGACAGACCTAAACTTGGAACGTAGCTGCCAAAAACTTTTCTACTATGTGACCAGCAGGAGAAAGATGGTGCCTGTTTCCCTTCCACCTGTCACAGTCTGACTGGTGGAACTCAATTTCCAAAACTCTGGATGCAACATAACCTGGGAAATGTGGGCTTTAGCACTTCAGTTTTTCCAAATAGAATATGGAATGGAGTTGGAAGAGCCAATCACGGTTTTTACCCTAACCAGCTACTAGCTATGTGACCTTGGCAACGCTTTTTACAAATTGCAATCACCATTCTTAGATGACATGTTATATAAGGTTCTGGACACAATTCCAACGTGTTTTGGGAAGGGTTTCCCATACCACCAAGGAGCAACCTTCCGACATCAGCTGGGTGTGTCCTAACAACGCAACTCAATTTTTATTTTGGCCAGGGATTGACCCCACGCCCCCTGCAGTGGAAGCGTGGTATCTTAACCACTGGACCGCCAGGGAAGTCCCAGCGTAACTCAATTCTGACACTGGTTACCAGGAGGTAGCCGCCCCTAATCCAAGGAGAGAGGCTACAGAAGGAACCAACCCTGCTAACACCTGATCTTGGACTTCCAACCTCCAGAACTGTGAGGAAACAAAATTCTGTTGTTTAAGCTCTCAATCTGTGGCAGCCTCAGCAAACCAATATACTGCTCTACCACTGTTCTCGGGCCCTCTCCAGATTCTGGCACAGCAAGACCATAGAAATGAGTGTCGCTCCCACAAGACTCCTAGGCGAGCAAAGCTTTTTATTGGAAGGAGAGCTGGTGCACGAGGGAGAAGGTATGAAAGAATGCCAGCTCCCTGAGGACTTTCAGGGAAGGGGTTTTAAAGGCCATGTGAGGGAGGGGATGCAGGAGCCTGTGCTCAGGTCTCTGATTCGCTGGTGTCAAGGTGAAGTTTCGAGCATCATCAACTATCTGGTTTCAATAGGTCTGGGGTCCACATGCTTGTAGTCAGCAGTTTTCATCTGCTTCCTGCAAAAACAACTTAGGAATGTGTGTCAGGCCTTTATCTATATCTTTCAGGGAACCGGCAGTTCAGTGGTTCTGCTAGGTGGCAGTTTTACAGTCCTGCTTTTATTCTTTGGAAAATATGTACATTCATCAGTGGAACAGAGATAATCTTCTACTCCTGTGGGTCTCTGGTTATTGTTTCAGAAGGCCAAGCCTTTAGGTGCTTTGTTTTACTGGGCCTGTCAAGCCCACTAACTCAAGGCCATTCCCCGGTCCTTTTCCAAAACAGCTGTACTCCTGTCTTCCTGTCTCATCACCTTTCTTCAGAGAATTTTTCTAGAGAAATTTCCTTCTTTTTAAACCTCCCACTGTATGTCTGAACTACCATTTCCCTCAATATTTTGCAATTATTTTATTTGCAGGCCCTAAAATATAATTGCTTTTCTTTCCGTGGGTCTTCCACTGTCATGTTTCTTACCAGGACAGGTCAGCAGTGTGATCGGAGGTCTCGGCTGCCGGATAAACTTGGCACGTCCTCCCTAAGGATCCATTTTTTCAGCAATTTGGGGGAATGTTAAATAATTTATCTGCAAATTAATTCAAAGCATATTTATATTAAAACAAACATAAGTTTTTAATAGAATGTAGTAGATTTCAAAGACATTTCTTGCTTATAGCTAGTTGCCCTAGTGAGAGGGTTTCCTCTCCTCTGCCTCAGGGCCTCTCTGTTCACCAGTGATGCAGCCCTCTGCTGGGGCTAGTAACAGACCTTCCTTTAGCCATTCTCTGAATGGAACGGACAGGGGAGAGGCAAGTGAATCCAGAGACAAGTCTATCCATAAAGTTAAGGCATATTGCTGACATGCTTAGGGGACAGAGAGATTTTTAATGAAATCCTGAGCTCTTCTATTTTAGGATTTGAAGGGTGTAAGGGTCTTTCCCCCCACGCCCACCCCCATTTTTTGTATGGGCCCTGCCAGCATGCAGGATCCTAGTTCCCCGACCAGGGATCGAACCCGCGCCCCCGCCTGCAGTGGAACCGTGGAGTCTTGACCACTGGACCGCCAGGGAAGTCCCAGTTCTGTAAGGGTCTTGCAGGTTAGGTTGGGCACCTCCTAGTCACTCAGTTTGTCATTTCAAGCGCTGGTCTGTGCTGATCTGTTGGGGAGAGGAATATGTACAGTGCAGAGAAGCAGAGCAGTGGGGAAAAGGAAATTCCTCTCTCCTCCCTGGTTCCGGCCAGTGCTTAGGTACACACACCTGCTACCCTGCCAGCGTCTGAGTCAGCTCCTCTCCTCTCCCTGACCTATGTGCAGCTGCCACATGGAAGCCAAATTCGACAGACGTCAAGCTAGGACGCCACCTTGCATCTGAATTACTTTTTGAAATTCGGCATGTCCAGGTTTACTGACCTGTGCAGTCTTTTCAACATTTCCTTCTGCTGCACATGGTTGGGGTCAGAAACTTTCGTCTTGCTCTGCCAGTACTCTGACTACAGCATTTTGAATCGAGTTACTTGGAATCTCGTGCCTGGTTCCAAGCCTCAGAAAAACGCGAGAAGATCCAGAAAGCAGGTTAGGCGTGAGGCCGGTCATTGCCCCTATCCGTTACCCCATTCAGGGGCCTTGTAACGCTAGTGCCCTTCAGGAAACAGAGAACCAGACTCCTCAAAGGGCATTGCAGCAGGTTTCCAGGAATTACTTATCAAAGCCGATGACCCAGGGGCCGTGACCCCTAGATTCGGACGGGATTCAGGGCTTTCTCCTAAGGGAAAGGTCTGCCCCTACTTCTTCCCAGCATCCTCGGATAGTGTGACCATTCCTGGGAGATTCAGGAGGGTGGAGGGGAGGACGTGCAGCGTGAGATGGTGAAGTCAGGCCGCCGACGACCCGCCCCGTCCACTGGCAGCCCTTGCAAGCAGCAGGCTTGGCGCAAAGACCCGGCATCCCAGCCTCTCCTGAGGCTCTGGATAAGCCCGCGCAGGCGCGCCCGACGCCCCGCCCTTCAGGCGCAGGCACCGCCTACAAGCCCCGCCCCGCCTGGGTCGCGCGCTGCCGGAAGTGGGCGGGGCCTGCTCTGGCTGGGAGGCCGTCGGCGGGGAGGGCGGGGCCTGCCGCCGGCGCGACGGTGCGTCGCGCGGTGATGCGGCTGACGCTGCGCCCGCCAGGCCGCAGTCCGGCCGCCCCGCCCCCGGCCCGCCCCGCCGGCCTCCCAGGCGGCCCTGTCAGAGTGCGGCGGCGGGCGGCGCGGGGCTGGTCCTTGTAGCCGGCGAGGAGGCTCCTGCGGCACACCCCCGTCGGTCGGCGCCTCTCTTCTGCGCGCGCGGACATGGCTCAGGCAGCGGCGCGCTGCCCCAGCGCCCGCGGCTCCGGGGACGGCGAGACTGGCAAGCCCAGGAAGGTGGCGCTCATCACGGGCATCACGGGCCAGGTGAGCGGGGGCAGGGGCCGCGGGCACGTGTGCGCTCGGGGCGCCGGGGGGACGGCCGCGGGGGCGCCGGGAGCTCGGGCCGCGGGGAGGCTGGTGCCCGCGCGCGGGGGCTCCCTTGCTGCCCGGTCCCCTTGCCCGTGTCCCAGGTCGCGGAGGAAGTAAGAGGGAGCGGTGCTGTGCAGTCACAGACCAGGAAATGTTGTCCTGTTTTGTGTTTTCTTACACATTAAAAGGCCACCTCGCAGGAACTTCCAAGATCGCGGCCGCACCTGGACGGGGGGCAGGCTGGTCCGGGCTCGGGCCGGG
Organism: Monodon monoceros; assembly: GCF_005190385.1. NCBI lineage: Eukaryota > Metazoa > Chordata > Mammalia > Artiodactyla > Monodontidae > Monodon > Monodon monoceros. The sequence continues at coordinate 2,484,375 of NW_021703780.1, read as the reverse complement.
TCCCCTCCCTGCCCCAGACCCTCAGGAGTGTCCGGAGCCCGGCCCACGAGCGGCGGGAGGCGCCGGGGCCGGGCCTCTCGGGTCCCCCCTGGGCGGTGGCGATGCCGACACCCGGTGCTCAGGAAGTGATGGGGTGAATAAAGGTGATAATCCTGATGCGCACGCAGGCTGTGCTTATTACGCGCCGTCACTTGGCTGATAGGACTTCATTTAGTTTTCCCAGATGCTCTTTGAGGCGGTGCTCTTATGTTCTCCACTTCACAGATGGGGAAACCGAAGCCCGCGGTCAAAGCGCTAGGAAGTGTCCAGTTGGGATTCACACTGCTGTCAGACTCTCTGGCAGGAGAAAAGAGATAAAAACTGTTTAGGCGTACAGTCAAAGGGCGTTAGACAGTTGTAACTGCTGGATACCTGATTACTTCCTAGTTACTCATGCATCGTGCTGTGTTTAAGGTAATTACAGTAAACCCCGGTTTGAAAACTGGTGGGAGGGGTGGCGGGGAGGGACAGGGATCTGAGGCTGAGTAAGAGAACCCTCAAATTCAGTCAAGGGCCTGCATACTTTCAATATTATGGAGAAATTAGTTAAGCTGTTCGTGTAACTCTGTTGGTATGGCTTATGCCTACGGAAGTGCCAGCAGCGTGAATCCATGCAGGTTAGAAGGGAAGCCTTATTTAGAGCCGGAGTACTGTGGTCGGGTAGGTGCTGAGTGGCCTCCTTCAGGCTGTCTTCCTGAGCTACTCCCTGGCCAGACAGTTCTGGCTCCCCACTTCATTTCCACCTTAAAACCCCTGCTTGAGGGTCAGGCTCCTTCTAACCTCTGCACCAGTATCTCCCACTTCCCTCCAACCCCACCCTGTGCATTGTCCCCTCATCTGTTGGGTGTTGTGCTGGCTTCTGCAGCCCCTGGCACAGTGCTGAACTCTGGTTGCCACGTAAATCCCTGCTGGTGCAGTTTACTGCTCTGCTTTGCATTTATCTCCCAGGACAGTGACTCCCGCCGTGGGTCTCGGAGTGCTGTGAGGTTAATGCAAAGGGTCTGGAGAGCCATACCTGCTGTCCAGTTTCTTAGTCGTGTTGGGTGAGAGCTTGTTGAGCTACTCACTCTGCTGAACATTTTATATATTCCTATGTAAGAGGCAGGTACAGTTTTTGTCCCTATTTTACACCTGGCTTAGTAAGTAAGGTTAAGTGTGTTCCCTGAGGGCGCACACCTCATGAGTGTCAGGGCTGAGATCTGAACCCAAGAGTTGCTCTAAGCCATTTTGTTATACTGCCTCTGTGGTAAGCCACCCACATTAAGTTACAGCCCTGTGTGTGTGTGTGTGTGTGTGTGTGTGAGAGAGAGAGAGAGAGAGACAGAGACAGAGACAGGGGGAGTAGGGGAGAGAGAGGGATTGTTTTACTCTAAGAAGAGGTCTCAGATTCAAGGTGAGGTTGAAACCGCTGCTCTGGCCCTTAAGGCTGTCGTGGCCTTTGTGCTAAGATGGGCTCTTGCATGGGTTGTCCCACGTTCGCCCTTGAGAGTGCGTGCAGGTGGCCAGGGTGCCTGTCTGCTGTGCATCTCTAGTGCTCACTGCCAGCAGTCACTCCAGCTTTCTTCCTCCTGTCTCTTCCTGACAGTAGTTGTGAATCATTCCCGGAGTTTTTTTACCTTGTTAAATCACCTCGAAGAAAACCAGGCTGTGCTCTGCATTGCCACTTCAAGACCCTCCGCCAGCCATCCCCAGGGCTCACCTCATGGTCTAATTATGCTTGCTCTTTGCTACACCAGGGAAATGTTATTGCTGGTCCCTGAATATTGCTGCCTTGTACCTCCGTGGGGTCATTATTTTGCACCTGAATGCCCTCACTAGTCTTACTCCTTTTAACTTAGCTAAAAGCCTCAGCCAAATGCAATCATTCCAGGCTTTGTATTTTCAATTCTTTGTATTTACAGATGTGCAATCCATGTTGGCTACATAGATAGTTTATATAGCTTAGTTCTTTGGTTTGTTAACTCCTTTAGGGTAGAAACCTTCTTTTGAGCTTACTACCTCCCGTGTGGCTTCACCTAGTGGGCTTCCAAAATGTTGACTTACTCTTCCCATGAACAGAACTTGTCTCTACTGTGTGTCTGCAGGGTGCAAGGCTTGCTTTGTGGCTGCTGGGAGCCAGAGCCTACGTAAGCTGTACTCTCTGCCCTCCAGGATCTAACAGTTTTTGAGGGACTTAATGCACATGTCAAAGTCCGTATTTTACAAATATGTTAGGGGCCACATGCCTCGTTCATCCAACCTCACTGAATGCTGGCAGTAGCAGGGGCTGTTTCTGGGGAGAACAGCGTGTACAGGAGTGTAGAGAGGGGAGAGTTAGGGGGGCCATGAGGACCAAACATAGTAATAATGGGAGGGAAGAGAATTTATTACATTTTGTACCCCTTGCTTATTTCCAAAAAGATTCTGAAGTGGCTTCAATAAAAAAACACAGCGTTGGACCATCCTAAGAAGAATGAAAAAAATAGGAGTCTGCAGTGAAGGCTGTAGAAAGATGGAGGTAGTGTCCCCAGCACTGAGGGCGGCTGCCAGGTGGGCATGAAATTCAGCTTTGAGCTTCCTGACCGTCAGGGCAGAGTGGGTGGGCACGTGGAACTTTGTTAGTACTGAACTCTCAGGGGGACACAGAGCAACATGATGCACAATGAGCTCGATAGAGTCATCTCCTCAGGACGCTCTTGTTACCCTGACGGACCGTGGGAGCACATTTTTCGGTAGGTGGAGACTTCAGAGAACTGAATGGTCAGCGTTTGTGGATTTTTCCCTTTCTGATATCTGTTATGTCAAGCTAGTCTCTGCCAGGAGCATAGGCAAGTTGGAACTGTAGATTACCTTGTCAGGTGTCCTTGGTACGAAATTAATATTGGTGTTTTAAATATGGAAGAACTGACACGTTGAGGTCCTCAACACCTGCAAGTAGCCTAGGTTTTCCTTAGGAAGCACTTTAGATGTGGTCAGACATCTAAGCAAACACCAAGTCCAGAGTTCTGCGCCATGACACATGGAAGGCAAAGCGTTTATCTTTAAATGGTTGGAAAGTTAGCCCTGGTCAAGAGGAGTTAACTTGTCTGCTCTTGGCAGACAACACATTTTTACCAAGTCTTGCGTAGAGGAAAGAGATGGACCCTTTGAGCTGTCAGGCAGATTATTTAAGCCGTAATATTTTGTTTCAGAATTTTATTTTTATGGCCTTATTTTTTATTTTCACTAATTTAATTATTTTCTTTTAAGCATGTTCTAGCTGCCATCAGACAACCATAGCCTTTAAAGAGAGCATGTTTAAAACAGATACCCAGATTCCCTAGACTTAGGTGGCTCTCACAGGCTTTATCTTCTTCATTTAAGAATTAATTTAAGATGCTGGAAAATGGTAATTGAGAATTGGCAGGAAGTACCATTCTTTCCACAGTTTTCCTTATCCCTTTTAAATAATGCTTCAATGGGATCATAATAGATGACGGGGATATTACTTCTTCTGGTTTTACTTTCTAATCCATATTTGGTGTCCCGCAAATTTCTGCATTCTAGTATCGGCATCAGAATCATCATTTGTGTAGATGGAGATTTAGTGAAATGTGATGAAGTCTACTAAAATAGCCATTGGTAATGGCTACATGGAATCACGGAGCCAAAGCTGTGTCCAGTTCAAGGGAGAGGCCCATGATAGATTAGTGATGTCTGCCTGGGAGAGGGATGGGAGTGATGGCACAGTGCTCTGTCTTTACAGGATTGTGACTCCTTGGGTTTAGGAAAAAAGTGTCTTAATCACTTATCCCCTATATCTAGCATAACTGGTAAAGATTAGGTACTCAAAATATTTCATAATTAAGTCTTTACTTGCTGATGTTTATTATCTTGCAGAAAAGTTGCCTGGAAGTTGTAGAAGTCTGTAGAAATGAGAACAGAATGCAGTTGTTGTTGGTTGGGTAGAAGCAAGGCATTTCAGGGTACTGTGGGGGAATTGGACAGTATATACCCAACATAGTTGCAATTTAGGAGATAAAATGATTTGTTGTAACTTCAGATTTAAAGGATTTAGAATATACCCATTTCAGGGAAAAAAAGTAACATATCCAGTTTTGTATGATAGATTTCCTACCGTTTTTGTACTCATGTTAACCATTGAATTAAAAAAAATACTCCGTTGTCGTGTGCGTTGAGATCTTCGTACTGGAGTTAAATAACCATCATCGTGGGGAGGAGGAGGGGAGGCTGAGAAGGTGTGATTCCCCAGGTCACACAGCTGGTTAGCACGGGGGCTAGGACTGATCAACACTGTCCTTCACGGACAACGGCAAAGGGGCTGCTTTGAGCCAGAAAAATTGGGGTAAAGGAGTCTATGGTAGTGAAATGTGAGCATGGTGTTCTGTAAAGTTGAATAATAATAAATTACACCTGGAAAGCAATCAAATCTATTTCAGTATTTAATAGTATTTAATTTACAAAGGAAAATTAATAAAATACAGGGACTAGAGAAGGTGGTTCACGTTAGGCCATTCCTTAGAGAGCTCGGACACTCACTTCGTTGGAGGCATATGCTGTCCTGAGCTAGAGTTGCCTCCGGAGCCTGCAGACTTCTTGAGCATGGCCTGTCTCCCCGTTACGCACGAAAGCCCAGTGCTTCTGTCTCCATGTGGGGCTTTGGGACTCCAGGGCTGAAATCGAGGGGAGTTTTATTAGCTACCACCTGATCGCTGAGATGAACTAGAAGAACTGCTAATTGTACTTGTGATCTTGAACGGCTTTCTTTGAGGTGTGGAGTTCTCAACTTGCCTGTCCTTTGAAGCAGCCTTTCCTCAACTTTTGCTAGAGGTTTTCACTAAACTGGGATTATTTGGCTATGATTCCATGTAAAGAATCAGGCTTAAGGAGTGAGGCAAAATGTTTGCCTTTAACCAGGATTCTGGACACTTGGTAGATAATTATTTGGGGGGGGGCACAGAAAAAATTTACTGACATTGATAGAATGATTGCTGTGTGCCAGGCAGTGTGCCCAGCATTTTATATAAACATTGATAGAATGATTGCTGTGTGCCAGGCAGTGTGCCCAGCATTTTATATAAATTATCTCGTTTAACTGTGGGTGGTAGGTATTTTTACTGTCCTCCCTATACCAAGCAAGGAAACTGAGATTTGGAGAACTTCAGACTTGCCTGAGAACCTCTTGCACCAGTCTTTTCTCAGGACCTTCTCTCCTGTGTCAAGTCAGACTAGCTCTGTTGGCCAGATTGTTGACAAACTGTACAAGTTCACTGCTCTTGAGAAGCAGGTTGTTTTTAAAGGCTGCTTTTTGATTAGTGCTTTACCATGCTGTTTAGGTGATATTAACATTACTAGCCTGTGTGTCTAGGAGAAGTCTGGGGTGAGGGGGGGAAGGGGGTGAAGGGCTGCTCTCTGAAGCCTGCTGAAGACCCCTGGTGGCTTCTTCCCAGTTCTCTGAGGGTTTTACGGTAAGAAATGGAGATGGGGGAGCAGAGTGGCTTCCCTGCCCACAGACCTCCCGGTGGAGGGTCAAGAGCCAGCAGCCACTTCGTGGGTCCTCAGAAGCGGGCCAGGGCTGCAGCTTGGGTGAGGGCGGTCTGGTTGGAGCCTGTGGCGGCAGAGCTTGCCCGCGGCCCAACGTGCACAGGGACAGCCAGGTCTCCGGGTGGTGGAGGGAGGCGGGCGAGGGCCCTTCTCCACCTGCATGTGGACCGGAGTCACAGCTCCGGGTTCACTTGCTGTGCTTCTTTCCTCTCTGCAGAGTGGGGTTTGTCCTTGCTGTCAAGGCCCAGATGCCTGAGGAGACTAAGAAGTCTCCTGTTCTAGACTCTTGGACGCCGTCATGTAAGCTGGAACATCTTTTGGCCTGCAGAGTGCCCTTAACGGATACTTTGGACTTGCCTTTTCTCCAGGTTGTAGTTTAATCTGAAGAGATGCTTCCCTGACTTGAGAGGACCCTCCTCTCTTCTCTCTTTCAGTAAGCCTTGCATTTGGGCTGAGGGGTAGGTAGTTCTCTATTTCATATCCCCAAAATTTCCAGTAGCAATTTGGTGTTTTGTTGTTGTTGTTCTTTGCTTAATTAATCTTTTCTCTTGGAGGCAATTACATTTGAGGGCAGGTCATCCTCTACTTAGTGATAGAAGTACTAGTGCTCATGATTAATTCGGTCGACGGATGTTTGAGTGCCAACGATGTGTCGGGCACTGGGGATACGACAGTGAACAGAACAGACAAAAATGAGCCTCCTGTGACACTCATGTTCTGGGTGGTGGTGATGGCGGTGATGGTGGGTGGATGACAGTAATTAAGGTGTGTTGAGCATGCACTCTGTGCCAGGCACCGCTTAGCGGGCTTTACACCTGTTTCCTTTCTGGAGCAACGGAGCCCTTCTCTGAGGCGGTCTTCTTGTCACCCCTGAGGAACGCAGAGGTTAAACAGATAGCCCAAAGGTCACTCCCGTCCTTGTTTGCAAAGTCAGAGGTGAAATGTAAATCCCAGTAATTTTATTTTCTATCAAATTTATTGCTAGAATTAACAAATAAATTCTAAGGAGAGGTAAATAGATGGTGTGTCAAATTTGAAAAATAAAGCATATTCAAGAGTTTTTTTTGTTTGTTTTTGCAGTTGTGGAAAGATATGGATTATAGTAGTAAAATAAGCCTGTATTAATCACTACGCTATATGCCCCTTATTTTATTTTCTTTGCTGTCATTTAGGTCACACCGTTAATTAATTCGTTGATGACTTATCTTGTGAACTCCCTAAATGCTGGGACTCTGTCTTGGGACAAGTGGAAGAGGAGTTGGATTTCTTGGCCAGTGTGGGTTTCAGTTACTGCTTAGCTACTTAGGAGCTGCATCGATTTGGGCAGGGTATTTACCTTTGCTGCCAGGTTGGAAGAGTTATTCCTACCGAATAGAAAAGAAGTCTGGCATGGAATAGGGCGTTTGCCCCATGACTAGAATGGACCTCTCTTCACAGAGCTAACCAGGTAGTGAGAGTACTCCAATACGGGGAAAGGACATTGAATGTGGAGGGCACCAAAGTCAGCCTTGCTCCGTGGGGGGCATCTATCGCCTAGGGCGGAAAGTTCCCTGGGATTTGGAATCGGCCACAGGCTATAAACAGATTTGACGTCTGGTGTGTCTTACAGTGCAAAGCAGATCTGGGGGCCGGTCTTATCTTCCCGTGTGAGAGGATTGTGGGCAGTGGACTGGACTCTAATCCTCCTTACTGTGATTTGCGGCCCAGGAGGAAAGGTTTGGCATAACTGGGAATGAGAAGGATGTCTTCAGTCCTGTCCTGCTTTGGTCAAAGACTGTTATGCGGTGAAACTTTTTTTTATGTCTTTACATTACACATAATTAATTGATTAACTGAGGAAAGAGCGTGGACCTGAGAATCAGAGGCTGGGTTTTAACACCAGTTAATTGTACAGCCTTAATTTTTTCTTAATCCATAATACGAAGGGATCACCTGGCGATCTCTAAAGTCTGTTCAGAGTGGAGCGTGCTATAACTTTAGGATTGAACACTAATTATAGCTTATTGTGTGCAAAAAAGTCTTGTATTTAAGCAGTGCAGTCATTTAATATCAGTTTCAAAGCTAAGGCCAATAGGAGAATTAAAAAAAAAATAAAACCAGTGAGTGTTAACTGTACTGAATTTATAATTAAGTGTGTAAACTGGGAAGAAATTTACATATGAGTTGTATTTTGCTAGAATTTATAAGGTTAAAGCAGGAATTCTGAGCTGTCTGCCCTGGTAGGTTTTACCAAATGAAGTGGTTTTTTGGTGAGGAAGGATTTAAAATTCCTGTTATTTATTTTTTGGATTGAAATATTAAAAAATATAAGAATCTGTATTTTGAGCTTAGTGTTTAATAGTGGAGGGTCTGTTCTCTCAGTAAATACCTGCTGAGATTTATTCTGGGCTGAGTTAGGTGCTAGGCATATAGCCACCAGCAAGATGGATAGGATGTTGTTCTCAAAGAGCTGATAGTCCAGGGGGGACAAGTAATTTGACAGCATACTAATTGCTATGATAATAATAAGAGAGTCACTGAATCACAAGGAGATCTTCCCTTAAATAAAAATGATCCATAGTATCATTAATTCAGCAGATTTATTGAGCATCACTTAGCTTGGAAGTTTCTGGTTATGAATGCCATTGTATTAAAAGGGTTAGCTGTGAGGCCTTTCTGTAGGAAGCTGAGCTGCTGAAGGATCCCCTGTATGCTCCTTTTTTCTTCTTTTTGATGTAGAAATCCTCATAGTCTAGTATTTCGTGAAGGATGTTCCTATTTTCATTCTCACTTTTCTATCTCAAAAGCTGTATTTCCAGCCTTTAACATTTATTCCATTTGGAGACCTTGCCAGTTATTTGATCAGATATATTTATGAATGCACCGGGGAATCATAGACCAAGTGAGGAAGCATTTATGAACTGTCATTGTGTGATGACATAATGTAGGGGGCAGGTCAAATTTTTCTTTTTGGCTGATCAAATTTGAGTTTAACAGAATACTCCCAATATAGTAACTAATGGTGAGTTAGTGTCAGCCAGACAATTGATATTTGTTTTAGGGTTTGATAACTAATTTTTGAGCCAGTATTGTAGACAGAGACATAAGAGGTTAAAATCAGATAATTTTGTTTTGTACTAGAATATTAGGTGTACAATTATTTGAACCAGCATATACTTTTAAATGTTTTGTTCCCTGTAGTATCCCCAGTGTGTAAAGTGCAGAGTGTAAGACATGGTACAGGACTCAGAGTAGGTAGGGAAGGAAGCAGACATGTAGGTGCTGAGGTGAGGGTGCGCCTGTGGCCGTCAGTGTAAGGAGGAGTGGCTTTGCAGCCAGTAGCAGGGAAAGGAGGGTGGTGGGGACTAGTGCAGTTGGGAGGCTCCGTGGGCTGGCCTCAAAGCATGGTCAGATTGGGAGAGGAGGGCGGCGAGGGCCTGGGCTCCCTGCAGAGGGCGGCGTGGGGACGGAGTATGACAAATAGTATATTCAAAGTCCAGACGTGCAGGTCCCTGGAGGCTTGGAAGAGCAGGTTGAGGGGTGTGGGTTTGATTAAATAAACAGGGGCATGAGTGGAGCCCAGCCTCGGGTGAGTCTGCAACCTGGGCCCAAATCCTGCTTTAAAAAACGTCCTTCCGGGAGTTACTTACTAATCTTGAACCCTAATTCCCTTTTCTTTAAAATGCAGTTAATTATACCCACATCACAAGGTGGTGTGCAGATTAGATAGGATGATTTTAATAATGCCTAGTGTGGTGCCTGGCACATGCTGCTTATGAAATTCTGGTGCTTATATCTATCACGTATAATACATGACTTATGTGTGGTACGTTCCCCAGCATGGGGGAGAGTGAGAGGAGAGGGCAGCGTGGTGCAGGCGCACAGAGTGAATTTGAGTAGGAGAGCCAGGAAGACCTGGTAGATTATAAGGATGTAGATGCAGACGACGTTGGTTGTGGAGAAGGAAAGAGAATCAAAGGGACAACGGGACTTTGTGATAAGTTAGGTATGGGGCTGGCTGGGGAGGAAGGGAAGAGTTGGAGATCCCGAGGTTGTTTTGATTTTGGAGGCTGGCTGGGCTGGCTGGCTGGTATCACCATGGCCAGAAATGCTGTCCCTGGGAAGGAACAGCAGTGCTCTGGGGAAGGGAGTGAATTCAGTTCTGTTCCTCTTGAGCGTGAGGTGAGAGCATGACGTTCAAGTTCTAATAACCTGTAAGCCATTTAAAACGTCAGCTTGAAACGCAGGTGAGAGATCCCGGCCACACAGTGTCCCATCTAGGCCTGGACGCAGCTGTGGATGGGGAAGCCCTGTATTCTGCTCTGCTTGCCCGCCGCCCGGAATGTGCTGTGGTCCCTGCCTCCTGGTATTAAAACTAACATTTTCCCCTTTAGTTTCATGATTGAAGTTAACCAGGTTACTTCAGTTATACTTCAATTCTCCCCGTTTTCTTTCTTTCTTTATATTTATTATCTTAGATTTTTATGAGTTTTGATGTTATTGCAAGAATATATTCTAGCAATGTGAATATTGTGTTAAGCAGTCTGAGTTTTGCACTCAAGGAATGCTTTTTTCTAGGTAAGTCAAGCCTCAGGACTCTGCTCAACAAGATCAAAGGGCTTTGGGGATGAAGCAGTGTGGTTTACGATCCCACACTGCTGATGTGTGACTTTGCTTCACTGTGATATTAGCCATAATATCTTACATTTGTATATTAATTTGTAGTTCTCAAAGCATTTCCATTGTTCTACATGGTATTCTGGGATGCAGGCAGGGCAGGGGTTGTTTCATTTTAGAGATGACCAACACCCAGAGTGATGAAGTGACCTGAGTCTCGGCACTGGCGGCTGTCAGCACAGTAATGCCGAGTTTTCGTTCCTTCTTCTGGATCTCACAGTCTGCTAGGGTTAATTCAATTTAGCTTTCTTCTGCATTCCCTCACCAGTGTTTTATTCCAGGCTGGTGTTTTTCTTTACTGTTTCATAAACAGCCTATGCAGGCAGAGTAACGCTCCCACCCCAAGATGTCCACATCCTCGTCCCTGGAACCTGTGACTGTGTTACCTCTTGTGGCAAAAGGGACTTTGCAGATGTGGTTAAAATCAAGATCTTGAGATGAGAGATGATCCTGGCTTACCTGTGGGATCTGGCATCGTGGAGGTCTTTCATTGGGGAGGAGGGAGACAGAGGTGTCAGAAAAGACAGCCTTGTAAGGAAGGTTCAGCCGGCCAGGGCTGGCTTTGCAGACAGAAGGGGCCACAGCCAAGCGGCACGGGCGGTTTCCGAAAGCTGGGAGAGGCCATGGGATCCTCCCTGGAGCCTCCAGAAAGCAACGGAGGCTGACTGACAAGGCAGATTTCAGACTTCGATCTGCTGAATTGGGAGGTAGGGAATGGGGGCTGTTTTAAGCCACTGTGGTTTATGGTCATTTGTTACATTTATGGAAATTTGTTACAGCAGCAAAGAGAGACTGGTAGGCAGACGATATGCTTGTTCCCACTTTGCACTTACTGGGAATTCTCTCTTGCTTTGGCCTGTTCACATGTATTTGTCTTCAGATTCTAGTTTCCTTCACATTCCAGCCCTCATTCATTTCCTTCGTCTTGGAATTCTTTGCACATTTTAAGTTATCCTGCAAATATTTTTGCATGCCTTCTGCTGGTAAGCAATATATTCCTTCCTTTGGTATTATGGAGAACACCCATTGTCCCTGTTTTCAAGGAACCTCATCTAATGAGGAACATTAATGGATCATTTCAGCAAATATTTATTTAACACCGAGCTCTGTGGTGGGCACTGTAATAGCCAGTTGAATTTATGCCAATTTGTTCCTAATAAAAAAGCTGTTCTATCATCACCATCATTATTGTTGTATAAATACAGAGTTCTCCTGTTTTAATTGTTTGTTTGCTTATTTTTTAGATTCCACATGTAAGTGAAAACAGCAGAGACAGACTCACAGATACAGAGAACAGATTAGTGGTGATCAGAGGGGAGAGGGGTGGGGGTAGGGGCAGAATAGGTGAAGGAGGTTAAGAGGTACAGACTACTAGGTATAAAATTAATAAGTTACAAGGATGTAATGTACAGCACAGGGAATATAGCCAGTACTTTATAATAACTTTGTCTAGAGTATAATCTGTAAAAATATCAAATTACTATGTTGGACACCTGAAACTAATATAATATTGCAAGTCAACACCAAAAATACAAAAAAATTAAAACTCCACAGACTCCTCCTTTGTTGGCTTTGAGGAGGCAAGTGGCCTTGTTGGCAGGGAACTGTGGATGACACCTAGGAGCTAGGGTGGTCTCTGGGCGACAGCCAGCAGGACGGTAAGGGCTTTGGTCCTAGAGCCACCGTGATTGAATTCCGTCGACAAATGGAGTGAACCCTTAGATCCACTCAGGCGTTGGATGAGACTTGACACCTGGCTTGTAACCTAGAGATGACCTGGCTAAGCACGCCAGGCTCCAGATGCATAGAAAATGTGTGCTAGTCAGTGTGGGGAGATTGAAGCTGCCGAGTGTGTGGTAACAGGGTTCTGCAGCAGTGGATGACGGATCTGAGCCCTGACCTTGCATAGCACGTGCAGAAACGGCTCAGAGGGTGTCCAAGCTGCTTGAGCAGTGTAAATGCGCGCTGTGGTCATCCACACGAGAGTGTACATGAGCAGGACAGTCAGTGGGGCTGTTGTGATTCGATTCCCGTGGTGTAAGTGCCTTTCACAGTGAGAAGTGCTGAGAAGCAGTGTTGCGGTTTGATGTTTCGGAATTCCGCTGGGAATGCGGAGAAGATGCTCTTGCCGGGCCCTGTTTTGGGTCTAGGGGGATGAGCGAGGAGGAGTCCTGAAGATCAGCAGGTCCCAGATTTCACAGACTGTTAAAAACTCGAGAATGATACACAGTGGCCAAGCTTTTATCTTGAAAGTAAGAGCCTTCAGAGTAGCAAATTCCTATCTGCTACCAGTACCACCAAAATGTAACAAGGGTGTGTCGTCAGAATAAAGAGCAGTCACCAAATTACACACTCTTGGCTGTGTGACCTACTTTAGTATGTCCATTTTTCTCATTTTGTAAAGGAATGGGTTACAAATGTGTCATGGATCGGCCTTGGTCTATTGACTACGTTTGGGACACCATTGAAAATTGTTTTATTAAAAAAAAGTTATTCACTTGTCTGATTCTCAGGACTCAAATATAAGTCTCCTGGCCTGCGGTGACCATGTTTTCTGGACCCCAGGGTAAGATACCTCCCATGACTATATGCCCTAGAGCAGGCTGAACACTGGAAACCAGGGGCGTCGGAAAGAGTGTGGAGTTACTGTCCGTAGAATACTGTGCCCACCAAATACTGAGCCCCATGAAAGGTGCCTGGTGAGCATTAGTGAGCTGGTGGTTTGAGATTTCATTTTTTTGCCATGTTCTTTGGTGCTCTGGGCAGACTCCCACCTCCCAGAGAAGACCAGCAGCAGCCCGTAGAGCCAGGATCCCAGTTCATCCTGACAGCTCTGGTCCTGGGGCTGTCGTTTGAGTGTGCTTGGAAGGAATATGCAAATTACTGCTGTGTTGTTTCAAGTTTAACTTGGGAACCTGAAACTGAAATCAAGTTTGTGGAGCTTCTGAGTGGTTTTGACCTGGTTTTGTGAGGCTGGTCAACCCCCCGGGTATGTGGGCAGCGGGTATTAAGTGAATTTCTCAAGGGTGAAATAGGAAGATTTTGGGGGGAGTTGTTTTTGAGGAGAGGTGATAAAGATAATGAATTTTTCAGAGAGTTTTGCTTTTCTGCATTTAAATATAAACCTTGGAAAGGAGACATAGAAGTTAGAACAAATACTGAACTGTTTCTATTGTTTTTTTTTTTCTTTCAGCTGTTTTGTGGACTGTAGTGGTTTTTCATTTCACCCCCTCATCCATTTTGCTGTTTTGACTAATTTAGGAAGTTTTGGATTATTTCGGCTTATACAGTATTTTCTCTCCATTGAGTTGTCTTTTAATCTTTACTAATGTTTGAGCATATAGATTTTAAGCTATTTAAGCATAACCAAAGTTTATACTATTGCCAGACTGTTATTATAGGAATTTTGGGTTTAATTCCTAAAAACAAGGGTGTGTTTTAGAAGGAATTGTTTCGTGGAGACAAGGCCATTGATTGGGAGCCCAGCTGGAGGTCTTAGAAGACCCTCTGTATGGGGCACTGCTCTTAGTAGAGGCTTAGGGTCGGGTCCAGGAAACCTGACATTCCTGCTGGGCTTTTTGAACCACACAGGCCACTTCTCCTGTATGGGCTGATTTTCTTCTCTTTAAATATGCTTTCTGGAACAGGGGTGAATACACGTATGGAGCGAGGATTTGGACGTCTCCCTTTGCTTTCCTAGCTTGGAGTTTCCAGCTGGTATAATGGAAACTGGACTTGAGGAGGATGTTGACCATTGTGGATGACGTCCACCGTCGCTTGGGCTTGGGAAGGACTTGGGGAATTCGCTACTTGCCAGGCTCTTCAGAGGAATCTCCAGGTGGCCTGGGCCCCGAGTTGGGGAGCAGAGGGGCTCGTGGGCTGGTGCCTGGCTTTCCCTGTAGGACGGATGGTGTGGGCACCAGAACCGGGCAGGTGGGAACAGGTGTGCGAGCCTGTGCTTGGGGAGCTGCAGGTGATCTCTGGGCAGCTGTGCATGTGGCTGAGCCCCGAGGGATCTGGCCCCACCTTGTCCTCACTTGCTGGCGTGGCCACTGAGATCCAGGCACCCCTGCGACCTGAGGTGCACCTGTGCAGAACTGCACTTTATTCTAGAATCCCAAGGAAACAGCCCTGGCCTGTCCACCCAGTCCTTCGGTCCACCCAGTCCTTCAGCTCCACTGGGTTTCACCTGTCACTCACTCACTGCACGCATCTCGGCAGTTCCTGCTGAGGTTTCTTTTCTCCTGCTCACTCTCTAGGAATTACTGACATTCTCACTGGAATCAGTGATTTCTCTAGATTTGGGGCTCATTCCAAAAGAATACTCTGTTTTTCTTTTTGGTGTTTTGACCTTTGATTTCAGGCTGAAGTAGGAGCTGTCTATAAAGCGTGGGCAGCTCTCGACGTTGGTGGCACGTAGAGTCACGTGGGGAGCTTGAAAAAGTCTTGGCTCTTCCGTATTCAGTTTGCTGGGCTTCGGGTGGGACTTACATTTGGCTGTTTGTAGAAATGATCCCAGTGATTCAAGAGCGAGCTTGAGCAGAGAACCGCCCATTAAAGCAGATTGCGGTAGTGACTTGAAGATGAAGCTATTCTTTTCCTTAACACTTTCCCAACTTTTAAAAGTCGTGATACAGGCTTACTATAGAAAAATTAGAAAGTTTAAGAAGGTATAAAGTATTAGGGGAAAAGAAAACACCACCATAATTATACCAGTCAGAACCAGTCATCGGCAGCATTATTATTATTATTATTTACTGTTTTGTCTGTTTCTGATTCACTTCACTGCCTTTCAGCAAATGTTACTGCCTAGGGTGGCATAGGCTCTTACGGTGGCTCTGGAATTGTTCTGAAAGCTTCTGAATGTGTAGGAGTTAGCAAGGACGGATTGAGTATGAGGGCCTGTAGGAGGCTGTGGAGCATACCTTGGATTTCAAGGGTGAGGAAACTCCATCTTCAAGATTCCTCATCACATCACATGACCCACGCGGCACCTCCTTGGCCTCTGTTACAGTCGTCACAGACGGCTGCTTGTATATTTTGGTTCGCATGTTGTTTGTATTGGTTTTCTATTTTGAGTGAGATTATGTAATTTAGGGGAATAAATGCAAATAGGATCAGAGTTCATTAGTTTTGACATGTTAAATGCAAACACTTTAAAGAAAAATTCCTGTAATGTTTGTCGAAGACTGCAATTTCAGACACTCATATTCCGTCAGTGCTCATCCTGTAGGGAGGTTTTGATACCTTTGTTCTTGGGACTGTTGCTCTTGGTCTGTTTTTCAGTTAACTTTTTTTAATGGTATACTCTACGAAAGCACTTCATTAACTTGATTTATTAATATTTCAATTTAATTATAACACATAGCAATGCCAGGATTTGGTTGCACTTTTATTCTTACGCACAATTATTGTATGTAAATCTAACTCTTAGATCTGGCTGGTGGTGGTCCTGATCTCTCTGGTGTGCTGTAGCTCTGACATATACTTACAGAGTTTGTGGACTGCACCGTGGGCCCCTCTGTAGAGGAGACTCTCACTTCACAGGTTTTCTGTTATTTCTACCCAAGAAGCAGGATTCTGCACCCGAGGCCAGTCCCGAGAAAAGACAAGCATGTGGTTGGTGAGTGTGCAGAACAGGGCGAGCCCTGGGATCGCTCTGCGTCCTGGGAGGATGACGGTGGAGGGTCCCACCTGGCTGAGGGCAGGGCTCTCTGGGTTTCTCAGTGGATTTCCTCCTCTTGAAGCTTGGTTTCATGGAGGCGTGGTGAAGTGTTGGAAAGTCAGATGAGCACAGGGTGGAGATCTTGGCTGCTAGCCTGGCCGGGTGTCATCTTTTAGAAATGGTCCCTTGCATGATTATTTATTTTCTCTCTCCCTCCTCGTAGTTTTCTCCTTCCCCCCATCTCTTTCTTTTTTATAGTCGTCTACCCCCTCCCCCCTGCACACACGCACTTTTCCCCCAGTTCTTCAGGTGAGGCCTTAGGGCTTGGGGTGGGAGAAGCTTATCATGGGGACAGAGTTCACCTGCCCAAATGGCAGAGCTGTAGGGGCAGGACTTTTGTGGGTGGTAATTGTGCCTTAGGAGAGTTGAGAAAGCAAATAGTGGATTCTTATTTAAATAGCCCTGGAAGGGGCATTAAGGATGTTTGCAGGTCTTGGTCCAGATGGAAGCTGGCACTGGCCTGAACCCACCCCTCTCCTCTCACCCTTTAAGCATTTCCTTATTCTACTCTGTTAGTGCTTTGCAATCATCCCCTTCTGATCCCTAGCTTAGTGTGTAATTACAGGTGCTTTTCTGCTTCCTTTTTGCTGCGATATTGATCATCAGTGTTGGTCTATAGCAAACACACTGATCCGGATGCAAACCGGAAAGTCTGAGGGCTAGTGATGATTCACCACTCACACAGAGCAGCCTGACCAGCCAGGATGGGCTGCGCGAACGAGAGCCGGGTAGAGGCGGGGCCTTCACCCAGCTTAGAGGGGCCCCTGGGAGGCTCTGGGTCTGGTTTTGGGACTTTGAGACCAGCAACAAACTTTACCCTCTGGGGACCTCGGTTTCTTAATCTATCGAATGAAGATAATTAACCCTTAATTGCAGGGTTGTTGGCCCATAGGATAGTTTATAGTAAGCGGTATGGCAGTTATAATCTGAAACACTTTAAAATGTACACACATTAAAATATATAAAGTACCCAAAATTACAGACGTACATATTTAAGATTATTGAAGTGTTATCAGATGGGAAGGATAAAAATTAAGGTAACGTTAATGTCCTGTGCTCTCTGAGGTGGATAAAGTAAGCACCTGCTTTCCATTCTGGGATGTGAAAGTATGTTGCAAAAATGAGTCCCTCAATTTCTGGCAGAGACAGGCTCTTAATTCAAGAAACAGTGTATAAATGCAAATGTTTAGTAATTCCCG
Organism: Monodon monoceros; assembly: GCF_005190385.1. NCBI lineage: Eukaryota > Metazoa > Chordata > Mammalia > Artiodactyla > Monodontidae > Monodon > Monodon monoceros. Next base: position 2,467,233 of record NW_021703780.1, on the reverse strand, counting down.
AGATTCTGATCTAACTGCTTTGCCTTTGTCTTGCACTTCTTGGGGGCGGAGATGTTTCCATTCTTTGGTTTTCCTCTGTATCTGGGAGGAGAGGGGACTTTGGTTTGTCTGCGGCACAAAAGGATGGGGTTCGTTTGGTTTTTTATCCCTTTCCTTTGACCTCCCAATTTCCAGGGGCTGGGTTCTGCGCATCTTGGTATTCAGATGAATGTTTTGTAACCCTTCAGCTTTCTTTTCCTCTTGTTCCCTGAGGTTTTCGTTACAACTCTGCAGATGTTTTTAAAAACGGGGTGAGTGAGAAAATGACTTATCAGGCTTGGGATGGGGTGATTGCTGTGCCAGTGAGAAGGGCGCTGCTGTGGGGTAAGGTGTGACCTCAGGGCACACCCACGGGCTACGCGTCATGTAATGCTGGCTGTTAGCAGTGCCAGCCCTCTCTCACCAACTTTGCAACCAGAGAGCATCTGTTTTCAGTCAGTTTGTCTTTCAGACACAGCTGGAATACTTCCAGAGCCTTAATGAACTTGATTAAAATGTTGCCTGGCTTTTTTTTATCATCTGGAGCAAAGCCCATCTTGTCTTTCCTTCTTTCAAAGAAGGTCTGTTGTTTCTTGATGGGCTTCGGCTCGGATTCATCCTGCAAGTGTTCCCCCCGCAGGCTGTGTTCCTCCCACAGGCTGTGTGCACAGGGTCCTGGTGGGGCTGGGAAGGTCAGAGAAGAGGAAGAGCCACCTTGCCCTCAAGGAGCTCACTTTTTTGTATCAAAATGCCCTGAACTCAGCTACTCACATCAAGAGACATTTTACTTATAATCTAGGTAGTACTGGGATTATGAACAGCAGCAGAAACATGTCCAGGGCTTACATGTGCCAAGCCCCGTGTGCTGAGATCTTTGCATCTTTAATCCTCACAAGGGTACCATCGCTTTATAAGTCATTTACAAAATTATTATAAGCATCGTTTGATGTTTACTGTTTAAACATAGGGTATAACAAAGCGTTGGGGGACCTTTTTCCCACCTTATACCCCAGTTAAAGACTTAGTTCAAAAGCAAGCTGGTGAAATCATATATCTCCTTTAAAATTAAACAACAAACCACAAATATAAACCTTCTTCTAATAGTAAAATACTGTATTATATACCATGCGCTATTACGTTTTATTATATAAATATTGTATTGTAGCAACATTACAGTATATTAAAAATATACTGCAGGCCTGTATTACAGGAAAACACGTGTAACAGCTCCCCAGCTCTCCTTACTTAGGAGAGTAAGGCGGGGGGGGGGGGGGGGGAAGCCTCCAGCGAGAAGAGGAAGCCCAGGGGGAAGGGCAGTCTTCCTAGCGATGGGTTAGGGTGGTTGGTGGGAACGGAAGCGGGGTGGGAAGGAGGCAGAGGGCGGGGGCAGCGGGGCGCCGGCGGGCGCAGAGAGGCGCAGGAGGTTTTAAGCGGATTCCGAGGTGTCACAGCCCAGGCTTAGAGAAACGGCTCAGGTGCTCGGCCCTCCCTCCCGCTGAACTGCCCCCAAGGTGCCACTGAGGCCTGGGAGCGGCAGCCGCAGCCCACCTCCCTGGGCTGGCCCTGGGCCCCCGTCGGGGTGCGCGGGGCAGGGCGCCCCGTGGGCCCCTGCGCACAGTGCCAGGTGGTAAATGCTGGGCTTGGGCCCAGGGGCGCGGTGAGAGGAGGCCCCCAGCAGGGGAGGGCCGAGTTCAGGTTCTTCGAGGAGGACCGAGTGGGTGGGGTCCCGCCAGGCAGGGGCAGCTGCTGGCGGGAGGTCGAGGTGTGCCCTGCAAACGCGTGTGCAGTGCCATGTGGAGGGGCGCGCCTGGCCTCAGTGACCCCGTTCGTCCTCGGAAACAACGCTCCCACGTAGGAAGACTGACAGTAGCGCGTCTAAGTGAGGCAGGGTTCTTTGGGGTTTTCTTTTTATTAACTCATCTTGGATTACGGACTGTTTTGACTAAAGCCTGGATCTTTCTCCGCAGAAAAGCATGAGTGCAGTAAGTGCGTGCACATGTATACTTATACGCTCACACACGCGCACACACACACAGCCCTACGGGGCTCCTGGAGCACGTGCGTCTTCCTCTAAGTCACAGTCGGTTTCCTATGAACTTGAGCCAATGGAGAGCAAGCTTCTCTAAAAATGTTCGCGTTTAATTTATCATAAATCTAGGAATTACAAAATGAGATTGGTGCTTATTCACTTCACAGAGTTTAACCTTAGGCGCATATTTCCGAACCTTAAATACTATAAAATTAGAAATTAAAATTATTTCATGATATGAGTCCTTTAAAGTGGTATATATTTTCCTCTTTTTAAAAAAATTTAATCCCCAGTACTTAATGTTTTCATTTATATTCTGCCTTATCCTGAAAATGATTTAAGGCAATTTTATTTGTTAATTTAAACTTTTCATTAAGGAAATTTTCAAAGATATACTAGAGTAGAAATCATAGCAGAATGGGCCTCTACATACCTGCCACTTAGATACAACAATTATTAGCTTGCAGCAAAATTTATTTCAGGTGTAGCTCTATATTTTTACATGACCCCCCCTCCCAAATTTTTAACAGTAAATTCTGGGCACATTATTACAGCCGTATTTAGTATAGTATTTATCTGTAAATGATCCTCTTACAAAATAACTATATTGACATTATTGTATTTAATAACTTAATGATAATTAATATAATCAGATATTTGTCAGTATTCAGATGTCCCCAGTTGTCTCATAATTGTTTTTAGTAACTTGTTTGTTTGCCCCAGGGTCCTAATAAGGTCCGTGCTGATGTCTCTTAACTCTTAGAATCTCCTCCTTAAACCACTCTCCTCCTTTCCTCCCTTCTCTCCCTTCTTGCCTCCTTGTTGCTTTTCCCCCTATCCTTCTCTCCCTTCTCCCCTCTGTCTCCGTCTCTCTCTCTCAATGTCTCTGTCTCTCTCTGCCTCTGTGTCTCTCTCTGTCTGTCTCTGTCTCTCTGTCACATCTCTTGGTTGAAGATACCGGGCTGTTTTCTGTGTCCCGTTTCCGTAGTTTGACTTCGGCTGGTTCATTCCATGGTGCTCTTTCTTTCATTCCTGGCATTTCCTATGATTTGGTGTTTAGGGTTAAAGGCTCGATCAAGTTCAGTCTTGGTTTGGGGGTGGATGAGGGCAAGAGTAACTCACACCTGGTCTTGTGTACTCCTGTTAGGAGGCGTGTACTGTCTTGTTTTTCTTGTAGTGTCAGCTGCCATTGAGGGTCATCATCAAGATCCATTATTTTATTAGCGGTTGCGAAGTGGTGATAATTGGATTCTGTAATTCCTTCTTCACTGATTAGCTGAAATAATTCTAAAAACAGAAGCTTGCAAGTATTTGGTTACCCTGACATATAGGAAAGGCAAAACAAATAATCAGTTCTTTCTCTGTATCAGTTTTTAGTGCGTTCTTCCATACCATTCTCTAATGACCAACTTCTTTTTGGATCTTTATGAACTCACGGAATTAAATATTCTCTGTGTATTCCAGTCCCTGTGTCTTGCTGATGCTCCCGTGGCCTCATCTGTGGCCTGGGGAGCCTTTCCATTCGGCCTCTGCAGCCTCTGGTGCAGCCTTGGTGGTCTCGGCTTCCGTTGCTCTCTAAGGTGACAGGACAATCCATGTGTTTTTCTGCTCCGAATCTGGAATCAGTTATTTTTCCAAGGAGCTCAAGGGCAGGTTTATTTTAATTTTGAAAGTCTTTAAGTAAAAAATGAACAGTCTTTACTGTGTTTATTCTGCTGCTGCTGCTGCTAAAGCATTGATTTTGTTGAACGTCCGCAGTGTCCGGAGCGTCCTGACACCCCGTGGTCGGGCAGCTGGTGCAGTGCTTTGCACGTGATAGGGGCTGAATACGTGTTGGCCACGTTGTTGTACCGAATGTTTCATTCGACCAGAAGCCCCTGGGTAGTGGTGGCTCTGTCCTTCTCTGCCTTCGAGGGCGGGTCCCGCTGCCCTCACCGGTGGCTCGGCGGTGGCGCATGTGCCTCGTGCTGCGAGCCGGGCCTGCAGCTCCCACACCCCGCGGCTCTGCCTGCATCTCCCCGAGCCGGCCTGCCACCCCTTCCTCTGGCCGCCTCTGCAACCCCTCGCTGCCTGTCCTCCCGCGTCCCCGCGGGACGGGCCTGCTCCTGCGGCTCTGGGTGCACTGGGGCGCAGCCCCTGGCTGGTGGCCTCCGATGGCCTCCTTGGTGGCACTGCGACCAGCTACGCCCTAGGCCTCCTCGTTTGGTGGTGCTTCTGCCCTTCCAGGCCTGCGTGGTTTCATTGTGTTGTTTACCTGTGCCCCCCACCCCCCAATAATAGAATTATTTCCTGTACCTTTATGACAAAATAAATTTGTATCTTATCTGCTCTCTTTTCAAAGTGAGTTCACGTCAGACTCTCATTTAATTCCCAAAGCTGTTTTTCCAGACAGGTGGGTCTGTATTGTTATTCTCGTTTTAGGAATGAAGAAAATGGAAGGCAGAAAGCTTCCTGGGCCTCGGGTCCCCTGTTAGTACCTGATAGATTGAGGAGCCTGGGGAATCAGGACTCAGCGCTGCAGAGGTTGCCTCGGGCCGCTCCGATGGCCTCACATCAGGGGGCTCCTCCGTACAGAAGAGTGGAGCCGCTCTTGAGTCACGGTGTCTAGAGTGGCTTTTTCCTGAGAGAGATTTGCTCCCTACTGTTGAACTTTTTCTTTGCATCAGGGTTTTATGATTTCTAATACATACTGTGAACAGATATTTGCAGGGAGAGCCTGTGCTCCCTTTAGTGAGTTAAAAAATACTGGGAAATAAGGTATAGTGGGGAGTATTTTTTTTTTACTTCTGTGACCCTGAGGTTCTTATGTCACCTGGAGGGGGAGTAACCTAGAGAAGAGAAGTGAAAAGGAGAAGAGCACACAGAAGAAATGATAGGAAAAGATGGTGCTTTTCTTTTTAAAATTTTAAAGTGATTTTTTTTTTAAAAAGCAGAACTACCTATTCAGAAAATAACTGCTCTTTTTACTTTTTAGGAAGGTAACAATGTGCCCTACAGTCTGAGGTCAGAGTCTGTGTCGGGCTACACACAAATGTAAGATTATCTTAAGGTCACTCTCAAGTAGTAAACTCAGTGTTTCTAATTTTTCAAAAAGTTAATGTAACTTTCATATACTGAAAAAGATAACTAAAAGAAAAAGAGTAAGCAGGCCCTTTCTACTGCACAGCCTACCTAAGATGTTTTCTCCAGCAGTTACACTCTTTATAGGAATTTTATAGAAACCTGAGTTCGGGATTGTGCCATTTTCAGAGAATTTGTGTGTTTAAGTTTTAACTGTATGAGGAGTATCCTGTAACTAAAATTATGTTCTAAAAATGGTTGTAATGTTCTTGAAATTTTGTGCCTTTGATTTTTTCGTTTCTTTTCCTGTCATACATATTCTTTGAAATTGTAGTCCTGCAAATGCTTCTGCTGAAGCAGTGTTTTGTCTAAGTTTGGGAAATTCTAAATCATTAACATGTTCGTGTGCTTGCCCCTTTAAGTCGTTGAGAAAGACCTTCTCGAACTCTAACTTTCCCAAGTAGAAAATAACATTCAGGCCACTTAAGGAGTTAGTTGAGGTATTGCTATTTTATAATTAAAACCAGATGTTAAAAAAAGTTCATGTCAGAGGTGGTGTAACTTTTCTTTATCACATCACAAAATATCACATCTAGTTGACTTTTTAATCAATTGAATTACAGAGAAATTTAACACAGGTTCTAAATGAAAAACAAGTAGGTACTATAAAATTCTCCACACAATTCTACTATATTTATTTAATTGAATGAACTATAATTCAGAAGGGATGGGTTAAATTATCAGTTGTTGAAAGTTTAATTAAATTTTAGGTGACTGAACTGGGAAAAGTGGTGGGAAAGTTGCTGATGTATTATCTTACAAGAGTACTTAATTTTAATTCCCATTTTGGCTTACCTGACAGATTAGAAGTCTTGTTTCCAAGTGGAATAAATATTTATGGGAATTTAGAATTGTGTAGTAGTTTTCTGGACTCATTTTCACTAATGTTTTCTGATCCTGTAGCATAGAAGATTTTAATAATACTAACATGAAAAAAATTACTGTTTTTTTGCCTTACAGGTCCTTTGGGAGTTTAAAAAAATTGCCTACTGCTTTTTTGAGGGATAAATTTCACTAAAAAGGAGCATCTTTGGGATTTTTTTTTAATGTTTATTTTATTTTTTTATTTATTTGGTTGTGCCGGGTCTTGGTTATGGCAGGTGGGCTCCTTAGTTGTGGCAGGTGTGCTCCTTAGTTGCGTCTCGCCTGCTCCTTAGTTGTGGCACGGGAACTTTTAGTTGCGGCATGCATATGAGGTCTAGTTCCCTGACCAGGGATCGAACCTGGGCCCCCTGCATTGGGAGCGTGGAGTCTTACCCGCTGCGGCACCAGCTAAGTCCCCAGAAAGGAGCATCTTTGGACATAAGCCCTACTTAAACATGTAGGACAGATAGCACTACTGTCCTGGTCTTATCTAAAGCTTAAAAGGCAAGTTTGGGGATTATAGGAGAAAGAATCATTGAAAATGCTATCAGAACGTGTTGAAAATAATCATATGTTATTTGAAAAACAGATACTTGTCAAATATTCTCCCCGGGAATAAGGTAATTACTTCTTCAACAAGTGCTTGGTGAGCGTCCTCCGGGCTCTGGCCCAGGGCTAAGAACAGGGGTAGCAGCCAGAGGGAGGCTCGGCCTCAGTGGTTAAGAACACATGTAAAGGACCTTACACAGGCACCCCCTGAACAGCTTTCCTCTGCTTCTGGGATCGTGGCGGGAGGGCAGACGTTATAGACAAGTAAACAGATAAGGCTGCTGTTAGGAAGTCATCACACGCTTCAAAAGTGATGAGCCACGTGTGATTTGAGAGGGTGCAGGGTGGCTGAAGCACCTCCAGGAACGGTGTCCAGAGGCCAAGGCTTAGGAGGAGACTCCCTGCCCTGCCGCTTTCTGTCTGACTCTCTCTCTTCGGTGTAAGAAATCCGCTGCCGGGAGGAAGCCCCCAGCTGACGTCCTCTCATGCCTCGGCGTCAGTGCTGACCCTCATGTGCACTCCTGACCCACCCGTGGCTCCCTCCCAGGGCTGACTTGCACTGGGAGGGATGGATAGACACGTCTGGGGGTTCGTGAGGACCCTGGGTGGTGAGCAGACCCCGGCCAGGGCAGTTTTGTGTGGCAGCAGCTAAAGTGTGTTGTGCACCTCGTGTGTGCAGGCCAGGTGCTCTTGGTACCGTGTGCACGTATTTTACTCACGCCTTCTCCCAGCAGCCAAGCTGGGTGTGAAGGGGAGCTGGGCTGGCCCCGGCCTCACGTTCCCACGATGCCACCTGTGGAAGATGGGTGTGTTTCTGAGCTATTCTAAACACACTTGTTAACTAGAATAAAAAATCTAAACTGGTCAACCTTCAGTAGCTCCATTTATGTGATGCTCCTTGTTTCTCTGGAGTGTGGAATGAACAATTACCGTCCGTTTCACCTGTGCTGTACACAGCACTGTGTCCCTCTGCGCATGCCCAGGCCGCCTTGCCCAGGCCGCCTTGCTCAGGCGTAATCAGCTCAGCCTTAAGCCTCGTGTTAACCATTGTGATAAGTCACGTGCTGAAAGCCCAAGATGGATTTTCCCCTTAATTTAAAAATTAATGTATCCTACTTTGTCCTTTTTTAGGACCACTTACAGATTTTCAGAGGTTTTAGTAAATGCATATGTTTGATAATGCTAAGTCTAAGGAACATAAGCAGTAGAAGTTCTCCTCAGATTCATTTCTTCAGCTGTGTGTGTGTGTTCAAGCTAGTTCATACTTCAGGCTTTGACCGTGGTTTTTATTTTTTTCACTCGGTGCTTGCAAAGTCGCAGACGGGGGTGTTGGGGCCTGCCTGTTGGAGAGGAGGCCTTGGCCGAGGACACGTGCGTGTTGTGCGGGGACTGTGCCCCTAGAGGGGAGGCTCTCAGAAGCCAGCCTGACTGAGGGACCCGCCGGGAGGGAGTCTTCAGCAGCGTCCACCCTCCACTGTGTGTTAATTCTGGGTCCCGTACGGGGCTACCAGTGCTCTTATTTTGTCTCCTAGGGATATTTAAAATAACACAGGCAAACACAAGCCCTGTCATGTACTAATACTGAGTACTGCCATCATTTACAATAAAGGGTAGTTAACACCAGAGTAGTTAGGAAGTAACCTCAAGAGTAGAGGTTTTGTAAGAAGTCTGGGTATTGAGCTGTGGGCTTCTCTGACCTTATCTTAAATCCTTCTTTCTTTGCAATGGCCCGGTGAACACTGACTCAGGGGCCCGCACTGTTGGGGGCAGGACCCTTGTTAACAGGTACGGTGATGGAGAGCCCAAAGAGGTGGCGACCTCTGCGTGATGGAGGGGGTGTCTAGAGCTGAGCTTGGCGTCTGTTCAGTCAGGTCCTGCTCTGTGCTTGGACAGAGCTGCAGGTCAGGTGAGCATCTGTGCCGCCAAGAAGGTTAGAGCACCTTAACCCGAGGCATCCTTATTTTTCCTTAAGCAAGGGTGGTGGTAGTGAGCAGTGTTGAGATGGAGGTTTCATAGCTTTCTTAACACAGTCCACTCCACAGGCCTTAGAATTCAGTTATTTAACAAAAATGTGCAAGTTTTACTTGAAGAAAACGGTAAAAAATGGTCTTTCAAAAATGTGGGCTCTCAAATTACCACATGTTGGGCATGTTATTTTCCAAAGTGCTTTCACTTCCCTTTGGGAATTTCAGTGGCACTGAGCTCGTCCACAGTCTGAGTGTTTTGAACAACCACGTGGACAGTTCCCTGTGAGCATTTAAGATGCGTGGACTGAGCAGGACCTCTTTGAGGCCCCGCAAAGCGGTGAGGGAAGGATAAGGAGATATCTATCTATATATCTATATAGATATATATAGATACATATATGCACTTAAGTTCTTGGTTCCCGAGATGCTATTTTAGAGAAATGATCTCAGTTTTTCCGACCCAGAGGAATTCACTTGTGTAACCCCTTAGTCCTTAAGAAAATTGCTCTGGCAGTGTTCATATTCCCAGTTTTCCCAGGATAACCTTCAAATGGGAAGGCCTTCCATGGCGGAAGAGAAGGAGGGGTCTAATAGGAGAACCATGTTTATTTTTATTTAATGGTGGTGTGTAAGTTGCTCTCATGGATGGTGTTCATACCTTCAACAAATATTTATTGAGCATCTTCTAGGAACAAAAGACTTCTAGGAGCAATGTAGATAAAGAAGCTAATGGGCAATTTGATACAAATCTTCTAAGTTTGATTACAGTTCCAAACTTTGTGTAACCTCAATGTTTTGTTTTCATTGTGGCATAGACAGCCAGTTAGTTGGTTACCATCCTTCTCTTCTTCCTTACAAACACATTTCCTGTGTTATTTGGATCGCTCTGTGCCTAGTTAAAAGATGGCATTTTCCAGCTTCCTTAGAGTCACTGACTCTGTACTGAATTCTGGCCAAGGAATGTAAGTGGAAATGCTTTGTGGGGCTTCTGGAAGGGCTGCTTAAAAGGAGCTGGGAGAAGTGCCCCCTAGCCTTCACCTTCCTCTTTCCTGCTACCTGCTTTGTGGATGTGATGTCTGGAGCTCCGACAGTAGAAAGGTAGAAGGAGCCTAGGTCCCCGATTACTGTTGACCTGGTAATCCGCAGCCACTCCATCCCTGGACTGACTACTGCTAGACTTTTTATGTGACGTGTGTTAGGTTTTAACTTACTTGCAGCTGCAACTAATTTTGAGTAACTTAGGTTTTCATGGTCATCCTCAACTTCAGTGGCATTATTGTGAACATCACACTGAGCAGATTTCTGGGGGTTCACCAATGTGCTTATCCTACCTTCATGGCTCCTGGAAGCAGCCATTCCAGATTGCAAGTAAGGAAATTCTCAGATTAAGGAATATTAATTGCACTGTTCCTGAACAAATATGCCTGGAAAATCTTTACACGGAGGTTCTCAAAGTATGCTCCCAGATTAGCAGCAGTGGCATCAACTGGGAATTTGTTTGAAATCTCCAGGCCACACACTAGACCTTCTGAATGGAACTCTGGAGGAAGGGGGTCCAGCAATCTGTGTTTTAATAAGTGATTCAGATGCAGATGAAAGTTTGAGAATCATTGCTTTATGATCTGCATCTTGTCACTCAGACAAAGTAGCATATGCATATGAGGTTGGGTGGGCTACAGTGGGCTGGTTGGGTCTGAAGTTGATGTAATAGCCCTTTGGATTCTGCTCAAGTTGTTTTCCCTTGTTTACTATGGAATTGACAAAGGAGCCCTTAAAGAGATGCATGAGTTCATGCAAGAGGTAAGTATAGCCGAGCTTCTGGTGCCTTCTGGTGCTCCCCAGGGGCACCCCTGGTGTTTGCCATCCACTGCAGCCCACCTACGGAAAGACCCCAGAGCCACCTGGGGGCAGAGGAAACAGCACTTTGAATGGGACGTCTGATTTCAGATTTGGATGTCTGTGCTTTTTGTTATGTTGCCTGTTCTACTATTGAACTATTTCAATGAAAAATGGACAAATTGCTTGGAAAAAAACTATCTGTGAAAACTGACGCATGATGAAACAGAACACATCATGGTAGTATATCTATTAAGGAAATCGATGGTATTATCAAAACGCTTCTCTCTCTCATACATGTGGAGAAGCCCTGCAAAACAAACAAAAGGCCCTCAGAGCTTGGACAGAGCAATGAAAAGGAGTCAGCCGTGTAGCGATCTGGGGGAGCAGATCGCGAGAGGTGCAAGCAGCAGGTGCTCAGGGTCCGATGCCAGAGCTCCCTGGCGAGGCCGCTGAGGTGTCCAGAGACCACGTCGTTCAGGACCTATTAGAACTTGGCGGAGTGTTTGGGTTTTATCCTCATGAAACTGGAAACAAACAGAGGGTGTCAACCAGAAGAGTGTTATGGGCTGATGTGAGTCGACAAGCCTCTTTCTGGCTGCTGCGTGGAGGGTGGACGGTAGAGGGCAGCAGCGGGAGGAGGGAGATCAGCTGGATGCCCTGAGGATGGTCTGGACACAAGGAAACTGTGACTCGGGTGGGAAGGCGTGGTGAGAAGAGGTCAGATTTGGAATGTATTTTGGAGGCAGAGTGTATGGAGTTTTCTACAGGAGTGGACTTGAGGAGGTGGCCTTTTCAGTGAGGAAGTTTTGTGTATGCAGCTAATGGCGTCTTGAGCAGAGGGTGAGGAATTAGCGTTCTAGACCACAGGCCGTGCTGCTCGGTGTTGGATGCATCCGCTCTGCCGCTCATCCGTGTGACTGGCCAGCTTCTGCTGGATCTTCACCTCCCTCGTTTGCAAAGTGGAGATCTGTCTACCTTGGAGATTACTTGGAGAATTAAGTGAGAAAATGTATGTTCAAGTGTTGAGAATAATACCCGTCAGATAGTAAATGGCAGTACATATCAGTCGTTAACTATTTTCCTTTGTAAAACTTTTCACATAAAAAATGTCAGTGTTAGGGAAAACTTTGTCAAGACACACATACTGTGGATTGATTGTTGTTATGGAAACAACGGTTGTCTTAGCCTTTGGCCTTGAAGTAAGTGTGGGAGAGAGCCGACAGACGGCTCCTGGCGCACGAGGGGCGGGCCGAGGAGGAGCGCTGTGGCCAAGCGGTGGACCCAGGTGCTTTGCCACGTGTTCGCGGTGACGCAAGGACAGGTGACGTGATGAGCCCTGGTTTTCTCACTGGGTCCCACACCGGCAGCACAGACATTGCCCTCCTGCATCAGGCCGACAAAGGTGATGGGGTAATGGCCTCTGCAATAGTTAGACACTATTTAACGTCCGTGGCCTGGTGATAGGAACTTCGTACGTGATGTATACTTGGCACCACTGAAGCAAAGGCAACCCGAGGCACTGGTCTTGTCACTGCCCAAAACAGCTTTCTCTAGGGGTGCGTGTCACCGAAGTAAGGACGTTTGAAAGTCAGGTTGTTCAGAGATACCTCAGCCTCACCTCAGGTGAAACCAAACCCTTGCCCCACCTCCCTTCGTACGAAAAACATTAAATGCTGATATATTTTGGTCCATGCTGATATTACCTTACTGGTAATTTTTATTTGTTCAAAATGCATTAGTTTTCCTAAAAAATTATGTGACCATTTCTTGTACTGCTGTGAAGTTGTTTCCCCCGCCCTCCCCCCCGCCTTCCATCCTCCACCTAAAAGGGCCACTGAACGTTGTCTATCAAAATGTACCATCGAGGAAGAAAACATTGGGATCCACCTTAACTACATACATTATTTTGGTATACCAGTTAGACACTATTTAAAAAACACAGAGAATTCATTTTAGATTCAACCACTTTCTCTAAACCATTGCAGGAAATATTGGAGGGACGTTTTAAAAGTCATTTAAAAAAATATTGACACATGAAACAAAAATTGCAGCCTAAGTGTCACAGCGGTACACACACAAGGCTTCCATGGTGGGACTACTGGACTGTGTCTAAGAAACTTGGCATTGTGTCTACGAGTAGGTCAATAACAGGAACTCCATCATAAATGCCCTGGTTTCCTGCTGGTGTCGGCCTCCCCGCGGCCGCCTTGCGCTGGCAGGAGCACACGTTTGAGCAACAGCTGGCAGCAAAGCCTGACAGGGAAGCCTGTATTATTTTTAAATTGGGGAATTGTTTTTCAGAAACCTCTTTTCTTACATATTCTTTTCCAATTTTACCATCATTTTTCATTTCAAAATTGAGTAAATGTCCTCAAAGTGACAGGAAAGACTGCATTGAATCAATAAATGGAACTCCCTCCAGCCCCCCGGTGGCCTCAAATAACTTGAGCACATAAGCATCAGCCTTTTATTAATTGGACAGGGCTTCAGAAATGGGGAAAAGTAATTTATGTTGGCAATTTGATTAACAGGCTTCCTATGAACACACATTCCTATAAAACTAACAAGTAGGAACCATTCAAGACACACCAAGAAAAGTTCTTAGAAACCTTTCAGATGAAAAGGCAGCAGAATAATCCAGGCAAAGCGGGTGCACAGCCCCCATCCAGGGCCTTTGCTAATGACCCAGGCTGACTTTCTGTAGAATCTGTCGAGTAGGAAAGACCAGGACTGCTTCTCCAGGCCTGCGCCCATGATCTGGGACCTTCTGTATTTCCTCCTCTGCTTCAAGCACTGTCCCTTGTGATCCAGAGCCAAGGGCACAGCTCCTCTTTATTGGCCTGAGAGGAATTTCAGGTCAGAAGCAGTGTATTGTATCGAGATAAACCACAGCAAACTTGTGCCATGTTAAATTCAGTCACTCCTCTGGGCCTCCCTTCCTTTGCCAGGATGCAGGTCACAGTCTAGTCTCTGAGCCTGTGGGCCGTCAGGACTGTTCCGCCTTACCTGGTTTTCATGAGTCAACTCCTTTCCCAAACGTGCAGCCAGCCCCCTCCTCCCAGTTAAAGGGCACAGAGAGAAGTACGACATCGTCAAAAAAACATTTGAGTTGAAATCAGACATTCAGGCACACCAATGTCAGAGAAAATTTTATCTGTCAAAGGCAGAGAGAGAGTTAAAAACACAAAGTAAATTAGGCTAAATATTTATACCATTATGACAAATAAAAAATGAACAATATAGGATTATGAAGTCTTTTATATGATGAAATAGGAAATTGCATTTTAAAATTGCATTTTTGAATATTTCCAATATTGAAATTGCATTTCAAATGAATAGATTGTTAGAAATTAGAGACTCAGCTTTATGAATGAGGACACTACGTTCTCTCTCTGGGGTAGCAGGGGCAGGTGTTTGCCTCACCTGAATTGTCGACTTCTGTTTCTTCCCATTCTGGTGAAGAGTGGTCTTAGGGGTAGGCTAGGGGCACCTTGTAAACTGGTAGAATTCTGCTGGTTAGGCTCCATGATCTCTGCTGCCTGTATTCCAGACACCAGGACGTGCACAATGCTTGTTTTTTCTCGAACTTGGTGAGAAATCTGATGTGGTGTTGAAGTTACAACACTTCTCACCTTTTCCAGTTTCACAGTCATAACTTTCTGATTCTGTAAAATACCTTATCTCAGGAAAATAAAAATCCCCTTTCTCAGTTCTGTCTGCAGCTCTACTTTTCTTTATTGCTCAGTTCCCTCGTTCTCTGTTTCTAATCCAGTGATCTCTGGGGCATGATTAAAAATTATTGATATAACCTTGGACCTCCCAGTCATTGAAGAGTCCTAGCGTGCTTTCACATTGTGGAAAAGGAAAATAAACAGATTGAAAGCTGTGTCACTGAAGGAGAAACAAAGTACATCAGTTTAGAGCAGGACCCGCAAAGCCTCTCAGTATTTTGGACACATTTCATTTCCTAACAAGTACTTTTTCCTGCTATGAGGCGGGCAGTGAGGGGACAGCTGTTGACAAGGTGGCCCCTTCTTGAGGAGACGTGGAGTCCTAGGGGTCGCGTGGAGTCCTAGGGGTCGCGTGGAGTTGTACACGCGTATGCGTGTGTCCACGTGCCCGAGTGCTGGTCGTGGTCGAGGGAGATGGCCGTCCGGCGCCCGGTCAAGGCCTGCCTGCTCTGTCCCTTCCGCCAGCAGGCTCACCTGCCGTGGGCGCCGTGCACTGCTTCCTTGCCACACATGGAGCGGGAATGACCGAGCTGGGATCTGAACCCAGACCTTCTGACTAATGCTCACATCCTCCCACTGACACCCTTGTCGTTTCCTAGTGGTGATTTCTTAAAGGAGTGACTGAAGGGCTGGCACTCGAATCTCCCCTTTGGCCCTGCAGACTGGGAGAGGCTCAGGAAGGCTGGCTTCTTCAGGAGTGTTTCCCTTTGTCACCCCACCTTGCTGCGGCCTCCTAGGGACGCAGGGCCCTTGTTAACTCACAGTGCTGTTTGTCTCACGGCAGCCTAGACTTGGGAAGCTTTGAAAATTAAAGCCATTTTATCTTGTTAGAGCCTTCCAAGGAAATGAGACCCTTTGATTTGCGCCGAGGAAGACGTCCTGTGACAATGTCCTGAGCCTCCCTTGTTGATGTGTTCACAGCGAGGTCAGACCTCTCCAGCCGCGGGCTCCCCTGTGAAGGCGGACGATGCAGAACCAGGCAGGCGTTTGACGGGAAGTGTGGTCACTTTTATAGACCTGACCATTGACGTGCTCGAGGTTAGCAGCTTACTCAGGACCACACAAGGAGCTGGAGAAACAGCTGGCGGAGGAGCCTCCGCCTTCCAGCCAAATTCTTTTCCCAAAACTATCCACCTTCCTCAGGAAGCTAGTCTTTTTATAGCAGCCTAGCCTCCACCAAGAACTTGAGCAGGACGGTGAACAGAGCCATCCTCGGAGAGCTTCTGTCCCTTCCATGTTTCCAGTGGGCGAGCTGTGTGGCCTTTAACCGTGGGGATGAGTCAGGAGTGCCGGGCGCTCTGACAGGGGGTGCCTAGTGCCCCTCCCAGTAGAATCGGCCGTGGCAGCAGCGGCTGTGATGCCCTTTAGCTCCTAGGATTTTCCGTTTTAAGATGAACATGTTGCTTTTATAAAAATTTGAGCACCTTAAGGATCTCTTTGGGAATTCTTTTGGTGGATGCAATTTGATGTCAAGCAGGGACATGAAGATTGACATCCTGCAACTTTCCTCTTATTGACAGATTCTACCTCTTTAACTTTTTTCTGTGTTTCTTTATCCATGTCTCTGAGCACCTCTTGCCGCCTTGCTGACAGTTAAGACTGTCCTGTTAGGAGTTGCGTTTGCTCTGTTCTGAGCTGCCCAGACCCAGGCGAGAGGTCAGTAAACCGCAGGCAGGCCTCTGTGATCTGCAGTGACTTTGAATTTGTTTTGGATTCAACACTCAGTGTAGGCATCACTGTTGAAAAGACATGAAAACAATGACAGAGACCTGCCATGGTGAATTTCCAGCAGTGGGCTCCATGCCTAGCGACAGTTCCTCTTATGTAGTGCTTCTTGGTGGAGTGACGACCGAGAGGGCTCCTGACTTCTGGTGAGTGTAAGTTCTCTTTGGTCTTGGCACCAGCAGTGAGACAGAAGGCGAGTGCAGTTCAAGGGCCTGTGCACAGGCACCAGGTGCTTCCCAGTGCAGTGAGGGGAGCGAGCCGCCAGGTGGCTCAAGTCTGGTAGCGTCTGCATTTTCAGTCCGTGATGATTACGCTGTTTCGCAGCTGTTTTCACTTCAGAGAGACCAGTTCGTAAAAAACATTCTGAGAATGGATTTTTTTTAACACAATGTTAGAATGTTAACGCAGAAGATTGCCTTTTTAAATTGTGTCACTGACTAGTATTTACAGGTGTTTGGACCTGTGTACTGTGTTTAGATTTATATAAAAGCTTGAGCATTGTTTACCATTTTGGCTGAAGTAAGTCCCCCCAAATTGTCATTTTAGAATGTTATGATAATTTATATGTTTATTTTGACATACTTTCCATAGTTACAAATAAAATTAATAGATACAGAAATTTATACTGTCAGCATGGTTCATATTGTTTTATTTTATGCTTCTGTTCTTTGGAAAATGAAGAGACACACAGTACCTAAAAAATCAACACAGAATTTTTGTGGACTTATTATTTCCCAAGAAGAATTTAAAAACCTACTTTATTCCATGAGAAGGAATTCACCCTGTAGCTTCCCACTGACATTAGACAAAAAGCATTAAAATGCCAAAATATTTGCTTTATTTTGGAATATACGTGCAATAAAGTTCAAGTAAAATTAACCCTTGGGATACTTGCTTTTTTTTTTTTTTTTTTTTAGCAGATCACGACAGAGCATCTTAATTTTGGTTCGTTTTGATTTTCAATCGCAGGTTTCCTGGAATTAGGATTCTTGTTCTGATAAGCTTAAGGTATATTAGAAAATAAAACACCTATTCCAAAATTTAATGTCCGGTTTCCTATTTATGTGGGTCCTTTTCTTTTTGCTTCAGCATTTTTGGGCAGAGTCATTAGAGTCATTTTTGGACGGAGTCACTTCTGTTACATAGTATGAAAAGGGAAAAGAAGGTGAAATTCAAATCAGGTTTTTTTCCTTTCTGCTAATTCTGGTTAAAACTTTTGCTGGAGAAAAGATGAAATAAATTTTTATAAACATGTTTTAAAATTACCATGGTTTTATTTACTCTTGTTAACTTCCTGTGAGTATAATTACCTCAGAAAGGAAACCAAAGTCTTAATTGAGATTATTAAACATAATGTTTTCTTGTCCTTTTTTGTGAAGCAGAGGCCCTGTCAGCAGTTTGGATGGTGTGCATGAGGTGAGGCCTCATGACCCAGTGATCAATTCCAAAGACTGAAGTTTAAGGAGTGGTTGTGACTAACAGAATAGCCTTTATTGAACATTGCTCTGCTGTGCTTGGTCAGGAGCAGTGTTACTGTGTCGGATGGTCTTGATATATGTTCCATCGACTGTGCTGATTTTCCGCTTCTGTACGCGGGTAGCCATGTGGTAGCCAGGAGTCTTCAACAATGGGTCTTTGTTGAGGTATTAATTTCTGTCCAGGAAATTGATGTGACTTTTAAAAACTATTGCTGTGTGTGAAGAGTGTAGACAAAGTTGTATGGGTCTTGCCCCTCCCCCATGATTAGGAAAATAAAACAACGAAAAAGTATGTGTGGGTAGCACTTTTTAATTCTACTTATCTTTCATTTATTTTGGTGGCTTGGTATGAAAGTGGAATCTCTTGTCATGATGATAAATGGAATCTTTCGTTGTAATGATAAAGCAAGTTGATAAAGTAAGGAAGTGAAAATTGGTAGAAAGTGCTTAAAGATATAATTTAGTGTTATAATACTTTTAGATGCAATGTTTACTTATTGGGTGTAAACAACTTTATGTGTATGTGTGTGTTTAAAAAATATTCCGTAAGGAATTGACCTTCAAGAATCGTGAAGCACATTTTCCCCAACTTTATTTTTCATATTTCCTTATAAAGTTAAAAAAAAATTTTGCACTGTATTTTAATGCCATTTCCTCCTACTTTAAAATTGTTTTAAATTACTTTTATTTTGTACGTTGCTTCAGAAATGACAGTGAATTTAAGAATTAAGCTCTGGTGTGTGTAGAATACAAAAGTGCATTGATCACTGGGTGCCTCACCTCATGCACACCGTCCAAACTGCTGACAGAGCTGAGATTAAGTCAGGACTTCCTGCGGTGTGGGAACCACCTGGCTTGACTTGCATCACGCTGAATTGAGAAAGACAGGTAATGTTTATATGCCTTTTTTAATAACACTCTCACTAAGCTTCCACTATTTCAGGGGTTCGTGTGGCCACCTCACGTATATTTGACGCCTTTACAATCTT
This sequence comes from Monodon monoceros, assembly GCF_005190385.1. Taxonomy (NCBI): domain Eukaryota; kingdom Metazoa; phylum Chordata; class Mammalia; order Artiodactyla; family Monodontidae; genus Monodon; species Monodon monoceros. The sequence goes on along the minus strand of NW_021703780.1, from coordinate 2,448,924 downwards.
AAAATGAAATTCATGGATAAGATAACCTATCTTAACGACACATTATGTTTTTTTAAGTCCGTACAATGTTTTTACTATAACCAAGAGAAGAAAAGGGAAGTGAGTAGTCTGTCAGGAGAATCTGTGTTTCAGCGTATAAATGTGAGACGCTGCGGCATGGGAACACACGAGGAGGCACTCAGCCGCCTGCCCCTAGCGCGGAGTCCCGATGTGATGGCCACAGGTACAGACTGCGACATCTGTGGGTGGTAGTGGCAGCTCAGCAAGCACTAGCGGCCATGATGTTGGCGTCACCATTTTTTTGAAATGGTCTAATTTGGTTAAATTTGGCATAAAGTTGTAGTTTTCCTTAACATACTTTGTAGCACATACTTTGTGCTTATGCAAAAACCCAGTTAGGTTCTACGTTCAGATAATTATAAACAATTTTTGCTTTTCTGCACAGGAACGACCAGCAGGACTTCTGAAAGTTGTGAGGGACACAGGGCAGCCTCCAGCTAGCGGGCTGTCCCGGGTGTTGCAGTGCTTCTAGCATTCCTAGTCTCCACCCCCTGAGTGCCAGCAGCACCCCAGTGATTGTGTCAACCAGAATGCCTCTATTCATTTCCAGAGCCCCCTTTAGGCCGTGGGCACATGGGCCACGAGGGCCCGTGGTAAAGCCCTAGCAGACTGCTTGGCCATGTTCCTTCACAGCACTGTTAACAGCCATCTTTGTGGCAGGCAGTGATGGGGGCTGCGTCAGGGATGAGTGGCACTTGTCTCTTTTCTGAGGGAGCCCGGGCTCTGCAGGAAAACACAAATAGATGCCATGTAAGGGAAAGTGAGGGGACTTGGGCGTAGGTGGGATCCAGGGTACGCTGCTTTCCTCCCACCTTTACGTTCTCTCCTGGATTGTGGCGTGCCCTTAGGACCGTGGCCAAGGACACTGCCCTGAGGAAGCTCTGGGCGGGAATTCCAGCTCTGCCCCATGCAGGAAGTGAGACCTGGAACCAAAACTCAGCTTGTCCAAGGGTTGGCTTCCTCGTTTGTAGGAATGAGGATAATGAGATTAGCTGCATAGTAAGATAAGATAACTGTAAGAATTAAGACAGAAGTGTTGTAAAAAGAGAGTGCAGTGAGTGTGTCAAAGATTGTCTTTTACTAATTTTTTTTTTTAACAAGAAAAAACTGGCAGTAGGTGGGGCTAAGCCTGCTCTAATACTGTGTTTGCTCTTTCACTACAAACACTAAAAAAAATTCCCATGGTTTGTAATATCAGGTTTTCATCCCACACTTGGTCTTTTTTTCCCTTCCTGATTATTTTCTTTAGAAATAAAATATAAAATAAAAGAAAGAGCCTTTTGTGCTTTTCATAAAAGTTGCAAGTTGAATGTTTTTGAAACCACACACCTCAGATGGAACTAGAACCCAGTTGTACCTCAGATGGGACATGAACCCAGCCAAAACCCAGACTGGGACTCGAACCTGTGAGCTGGGACTTGAGCCCACTGTCTTTTAGTTAAAATCACTCACCTGGCGTCAAGACTTACTGAAGCTCAGGTTCTTTATGTCTCAGCACAGAAGGAATTCAGTGAGAGGCAAAGTGATAGGCAAGAAGTAGATTTATTACTATAGGACACTGTGTGGGACACAAGCAGGTAGGCAAGGGACCCTACCCCAGGAACTAAGTGGGAAAGCAGGTTTATTTTGGGAGATACACACTCCATGGGCAGAGCGTGGGCCATCTCAGAAAGCGAGAGCGGCCCTGAAATATGGAGTGCTTAGTGTTTATAGGCTGAGTAATTTCATAGGCTAATGAGTGGGAAGATTATTCCAACTGTTTTGGAGAAGGGGTGGGGATTTCCACAAACTGGACCACTGCCCACTTTTTGGTGTTTGATGGTCAGCCTCAGAACTGACATGGCACCTGTGGGTGTGTCATTTAGCTGATGTATTACAGTGAGCATACAAGGCTCAAGGTTTAGTGGAAGCTGAATCTTCTGCCATCTTGGACCTAATCAGTTCTCACCAGTTTATGTCGTGTCCTCAACGGCTACATCATTCTTTAAGGGTTGTGCCCTGCCCCCTTCCCTCCTGTCTCATGTTCAGTTGGCTGAGGGGCCTTCTTGACTTAGCGATGTCACCTCTGTCTTGAAACTGAGGCGAAAAGGAGAAGAGGTAGGAGTGGGAGGGTGTGAAGTAGAAAGACGTTTATTGAAATATATGTTAAAGTTACTGAAGTTTGTGGAAGGTTTATGTTGATCGTGCAGGTCATCCTGTAATATAACCGAACTCCATCCTGGAGAAGGAGGATGGCTTGCTGGATGTTGTCATCAGCCTAGTAGTCGTGGAGTCGCGAGGTATCTTGGTCACAGAACGTTTGAGTAGAATTGACCTTTGAGTTGCAGAAATTGGTACTTGTAGCCCTAAACCGTCAGTTCTGTGGTGGAACAGCGAAGCCGATCCCAGTGACCAGCACAGTATAGACCGAGAAATAATGGTTTCAGATGTGGAAGTGTGTTTCCAGCCCTTGGAGAGGTGGATGAGCTTCTCATTCTGCACATGCTATCGAAGTGAGTATGTTCTGGAAGTATCCTCAGAACCACAGAGGCAGGAGGTGATGAACTGCAGAGTGAGCAAGGACCCCATTCTTGGCTTCTGAGTAATACAGGTCCCCGGGCCTTGTCCAGATCTAGTTAGGGCTTCTCAGGGTGGGGTCTGGGGTCTTTGCTTCCCGCCCCTGCACCCCGCCCCCGGCCGTGCCACGCTGCTTATGGGATCTCAGTTCCCCGACCAGGGATTGAGCCTGGGACCATGGCAGTGAAAGCCCAGAATCCTAACCACTAGGCCACCAAGGAGCTCCCAAGGGTCTTTGCTTGGAATAGGCTCCCCAGTTGATTCTGACAATAGAATCATGTAGTTTTGGGAGTCACCATTATGGATTGGAAAATGGATGCTCCAGAGATCGCATTAGCCTGTGTTAATGGTTGTTCGTTTGACATCTCTATCGGCTGTTCTCCCTAAACCTTGAAGCCAGCACGGGAAGAAGAAACATCTACACTCCCGACCGCCCCTCCTGCCCCGCCAGCTCCTAGTCCTGTTATTATCTTGATTTGTCTTCCTTTTACTCAAGCTCAAAACATCTCTTCCCTTTGAATGGTTTTCTGTTCCCTTTTCCCAGACCAGTTTATTACCATATGTTCTGTCCCTTTCATTTTTCTGATCTGTCCTTGTCCCTTCTCAGCACCACTGTTCCTGTCTGTTTTCATTAGCCCTCACCGGGGATTTGCCATGCCATTCGTTTTCCTGGGGTCACTGTCCCCCAGGTCACAGAAGTCTGAGGTCTGTTTTCTTGGCGTGTTGTTGCTGATACTGTGAGTTGAGTCACAGGCCTGGCATTCTAGCCCTTCCACAGGGTCATTACAGGTTTGGCCACAGTGGATAGTGGGCTTTTCTCTCACCCTCCCTCACCGCCCTCACCGCCCACACTGTTGCTGGTGGGGTATCTTCCCGGGGGGGGGGGGAGCTCTCCCTGTTGCTCTCCCTATTGCCATCCGTCCTGATGGAGCTCAAGTGTCAGGTACTTGAGGACAGCTTCCTGGTCCCTCCTTTCCCAGATGCGCCCTCGTCTGCCTCTGAGCCTCCGCAGTGTGTCAGAGTTAAGGGGTTATCAGCTTACCCTTATTCTGCACGTTAAGCTCCTTGAGAACCGAGACTTGCTCGTCTTGATACCCCTGCAGGTTTGGTAAAGAGTCTTAAACATTGTCGGAGAGGCAACAGCTATTTGTTGGATTCTTTAAAGTTGAGATTACCTGGGAAGTGTCAATTGCTGCAAAGAATAAGAACGGAAACCCCTTATTACCTTTTCCTGCTTCAGCAGTGCCCCCGGTCCATATCAAAGGAGAGCGTTTGGGGAGCCCAAGGAGGAGGTTGATTACGTGACTGTTCAGATTCAGACATTTCAGTGAGGCAGCTGCAGAGACTGAAAGAAAGCTCTTGATACTATTTTTGTAGGCAGCTTTACCTCTGGTTTTGGAAGTAAAGTATTAAATATGGAAAAGCTAAAATTACTTCTGTTTGACCACTGATGAGTTTTAGCTAAATTGAACTTTGTGTCTGAGGAGAGAATTCTGAGCATTTGGGTAAAATAGTCAAATCCATAGTCCCGTTTTGTGCAGGAGCCCCTGTACCCCCATCACTCCCTAACTCTAAATCCTCCCTCCTCGGTGAAAACCGGCATCTTGCTGCCAAGAGTGGGGCCTCCTGGCCGCCTGAGTTGTAGGCAGGTAACTTGTCCGCTGTCGAGGGGCCTGGGTGAGTACTGCTGGTGTCCTTACGGAGCTGACAGCTCTGCGGGAGCCTGGAGCCTTGACTTCTGTGCTTCTGGGGAGACGACCTGTGGGTGTTACCTAGTGGCTTAGAGGCAAGAATTGAATTCATTGATGCTGAAACAGGAGTGCTGGTTTAAATTCGTAATTTTCTGCTCTTTAGTAATTGACCATATTGAAGGCATTTAAAAATAACCATCCCGGGCTTCCCTGGTGGTGCAGTGGTTGAGAGTCCGCCTGCCGATGCAGGGGACACGGGTTCGTGCCCCGGTCCGGGAAGATCCCACATGCCGCGGAGCGGCTGGGCCCGTGAGCCATGGCCGCTGAGCCTGTGCGTCCGGAGCCTGTGCTCCGCGACGGGAGAGGCCACAGCAGTGAGAGCCCCGCGTACCGCCAAAAAAACAAAAACCAAAAAACCCCAAAAAACCATCCCTTTAAATAAAGCAGTTTCCACTTGAAAACCATCGCTGTTCCCTTGTAATGTGATGCCAGTTTATATGATCTCTTACAGTGAAAGAAAGGCAGGTAAAGTCACAGCCCAGGGTATTAGTCTTTACTGTTTTACTACTTGGCATGTCATCTTAGGCAGAGCTTCGTTAATTTCATTTTAAACCTCAGTGTTCTCTTCCAAAAAATAGGAATAGTGTTGGTACCTCCCTGGTAGGCTTGTGGGTGGGTAAAATGAGGTGAGTTGATGGATGGCAAGCACTTAACGGTGTATCTCTCGTGATATGAGTGTTTTCTCCATGGAACACTGCAAGGCATTTTTGTGCTTCCATTTTGTATTTTTTCTAAGAGCTTGGTACCTTTCCAAGGAGCGGCTCAGGTCTCCTGGGATGAGAGTCAGGCCTGTGACTGCAACTGATGGGGCCACAGGTGGATCAAATCCAGAGAACTGGGAATGCTTGTCGGGCGATGAATCAAAGAACGGAACTTCTTTCCCAAGCGTGCTGTAGATCCGGCTGGGCTCTGTGACTTTGTTCCAGACCAGCAGGGCGGCGCTGGAGCGGGATCTGAAGAGGTGTACAGTTCCCTCCTTGGCCCGAGTCGGCTGACCAGCTGGAGGCACGTCCTCTACTGCGCCAGCACAGAAAGGGCCGGCTCAACCCAACTTACTCATCCGTTTATTTTATGAACTTGGCTTGGAATGAAGAATATCTCGGGCCCTAAATGATGCCGTTGCAAAATCAGTAAAAGCAGACCTGATGTAAAGAAAGATATAAAGAGTGGTAAAACCAAAGAGGAGGAATTGTGTAGGATATTTTAATGATCTGGCAAAGTTTGTAAAGCATTTATTGTTTCTAAACATAGAGTATCATTGATGTTTAACAGTATCATTGATGTTTAACAGTAGACTTCACTTTTACTTGAAAGTATCTAATTTACCATACACATAACATTATATATAAATAAATATCCTTGTACATATATTTATTTCTGAAATGTGGCAAATACTCAAGTAAAAACTTCTTTTAGGTGCCCATTTGGGTTAAAACACTAGCACCTAGAGAATCTTAGTATGTATCTGCCAGTAGTTTCAGTCCTGCACCTTGATTACTCAGATCTTGTTAAGTGAATCTGTGTAGGCGGTTATGTGGTATGCAGTCCTTGCTTGACAGAATAGATTTTTTTTTCCTTTAAATTAGTAAACACAACTAGACAGTGGTCTTCAGTGTGTATTAGATGAAATGCTTGAAGGTACCTGGAGGGGACACCAGATACAGAGTTGAAGTTCTTGTAGCAAGTCTGATTTATTCTAGGAAGACCAGCTAACACATTGTTTCTGCAGAAGTAACTGTAGGGGCTTGTTACAGATCCCCTCCATCTCGCTTGTTTCACACATTGGGGTGCTGTAGTGGAAATCTTTAAACAGTGCCCTGGGCCTCGTTTTAGCAATCAGCTAAGCTAAATAGGTATATTTATGCCAGGTTCCATTAATTGGTACCTTTGCTATTTTTAAGGGATAGGCCCAGGCCTCCATTGCAATAACATAAACGAGTGATTTTTGAATTGCTGTACAAGTAATATTTTAATAACATCGTACAGTAAAACATCACAGCAGTCCCAGTAAATCTTAGAAATGAGCAGGTTTCGTTTTCCTACTTTCCCTGCCTGTTTTTGTCTATATGCACACTTGGTTTTTACACGGTGAAGGTTATTGATTTCTGCGGCCAGTTTGGCGGCTTCAATAATGGCAGCTTTGGTGATTTGAAGCCAAGTTTGAGAATCATTGCTAAGGATATAGTCCTGTATTTAACAGAATAAAATTTTAACAAATGTATGTTAATTGATTCATTTTTTGACAGGTATTTACTAAATATCCCTAGTTCTGCACTTCCTCATCTGTAAAATGGGAATGGTAACAACGTGAGGCACCTGAGGGAGGTGGGGATTTGGTTGAACAGGAGAGGAAAGAATGTGAGCACGCATGCGATCCCCCTGGACCTCAGGATGCAGGTCCAGACCTGCCAGTTAGAGCCATGTGGGCCAGTGTGCCCACACCTGAGTGGGACTTCATTTTTAATCACAAGCTGATGAGATCTGAAGGAACTGAGTTATATGTTTAATAGCTATAACATCATCTTGGCCCCAGTTCTCTAAAATTGGCCCTAGGGCAGCAGCTGGAGTTTTCTGCTGAGGCACTGATTCTGTCTTGGGAGAAATTCTGAGTGTCTTTATTACTTATCTGGGAAATAGGTGAAGGAACTTGCACGTAGGGTGGGTAGACTGATGCTAGCAGGAGAGACGTAGTACAAATCTTGGCAGTTCAGTTGTGGAAATGAATAAAACGGCTGTTAGAGTATCATTATTGTTGGCTCCAGACAGCGGTCGAAGGTGTAGTTTAATTCTTCCACGTTGTTGGATCCCCCAAGTTGATATCTGAATGGACACACATTTAGAAGTAGTGATTTTGATCAAAATGTTTGACTATTGTATAATATAAAGAATATGCGATCACAAGAGTGCAGTATTTTCAGGAACACATGGTGGTGTGTGTGTGGACGTGAGAGCGCCGTGCTGATACAGAGGTGTATTTTCAGAAACACGTGGTGGTGTGTGTGGACGTGAGAGCGCCGTGCTGGTACAGAGGTGTATTTTCAGGAACAC